>NW_027478630.1:300000-600000 GCF_051014685.1 Ptiloglossa arizonensis
AACTCCCATATCTCGCGAACGGATTAACCTAACCCAAAAATTCCTATTGCATCTGAAAGTAGAAACCCGCCCGATTAGAACGGTATGTGTATTTTTTCCCTAGGCCATTCTGGTTAAGCGTTTGGAGCAGCAGAATTGCGAAAAATTTTCTGCCTTCTCAACCATTTCTTGGCTTCGAACTCCCATATCTCGCGAACGGATTGACCTAACGCAAAATTTCCTATTGCATCTGAAAGTAGAAACTCGCCCGATTACAGCGTTATGTGTATTTTTCCCCTAGGCCATTCTGGTTAAGCGTTTGGAGCAGCAGAATTGCGAAAAATTTGTTGTCTTCTCAACCATTTCTTGGCTTCAAACTCCCATATCTCGCGAACGGATTGACCTAACCCAAAAATTCCTGTTGTGTATGAAAGTAGAAACTCGCCCGATTATAGCGGTATGTGAATTTTTTCCTTAGCCCATTCTGGTTAAGCGTTTGGAGCAGCAGAATTGCCAAAAATTTGTTGTCTTCTCAACCATTTCTTAGCTTCAAACTCCCATATCTCGCGAACGGATTGACCTAACCCAAAAATTTCTATTGCATCTGAAAGTAGAAACTCGCCCGATTACAACGGTATGTGTATTTTTTCCCTAGGCCATTCTGGTTAAGCGTTTGGAGCAGCAGAATTGCGAAAAATTTTTTGCCTTCTCAACCATTTCTTGGCTTCAAACTCCCATATCTCGCGAACGGATTGACCTAACCCAAAAATTCCTATTGCATCTGAAAGTAGAAACTCGCCCGATTACAGCGGTATGTGTATTTTTTCCCTAGGCCATTCTGGTTAAGCGTTTGGAGCAGCAGAATTGCGAAAAATTTATTGCCTTCTCAACCATTTCTTGGCTTCAAACTCCCATATCTCGCGAACGGATTGACCTAACCCAAAAATTCCTATTGCATCTGAAAGTAGAAACTCGCCCGATTACATCCGTATGTGTATTTTTACCCTAGGCCATTCTTGTTAAGCGTTTGGAGCAGCAGAATTGCGAAAAATTTTTTGCCTTCTCAACCATTTCTTGGCTTCAAACTCCCATATCTCGCGAACGGATTGACCTAACCCAAAAATTCCTATTGCATCTGAAAGTAGAAACTCGCCCGATTACAACCGTATGTGTATTTTTACCCTAGGCCAATCTTGTTAAGCGTTTGGAGCAGCAGAATTGCGAAAAATTTTCTGCCTTCTCAACCATTTCTTGGCTTCAAACTCCCATATCTCGCGAACGGATTGACCTAACGCAAAATTTCCTATTGCATCTGAAAGTAGAAACTCGCCCGATTACAGCGTTATGTGTATTTTTCCCCTAGGCCATTCTGGTTAAGCGTTTGGAGCAGCAGAATTGCGAAAAATTTGTTGTCTTCTCAACCATTTCTTGGCTTCAAACTCCCATATCTCGCGAACGGATTGACCTAACCCAAAAATTCCTGTTGTGTATGAAAGTAGAAACTCGCCCGATTATAGCGGTATGTGTATTTTTTCCCTAGCCCATTCTGGTTAAGCGTTTGGAGCAGCAGAATTGCGAAAAATTTGTTGTCTTCTCAACCATTTCTTAGCTTCAAACTCCCATATCTCGCGAACGGATTGACCTAACCCAAAAATTCCTATTGCATCTGAAAGTAGAAACTCGCCTCGATTACAGCGGTATGTGTATTTTTTCCCTAGGCTATTCTGGTTAAGCGTTTGGAGCAGCAGAATTGCGAAAAATTTTCTGCCTTCTCAACCATTTCTTGGCTTCAAACTCCCATATCTCGCGAACGGATTGACTTAACGCAAAAATTCCTATTGCATCTGAAAGTAGAAACTCGCCCGATTACAGCGTTATGTGTATTTTTCCCCTAGGCCATTCTGGTTAAGCGTTTGGAGCAGCAGAATTGCGAAAAATTTTTTGCCTTCTCAACTATTTCTTGGCTCAAACTCCCATATCTCGCGAACGGATTAACCTAACCCAAAAATTCCTATTGCATCTGAAAGTAGAAACCCGCCCGATTAGAACGGTATGTGTATTTTTTCCCTAGGCCATTCTGGTTAAGCGTTTGGAGCAGCAGAATTGCGAAAAATTTTCTGCCTTCTCAACCATTTCTTGGCTTCGAACTCCCATATCTCGCGAACGGATTGACCTAACGCAAAATTTCCTATTGCATCTGAAAGTAGAAACTCGCCCGATTACAGCGTTATGTGTATTTTTCCCCTAGGCCATTCTGGTTAAGCGTTTGGAGCAGCAGAATTGCGAAAAATTTGTTGTCTTCTCAACCATTTCTTGGCTTCAAACTCCCATATCTCGCGAACGGATTGACCTAACCCAAAAATTCCTGTTGTGTATGAAAGTAGAAACTCGCCCGATTATAGCGGTATGTGAATTTTTTCCTTAGCCCATTCTGGTTAAGCGTTTGGAGCAGCAGAATTGCCAAAAATTTGTTGTCTTCTCAACCATTTCTTAGCTTCAAACTCCCATATCTCGCGAACGGATTGACCTAACCCAAAAATTTCTATTGCATCTGAAAGTAGAAACTCGCCCGATTACAACGGTATGTGTATTTTTTCCCTAGGCCATTCTGGTTAAGCGTTTGGAGCAGCAGAATTGCGAAAAATTTTTTGCCTTCTCAACCATTTCTTGGCTTCAAACTCCCATATCTCGCGAACGGATTGACCTAACCCAAAAATTCCTATTGCATCTGAAAGTAGAAACTCGCCCGATTACAGCGGTATGTGTATTTTTTCCCTAGGCCATTCTGGTTAAGCGTTTGGAGCAGCAGAATTGCGAAAAATTTATTGCCTTCTCAACCATTTCTTGGCTTCAAACTCCCATATCTCGCGAACGGATTGACCTAACCCAAAAATTCCTATTGCATCTGAAAGTAGAAACTCGCCCGATTACATCCGTATGTGTATTTTTACCCTAGGCCATTCTTGTTAAGCGTTTGGAGCAGCAGAATTGCGAAAAATTTTTTGCCTTCTCAACCATTTCTTGGCTTCAAACTCCCATATCTCGCGAACGGATTGACCTAACCCAAAAATTCCTATTGCATCTGAAAGTAGAAACTCGCCCGATTACAACCGTATGTGTATTTTTACCCTAGGCCAATCTTGTTAAGCGTTTGGAGCAGCAGAATTGCGAAAAATTTTCTGCCTTCTCAACCATTTCTTGGCTTCAAACTCCCATATCTCGCGAACGGATTGACCTAACGCAAAATTTCCTATTGCATCTGAAAGTAGAAACTCGCCCGATTACAGCGTTATGTGTATTTTTCCCCTAGGCCATTCTGGTTAAGCGTTTGGAGCAGCAGAATTGCGAAAAATTTGTTGTCTTCTCAACCATTTCTTGGCTTCAAACTCCCATATCTCGCGAACGGATTGACCTAACCCAAAAATTCCTGTTGTGTATAAAAGTAGAAACTCGCCCGATTATAGCGGTATGTGAATTTTTTCCTTAGCCCATTCTGGTTAAGCGTTTGGAGCAGCAGAATTGCGAAAAATTTGTTGTCTTCTCAACCATTTCTTAGCTTCAAACTCCCATATCTCGCGAACGGATTGACCTAACCCAAAAATTTCTATTGCATCTGAAAGTAGAAACTCGCCCGATTACAACGGTATGTGTATTTTTTCCCTAGGCCATTCTGGTTAAGCGTTTGGAGCAGCAGAATTGCGAAAAATTTTTTGCCTTCTCAACCATTTCTTGGCTTCAAACTCCCATATCTCGCGAACGGATTGACCTAACCCAAAAATTCCTATTGCATCTGAAAGTAGAAACTCGCCCGATTACAGCGGTATGTGTATTTTTTCCCTAGGCCATTCTGGTTAAGCGTTTGGAGCAGCAGAATTGCGAAAAATTTATTGCCTTCTCAACCATTTCTTGGCTTCAAACTCCCATATCTCGCGAACGGATTGACCTAACCCAAAAATTCCTATTGCATCTGAAAGTAGAAACTCGCCCGATTACAGCGTTATGTGTATTTTTCCCCTAGGCCATTCTGGTTAAGCGTTTGGAGCAGCAGAATTGCGAAAAATTTTTTGCCTTCTCAACTATTTCTTGGCTCAAACTCCCATATCTCGCGAACGGATTAACCAAACCCAAAAATTCCTATTGCATCTGAAAGTAGAAACCCGCCCGGTTACAACGGTATGTGTATTTTTTCCCTAGGCCATTCTGGTTAAGCGTTTGGAGCAGCAGAATTGCGAAAAATTTTTTGCCTTCTCAACCATTTCTTGGCTTCAAACTCCCATATCTCGCGAACGGATTGACCTAACCCAAAAATTCCTATTGCATCTGAAAGTAGAAACTCGCCCGATTACAACGGTATGTGTATTTTTTCCCTAGGCCATTCTGGTTAAGCGTTTGGAGCAGCAGAATTGCGAAAAATTTTTTGCCTTCTCAAACATTTCTTGGATTCAAACTCCCATATCTCGCGAACGGATTGACCTAACCCAAAAATTCCTATTGCATCTGAAAGTAGAAACCCGCCCGATTACAACGGTATGTGTATTTTTTCCCTAGGCCATTCTGGTTAAGCGTTTGGAGCAACAGAATTGCGAAAAATTTGTTGTCTTCTCAACCATTTCTTGGCTTCAAACTCCCATATCTCGCGAACGGATTGACCTAACCCAAAAATTCCTGTTGTGTATGAAAAGTAGAAACTCGCCCGATTACAGCGGTATGTGTAATTTTTCCTTAGCCAATTCTGGTTAAGCGTTTGGAGCAGAAGAATTGCGAAAAATTTGTTGTCTTCTCAACCATTTCTTAGCTTCAAACTCCCATATCTCGCGAACGGATTGACCTAACCCAAAAATTCCTATTGCATCTGAAAGTAGAAACTCGCCCGATTACAAAGGTATGTGTATTTTTTCCCTAGGCCATTCTGGTTAAGCGTTTGGAGCAGCAGAATTGCGAAAAATTTTTTGCCTTCTCAACCATTTCTTGGCTTCAAACTCCCATATCTCGCGAACGGATTGACCTAACCCAAAAATTCCTATTGCATCTGAAAGTAGAAACACGCCCGATTACATCGGTATGTGTATTTTTTCCCTAGGCCATTCTGGTTAAGCGTTTGGAGCAGCAGAATTGCGAAAAATTTATTGCCTTCTCAACCATTTCTTGGCTTCAAACTCCCATATCTCGCGAACGGATTGACCTAACCCAAAAATTCCTATTGCATCTGAAAGTAGAAACTCGCCCGATTACAACCGTATGTGTATTTTTTCCCTAGGCCATTCTTGTTAAGCGTTTGGAGCAGCAGAATTTAGAAAAATTTTTTGCCTTCTCAACCATTTCTTGGCTTCAAACTCCCATATCTCGCGAACGGATTGACCTAACCCTAAAATTCCTATTGCATCTGAAAGTAGAAACTCGCCCGATTACAGCGGTATGTGTATTTTTTCCCTAGGCCATTCTGGTTAAGCGTTTGGAGCAGCAGAATTGCGAAAAATTTTCTGCCTCCTCAACCATTTCTTGGCATCAAACTCCCATATCTCGCGAACGGATTGACCTAACGCAAAAATTCCTATTGCATCTGAAAGTAGAAACTCGCCCGATTACAGCGTTATGTGTATTTTTCCCCTAGGCCATTCTGGTTAAGCGTTTGGAGCAGCAGAATTGCGAAAAATTTTTTGCCTTCTCAACTATTTCTTGGCTCAAACTCCCATATCTCGCGAACGGATTAACCTAACCCAAAAATTCCTATTGCATCTGAAAGTAGAAACCCGCCCGGTTACAACGGTATGTGTATTTTTTCCCTAGGCCATTCTGGTTAAGCGTTTGGAGCAGCAGAATTGCGAAAAATTTTCTGCCTTCTCAACCATTTCTTGGATTCAAACTCCCATATCTCGCGAACGGATTGACCTAACCCAAAAATTCCTATTGCATCTGAAAGTAGAAACTCGCCCGATTACAGCGGTATGTGTATTTTTTCCTTAGCCCATTCTGGTTAAGCGTTTGGAGCAGCAGAATTGCGATAAATTTGTTGACTCCTCAACCATTTCTTAGCTTCAAACTCCCATATCTCGCGAACGGATCGTCCTAACCCAAAAATTCCTATTGCATCTGAAAGTAGAAACTCGCCCGATTACAACGGTATGTGTATTTTTTCCCTAGGCCATTCTGGTTAAGCGTTTGGAGCAGCAGAATTGCGAAAAATTTTTTGCCTTCTCAACCATTTCTTGGCTTCAAACTCCCATATCTCGCGAACGGATTGACCTAACCCAAAAATTCCTATTGCATCTGAAAGTAGAAACTCGCCCGATTACAGCGGTATGTGTATTTTTTCCCTAGGCCATTCTGGTTAAGCGTTTGGAGCAGCAGAATTGCGAAAAATTTTTTGCCTTCTCAACCATTTCTTGGCTCCAAACTCCCATATCTCGCGAACGGATTGACCTAACCCTAAAATTCCTATTGCATCTGAAAGTAGAAACTCGCCCGATTACAGCGGTATGTGTATTTTTTCCCTAGGCCATTCTGGTTAAGCGTTTGGAGCAGCAGAATTGCGAAAAATTTTCTGCCTTCTCAACCATTTCTTGGCATCAAACTCCCATATCTCGCGAACGGATTGACCTAACGCAAAATTCCTATTGCATCTGAAAGTAGAAACTCGCCCGATTACAGCGTTATGTGTATTTTTTCCCTAGGCCATTCTGGTTAAGCGTTTGGAGCAGCAGAATTGCGAAAAATTTTTTGCCTTCTCAAACATTTCTTGGATTCAAACTCCCATATCTCGCGAACGGATTGACCTAACCCAAAAATTCCTATTGCATCTGAAAGTAGAAACCCGCCCGATTACAACGGTATGTGTATTTTTTCCCTAGGCCATTCTGGTTAAGCGTTTGGAGCAACAGAATTGCGAAAAATTTGTTGTCTTCTCAACCATTTCTTGGCTTCAAACTCCCATATCTCGCGAACGGATTGACCTAACCCAAAAATTCCTGTTGTGCATGAAAAGTAGAAACTCGCCCGATTACAGCGGTATGTGTAATTTTTCCTTAGCCAATTCTGGTTAAGCGTTTGGAGCAGAAGAATTGCGAAAAATTTGTTGTCTTCTCAACCATTTCTTAGCTTCAAACTCCCATATCTCGCGAACGGATTGACCTAACCCAAAAATTCCTATTGCATCTGAAAGTAGAGACTCGCCCGATTACAACGGTATGTGTATTTTTTCCCTAGGCCATTCTGGTTAAGCGTTTGGAGCAGCAGAATTGCGAAAAATTTTTTGCCTTCTCAACCATTTCTTGGATTCAAACTCCCATATCTCGCGAACGGATTGACCTAACCCAAAAATTCCTATTGCATCTGAAAGTAGAAACACGCCCGATTACATCGGTATGTGTATTTTTTCCCTAGGCCATTCTGGTTAAGCGTTTGGAGCAGCAGAATTGCGAAAAATTTATTGCCTTCTCAACCATTTCTTGGCTTCAAACTCCCATATCTCGCGAACGGATTGACCTAACCCAAAAATTCCTATTGCATCTGAAAGTAGAAACTCGCCCGATTACAACCGTATGTGTATTTTTTCCCTAGGCCATTCTTGTTAAGCGTTTGGGGCAGCAGAATTTAGAAAAATTTTTTGCCTTCTCAACCATTTCTTGGCTTCAAACTCCCATATCTCGCGAACGGATTGACCTAACCCTAAAATTCCTATTGCATCTGAAAGTAGAAACTCGCCCGATTACAGCGGTATGTGTATTTTTTCCCTAGGCCATTCTGGTTAAGCGTTTGGAGCAGCAGAATTGCGAAAAATTTTCTGCCTTCTCAACCATTTCTTGGCATCAAACTCCCATATCTCGCGAACGGATTGACCTAACGCAAAAATTCCTATTGCATCTGAAAGTAGAAACTCGCCCGATTACAGCGTTATGTGTATTTTTCCCCTAGGCCATTCTGGTTAAGCGTTTGGAGCAGCAGAATTGCGAAAAATTTTTTGCCTTCTCAACTATTTCTTGGCTCAAACTCCCATATCTCGCGAACGGATTAACCTAACCCAAAAATTCCTATTGCATCTGAAAGTAGAAACCCGCCCGGTTACAACGGTATGTGTATTTTTTCCCTAGGCCATTCTGGTTAAGCGTTTGGAGCAGCAGAATTGCGAAAAATTTTTTGCCTTCTCAACCATTTCTTGGCTTCAAACTCCCATATCTCGCGAACGGATTGACCTAACCCAAAAATTCCTATTGCATCTGAAAGTAGAAACCCACCCGATTACAATGGTATGTGTATTTTTTCCCTAGGCCATTCTGGTTAAGCGTTTGGAGCAGCAGAATTGCGTAAAATTTGTTGTCTTCTCAACCATTTCTTGGCTTCAAACTGCCATATCTCGCGAACGGATTGACCTAACCCAAAAATTCCTGTTGTGTATGAAAGTAGAAACTCGCCCGATTACAGCGGTATGTGTATTTTTTCCTTAGCCCATTCTGGTTAAGCGTTTGGAGCAGCAGAATTGCGATAAATTTGTTGACTTCTCAACCATTTCTTAGCTTCAAACTCCCATATCTCGCGAACGGATCGTCCTAACCCAAAAATTCCTATTGCATCTGAAAGTAGAAACTCGCCCGATTACAACGGTATGTGTATTTTTTCCCTAGGCCATTCTGGTTAAGCGTTTGGAGCAGCAGAATTGCGAAAAATTTTTTGCCTTCTCAACCAGTTCTTGGCTTCAAACTCCCATATCTCGCGAACGGATTGACCTAACCCAAAAATTCCTATTGCATCTGAAAGTAGAAACTCGCCCGATTACAGCGGTATGTGTATTTTTTCCCTAGGCCATTCTGGTTAAGCGTTTGGAGCAGCAGAATTGCGAAAAATTTTTTGCCTTCTCAACCATTTCTTGGCTCCAAACTCCCATATCTCGCGAACGGATTGACCTAACCCTAAAATTCCTATTGCATCTGAAAGTAGAAACTCGCCCGATTACAGCGGTATGTGTATTTTTTCCCTAGGCCATTCTGGTTAAGCGTTTGGAGCAGCAGAATTGCGAAAAATTTTCTGCCTTCTCAACCATTTCTTGGCATCAAACTCCCATATCTCGCGAACGGATTGACCTAACGCAAAATTCCTATTGCATCTGAAAGTAGAAACTCGCCCGATTACAGCGTTATGTGTATTTTTCTCCTAGGCCATTCTGGTTAAGCGTTTGGAGCAGCAGAATTGCGAAAAATTTTTTGCCTTCTCAACTATTTCTTGGCTCAAACTCCCATATCTCGCGAACGGATTAACCTAACCCAAAAATTCCTATTGCATCTGAAAGTAGAAACCCGCCCGATTACAACGGTATGTGTATTTTTTCCCTAGGCCATTCTGGTTAAGCGTTTGGAGCAGCAGAATTGCGTAAAATTTGTTGTCTTCTCAACCATTTCTTGGCTTCAAACTCCCATATCTCGCGAACGGATTGACCTAACCCAAAAATTCCTGTTGTGTATGAAAGTAGAAACTCGCCCGATTACAGCGGTATGTGTATTTTTTCCTTAGCCCATTCTGGTTAAGCGTTTGGAGCAGCAGAATTGCGATAAATTTGTTGACTTCTCAACCATTTCTTGGCTTCAAACTCCCATATCTCGCGAACGGATTGACCTAACCCAAAAATTCCTATTGCATCTGAAAGTAGAAACTCGCCCGATTACAGCGGTATGTGTATTTTTTCCCTAGGCCATTCTGGTTAAGCGTTTGGAGCAGCAGAATTGCGAAAAATTTATTGCCTTCTCAACCATTTCTTGGCTTCAAACTCCCATATCTCGCGAACGGATTGACCTAACCCAAAAATTCCTATTGCATCTGAAAGAAGAAACTCGCCCGATTACAACGGTATGTGTATTTTTACCATAGGCCATTCTGGTTAAGCGTTTGGAGCAGCAGAATTGCGAAAAATTTGTTGTCTTCTCAACCATTTCTTGGCTTCAAACTCCCATATCTCGCGAACGGATTGACCTAACCCAAAAATTCCTGTTGTGTATGAAAGTAGAAACTCGCCCGATTACAGCGGTATGTGTATTTTTTCCTTAGCCCATTCTGGTTAAGCGTTTGGAGCAGCAGAATTGCGAAAAATTTGTTGTCTTCTCAACCATTTCTTAGCTTCAAACTCCCATATCTCGCGAACGGATTGACCTAACCCAAAAATTCCTATTGCGTCTGAAAGTAGAAACTCGCCCGATTACAACGGTATGTGTATTTTTTCCCTAGGCCATTCTGGTTAAGCGTTTGGAGCAGCAGAATTGCGAAAAATTTTTTGCCTTCTCAACCATTTCTTGGCTTCAAACTCCCATATCTCGCGAACGGATCGTCCTAACCCAAAAATTCCTATTGCATCTGAAAGTAGAAACTCGCCCGATTACAACGGTATGTGTATTTTTTCCCTAGCCCATTCTGGTTAAGCGTTTGGAGCAGCAGAAGTGCGAAAAATTTGTTGTCTTCTCAACCATTTCTTAGCTTCAAACTCCCATATCTCGCGAACGGATTGACCTAACCCAAAAATTCCTGTTGCATCTGAAAGTAGAAACTCGCCCGATTACAACGGTATGTGTATTTTTTCCCTAGCCCATTCTGGTTAAGCGTTTGGAGCAGCAGAATTGCGAAAAATTTGTTGACTTCTCAACCATTTCTTAGTTTCAAACTCCCATATCTCGCGAACGGATCGACCTAACCCAAAAATTCCTATTGCATCTGAAAGTAGAAACTCGCCCGATTACAACGGTATGTGTATTTTTTCCCTAGGACATTCTGGTTAAGCGTTTGGAGCAGCAGAAGTGCGAAAAATTTGTTGTCTTCTCAACCATTTCTTAGCTTCAAACTCCCATATCTCGCGAACGGATTGACCTAACCCAAAAATTTCTGTTGCATCTGAAAGTAGAAACTCGCCCGATTACAACGGTATGTGTATTTTTTCCCTAGGCCATTCTTGTTAAGCGTTTGGAGCAGCAGAATTGCGAAAAATTTGTTGCCTTCTCAACCATTTCTTGGCTTCAAACTCCCATATCTCGCGAACGGATTGAACTAACCCAAAAATTACTATTGCATCTGAAAGTAGAAACTCGCCCGATTACAGCGGTATGTGTATTTTTTCCCTAGGCCATTCTGGTTAAGCGTTTGGAGCAGCAGAAGTGCGAAAAATTTGTTGTCTTCTCAACCATATCTTGGCTTCAAACTCCCATATCTCGAGAACGGATTGACCTAACCCAAAAATTCCAATTGCATCTGAAAGTAGAAACTCGCCCGATTACAACGGTATGTGTATTTTTTCCCTGGCCCATTCTGGTTGAGCGTTTGGAGCAGCAGAAGTGCGAAAAATTTGTTGTCTTCTCAACCATTTCTTGGCTTCAAACTGCCATATCTCGCGAACGGATTGACCTAACCCAAAAATTCCTGTTGTGTATGAAAGTAGAAACTCGCCCGATTACAGCGGTATGTGTATTTTTTCCTTAGCCCATTCTGGTTAAGCGTTTGGAGCAGCAGAATTGCGATAAATTTGTTGACTCCTCAACCATTTCTTAGCTTCAAACTCCCATATCTCGCGAACGGATCGTCCTAACCCAAAAATTCCTATTGCATCTGAAAGTAGAAACTCGCCCGATTACAACGGTATGTGTATTTTTTCCCTAGGCCATTCTGGTTAAGCGTTTGGAGCAGCAGAATTGCGAAAAATTTTTTGCCTTCTCAACCATTTCTTGGCTTCAAACTCCCATATCTCGCGAACGGATTGACCTAACCCAAAAATTCCTGTTGTGTATGAAAGTAGAAACTCGCCCGATTACAGCGGTATGTGTATTTTTTCCTTAGCCCATTCTGGTTAAGCGTTTGGAGCAGCAGAATTGCGATAAATTTGTTGACTCCTCAACCATTTCTTAGCTTCAAACTCCCATATCTCGCGAACGGATCGTCCTAACCCAAAAATTCCTATTGCATCTGAAAGTAGAAACTCGCCCGATTACAACGGTATGTGTATTTTTTCCCTAGGCCATTCTGGTTAAGCGTTTGGAGCAGCAGAATTGCGAAAAATTTTTTGCCTTCTCAACCATTTCTTGGCTTCAAACTCCCATATCTCGCGAACGGATTGACCTAACCCAAAAATTCCTATTGCATCTGAAAGTAGAAACTCGCCCGATTACAGCGGTATGTGTATTTTTTCCCTAGGCCATTCTGGTTAAGCGTTTGGAGCAGCAGAATTGCGAAAAATTTTTTGCCTTCTCAACCATTTCTTGGCTCCAAACTCCCATATCTCGCGAACGGATTGACCTAACCCTAAAATTCCTATTGCATCTGAAAGTAGAAACTCGCCCGATTACAGCGGTATGTGTATTTTTTCCCTAGGCCATTCTGGTTAAGCGTTTGGAGCAGCAGAATTGCGAAAAATTTTCTGCCTTCTCAACCATTTCTTGGCATCAAACTCCCATATCTCGCGAACGGATTGACCTAACGCAAAATTCCTATTGCATCTGAAAGTAGAAACTCGCCCGATTACAGCGTTATGTGTATTTTTCTCCTAGGCCATTCTGGTTAAGCGTTTGGAGCAGCAGAATTGCGAAAAATTTTTTGCCTTCTCAACTATTTCTTGGCTCAAACTCCCATATCTCGCGAACGGATTAACCTAACCCAAAAATTCCTATTGCATCTGAAAGTAGAAACCCGCCCGATTACAACGGTATGTGTATTTTTTCCCTAGGCCATTCTGGTTAAGCGTTTGGAGCAGCAGAATTGCGTAAAATTTGTTGTCTTCTCAACCATTTCTTGGCTTCAAACTCCCATATCTCGCGAACGGATTGACCTAACCCAAAAATTCCTGTTGTGTATGAAAGTAGAAACTCGCCCGATTACAGCGGTATGTGTATTTTTTCCTTAGCCCATTCTGGTTAAGCGTTTGGAGCAGCAGAATTGCGATAAATTTGTTGACTTCTCAACCATTTCTTAGATTCAAACTCCCATATCTCGCGAACGGATCGTCCTAACCCAAAAATTCCTATTGCATCTGAAAGTAGAAACTCGCCCGATTACAACGGTATGTGTATTTTTTCCCTAGGCCATTCTGGTTAAGCGTTTGGAGCAGCAGAATTGCGAAAAATTTTTTGCCTTCTCAACCATTTCTTGGCTTCAAACTCCCATATCTCGCGAACGGATTGACCTAACCCAAAAATTCCTATTGCATCTGAAAGTAGAAACTCGCCCGATTACAGCGGTATGTGTATTTTTTCCCTAGGCCATTCTGGTTAAGCGTTTGGAGCAGCAGAATTGCGAAAAATTTATTGCCTTCTCAACCATTTCTTGGCTTCAAACTCCCATATCTCGCGAACGGATTGACCTAACCCAAAAATTCCTATTGCATCTGAAAGTAGAAACTCGCCCGATTACAACGGTATGTGTATTTTTTCCCTAGGCCATTCTGGTTAAGCGTTTGGAGCAGCAGAATTGCGAAAAATTTGTTGTCTTCTCAACCATTTCTTGGCTTCAAACTCCCATATCTCGCGAACGGATTGACCTAACCCAAAAATTCCTGTTGTGTATGAAAGTAGAAACTCGCCCGATTACAGCGGTATGTGTATTTTTTCCTTAGCCCATTCTGGTTAAGCGTTTGGAGCAGCAGAATTGCGAAAAATTTGTTGTCTTCTCTACCATTTCTTAGCTTCAAACTGCCATATCTCGCGAACGGATTGACCTAACCCAAAAATTCCTATTGCGTCTGAAAGTAGAAACTCGCCCGATTACAACGGTATGTGTATTTTTTCCCTAGGCCATTCTGGTTAAGCGTTTGGAGCAGCAGAATTGCGAAAAATTTTTTGCCTTCTCAACCATTTCTTGGCTTCAAACTCCCATATCTCGCGAACGGATTGACCTAACCCAAAAATTCCTGTTGTGTATGAAAGTAGAAACTCGCCCGATTACAGCGGTATGTGTATTTTTTCCCTAGGCCATTCTGGTTAAGCGTTTGGAGCAGCAGAATTGCGTAAAATTTGTTGTCTTCTCAACCATTTCTTGGCTTCAAACTCCCATATCTCGCGAACGGATTGACCTAACCCAAAAATTCCTGTTGTGTATGAAAGTAGAAACTCGCCCGATTACAGCGGTATGTGTATTTTTTCCTTAGCCCATTCTGGTTAAGCGTTTGGAGCAGCAGAATTGCGATAAATTTGTTGACTTCTCAACCATTTCTTAGATTCAAACTCCCATATCTCGCGAACGGATCGTCCTAACCCAAAAATTCCTATTGCATCTGAAAGTAGAAACTCGCCCGATTACAACGGTATGTGTATTTTTTCCCTAGGCCATTCTGGTTAAGCGTTTGGAGCAGCAGAATTGAGAAAAATTTTTTGCCTTCTCAACCATTTCTTGGCTTCAAACTCCCATATCTCGCGAACGGATTGACCTAACCCAAAAATTCCTATTGCATCTGAAAGTAGAAACTCGCCCGATTACAGCGGTATGTGTATTTTTTCCCTAGGCCATTCTGGTTAAGCGTTTGGAGCAGCAGAATTGCGAAAAATTTATTGCCTTCTCAACCATTTCTTGGCTTCAAACTCCCATATCTCGCGAACGGATTGACCTAACCCAAAAATTCCTATTGCATCTGAAAGAAGAAACTCGCCCGATTACAACGGTATGTGTATTTTTACCATAGGCCATTCTGGTTAAGCGTTTGGAGCAGCAGAATTGCGAAAAATTTGTTGTCTTCTCAACCATTTCTTGGCTTCAAACTCCCATATCTCGCGAACGGATTGACCTAACCCAAAAATTCCTGTTGTGTATGAAAGTAGAAACTCGCCCGATTACAGCGGTATGTGTATTTTTTCCTTAGCCCATTCTGGTTAAGCGTTTGGAGCAGCAGAATTGCGAAAAATTTGTTGTCTTCTCAACCATTTCTTAGCTTCAAACTCCCATATCTCGCGAACGGATTGACCTAACCCAAAAATTCCTATTGCGTCTGAAAGTAGAAACTCGCCCGATTACAACGGTATGTGTATTTTTTCCCTAGGCCATTCTGGTTAAGCGTTTGGAGCAGCAGAATTGCGAAAAATTTTTTGCCTTCTCAACCATTTCTTGGCTTCAAACTCCCATATCTCGCGAACGGATCGTCCTAACCCAAAAATTCCTATTGCATCTGAAAGTAGAAACTCGCCCGATTACAACGGTATGTGTATTTTTTCCCTAGCCCATTCTGGTTAAGCGTTTGGAGCAGCAGAAGTGCGAAAAATTTGTTGTCTTCTCAACCATTTCTTAGCTTCAAACTCCCATATCTCGCGAACGGATTGACCTAACCCAAAAATTCCTGTTGCATCTGAAAGTAGAAACTCGCCCGATTACATCGGTATGTGTATTTTTTCCCTAGCCCATTCTGGTTAAGCGTTTGGAGCAGCAGAATTGCGAAAAATTTGTTGACTTCTCAACCATTTCTTAGTTTCAAACTCCCATATCTCGCGAACGGATCGACCTAACCCAAAAATTCCTATTGCATCTGAAAGTAGAAACTCGCCCGATTACAACGGTATGTGTATTTTTTCCCTAGCCCATTCTGGTTAAGCGTTTGGAGCAGCAGAAGTGCGAAAAATTTGTTGTCTTCTCAACCATTTCTTGGCTTCAAACTCCCATATCTCGCGAACGGATTGACCTAACCCAAAAATTCCTGTTGTGTATGAAAGTAGAAACTCGCCCGATTACAGCGGTATGTGTATTTTTTCCTTAGCCCATTCTGGTTAAGCGTTTGGAGCAGCAGAATTGCGAAAAATTTGTTGTCTTCTCAACCATTTCTTAGCTTCAAACTCCCATATCTCGCGAACGGATTGACCTAACCCAAAAATTCCTATTGCGTCTGAAAGTAGAAACTCGCCCGATTACAACGGTATGTGTATTTTTTCCCTAGGCCATTCTGGTTAAGCGTTTGGAGCAGCAGAATTGCGAAAAATTTTTTGCCTTCTCAACCATTTCTTGGCTTCAAACTCCCATATCTCGCGAACGGATCGTCCTAACCCAAAAATTCCTATTGCATCTGAAAGTAGAAACTCGCCCGATTACAACGGTATGTGTATTTTTTCCCTAGCCCATTCTGGTTAAGCGTTTGGAGCAGCAGAAGTGCGAAAAATTTGTTGTCTTCTCAACCATTTCTTAGCTTCAAACTCCCATATCTCGCGAACGGATTGACCTAACCCAAAAATTCCTGTTGCATCTGAAAGTAGAAACTCGCCCGATTACATCGGTATGTGTATTTTTTCCCTAGCCCATTCTGGTTAAGCGTTTGGAGCAGCAGAATTGCGAAAAATTTGTTGACTTCTCAACCATTTCTTAGTTTCAAACTCCCATATCTCGCGAACGGATCGACCTAACCCAAAAATTCCTATTGCATCTGAAAGTAGAAACTCGCCCGATTACAACGGTATGTGTATTTTTTCCCTAGGACATTCTGGTTAAGCGTTTGGAGCAGCAGAAGTGCGAAAAATTTGTTGTCTTCTCAACCATTTCTTAGCTTCAAACTCCCATATCTCGCGAACGGATTGACCTAACCCAAAAATTCCTGTTGCATCTGAAAGTAGAAACTCGCCCGATTACAACGGTATGTGTATTTTTTCCCTAGGCCATTCTTGTTAAGCGTTTGGAGCAGCAGAATTGCGAAAAATTTGTTGCCTTCTCAACCATTTCTTGGCTTCAAACTCCCATATCTCGCGAACGGATTGAACTAACCCAAAAATTACTATTGCATCTGAAAGTAGAAACTCGCCCGATTACAGCGGTATGTGTATTTTTTCCCTAGGCCATTCTGGTTAAGCGTTTGGAGCAGCAGAAGTGCGAAAAATTTGTTGTCTTCTCAACCATATCTTGGCTTCAAACTCCCATATCTCGAGAACGGATTGACCTAACCCAAAAATTCCAATTGCATCTGAAAGTAGAAACTCGCCCGATTACAACGGTATGTGTATTTTTTCCCTGGCCCATTCTGGTTGAGCGTTTGGAGCAGCAGAAGTGCGAAAAATTTGTTGTCTTCTCAACCATTTCTTAGCTTCAAACTCCCATATCTCGCGAACGGATTGACCTAACCCAAAAATTCCTGTTGCATCTGAAAGTAGAAACTCGCCCGATTACAACGGTATGTGTATTTTTTCCCTAGCCCATTCTGGTTAAGCGTTTGGAGCAGCAGAATTGCGAAAAATTTGTTGACTTCTCAACCATTTCTTAGTTTCAAACTCCCATATCTCGCGAACGGATCGACCTAACCCAAAAATTCCTATTGCATCTGAAAGTAGAAACTCGCCCGATTACAACGGTATGTGTATTTTCTCCCTAGGCCATTCTGGTTAAGCGTTTAGAGCAGCAGAATTGCGAAAAATTTTTTGCCTTCTCAACCATTTCTTGGCTCCAAACTCCCATATCTCGCGAACGGATTGACCTAACCCTAAAATTCCTATTGCATCTGAAAGTAGAAACTCGCCCGATTACAGCGGTATGTGTATTTTTTCCCTAGGCCATTCTGGTTAAGCGTTTGGAGCAGCAGAATTGCGAAAAATTTTCTGCCTTCTCAACCATTTCTTGGCATCAAACTCCCATATCTCGCGAACGGATTGACCTAACGCAAAATTCCTATTGCATCTGAAAGTAGAAACTCGCCCGATTACAGCGTTATGTGTATTTTTCTCCTAGGCCATTCTGGTTAAGCGTTTGGAGCAGCAGAATTGCGAAAAATTTTTTGCCTTCTCAACTATTTCTTGGCTCAAACTCCCATATCTCGCGAACGGATTAACCTAACCCAAAAATTCCTATTGCATCTGAAAGTAGAAACCCGCCCGGTTACAACGGTATGTGTATTTTTTCCCTAGGCCATTCTGGTTAAGCGTTTGGAGCAGCAGAATTGCGAAAAATTTTTTGCCTTCTCAACCATTTCTTGGCTTCAAACTCCCATATCTCGCGAACGGATTGACCTAACCCAAAAATTCCTATTGCATCTGAAAGTAGAAACTCGCCCGATTACAACGGTATGTGTATTTTTTCCCTAGGCCATTCTGGTTAAGCGTTTGGAGCAGCAGAATTGCGTAAAATTTGTTGTCTTCTCAACCATTTCTTAGCTTCAAACTCCCATATCTCGCGAACGGATTGACCTAACCCAAAAATTCCTGTTGCATCTGAAAGTAGAAACTCGCCCGATTACAACGGTATGTGTATTTTTTCCCTAGCCCATTCTGGTTAAGCGTTTGGAGCAGCAGAATTGCGAAAAATTTGTTGACTTCTCAACCATTTCTTAGTTTCAAACTCCCATATCTCGCGAACGGATCGACCTAACCCAAAAATTCCTATTGCATCTGAAAGTAGAAACTCGCCCGATTACAACGGTATGTGTATTTTCTCCCTAGGCCATTCTGGTTAAGCGTTTAGAGCAGCAGAATTGCGAAAAATTTTTTGCCTTCTCAACCATTTCTTGGCTCCAAACTCCCATATCTCGCGAACGGATTGACCTAACCCTAAAATTCCTATTGCATCTGAAAGTAGAAACTCGCCCGATTACAGCGGTATGTGTATTTTTTCCCTAGGCCATTCTGGTTAAGCGTTTGGAGCAGCAGAATTGCGAAAAATTTTCTGCCTTCTCAACCATTTCTTGGCATCAAACTCCCATATCTCGCGAACGGATTGACCTAACGCAAAATTCCTATTGCATCTGAAAGTAGAAACTCGCCCGATTACAGCGTTATGTGTATTTTTCTCCTAGGCCATTCTGGTTAAGCGTTTGGAGCAGCAGAATTGCGAAAAATTTTTTGCCTTCTCAACTATTTCTTGGCTCAAACTCCCATATCTCGCGAACGGATTAACCTAACCCAAAAATTCCTATTGCATCTGAAAGTAGAAACCCGCCCGGTTACAACGGTATGTGTATTTTTTCCCTAGGCCATTCTGGTTAAGCGTTTGGAGCAGCAGAATTGCGAAAAATTTTTTGCCTTCTCAACCATTTCTTGGCTTCAAACTCCCATATCTCGCGAACGGATTGACCTAACCCAAAAATTCCTATTGCATCTGAAAGTAGAAACTCGCCCGATTACAACGGTATGTGTATTTTTTCCCTAGGCCATTCTGGTTAAGCGTTTGGAGCAGCAGAATTGCGTAAAATTTGTTGTCTTCTCAACCATTTCTTGGCTTCAAACTCCCATATCTCGCGAACGGATTGACCTAACCCAAAAATTCCTGTTGTGTATGAAAGTAGAAACTCGCCCGATTACAGCGGTATGTGTATCTTTTCCTTAGCCCATTCTGGTTAAGCGTTTGGAGCAGCAGAATTGCGATAAATTTGTTGACTTCTCAACCATTTCTTAGATTCAAACTCCCATATCTCGCGAACGGATCGTCCTAACCCAAAAATTCCTATTGCATCTGAAAGTAGAAACTCGCCCGATTACAACGGTATGTGTATTTTTTCCCTAGGCCATTCTGGTTAAGCGTTTGGAGCAGCAGAATTGCGAAAAATTTTTTGCCTTCTCAACCATTTCTTGGCTTCAAACTCCCATATCTCGCGAACGGATTGACCTAACCCAAAAATTCCTATTGCATCTGAAAGTAGAAACTCGCCCGATTACAGCGGTATGTGTATTTTTTCCCTAGGCCATTCTGGTTAAGCGTTTGGAGCAGCAGAATTGCGAAAAATTTATTGCCTTCTCAACCATTTCTTGGCTTCAAACTCTCATATCTCGCGAACGGATTGACCTAACCCAAAAATTCCTATTGCATCTGAAAGTAGAAACTCGCCCGATTACAACGGTATGTGTATTTTTTCCCTAGGCCATTCTGGTTAAGCGTTTGGAGCAGCAGAATTGCGAAAAATTTGTTGTCTTCTCAACCATTTCTTGGCTTCAAACTCCCATATCTCGCGAACGGATTGACCTAACCCAAAAATTCCTGTTGTGTATGAAAGTAGAAACTCGCCCGATTACAGCGGTATGTGTATTTTTTCCTTAGCCCATTCTGGTTAAGCGTTTGGAGCAGCAGAATTGCGAAAAATTTGTTGTCTTCTCTACCATTTCTTAGCTTCAAACTGCCATATCTCGCGAACGGATTGACCTAACCCAAAAATTCCTATTGCGTCTGAAAGTAGAAACTCGCCCGATTACAACGGTATGTGTATTTTTTCCCTAGGCCATTCTGGTTAAGCGTTTGGAGCAGCAGAATTGCGAAAAATTTTTTGCCTTCTCAACCATTTCTTGGCTTCAAACTCCCATATCTCGCGAACGGATTGACCTAACCCAAAAATTCCTGTTGTGTATGAAAGTAGAAACTCGCCCGATTACAGCGGTATGTGTATTTTTTCCCTAGGCCATTCTGGTTAAGCGTTTGGAGCAGCAGAATTGCGTAAAATTTGTTGTCTTCTCAACCATTTCTTGGCTTCAATCTCCCATATCTCGCGAACGGATTGACCTAACCCAAAAATTCCTGTTGTGTATGAAAGTAGAAACTCGCCCGATTACAGCGGTATGTGTATTTTTTCCTTAGCCCATTCTGGTTAAGCGTTTGGAGCAGCAGAATTGCGATAAATTTGTTGACTTCTCAACCATTTCTTAGATTCAAACTCCCATATCTCGCGAAGGGATCGTCCTAACCCAAAAATTCCTATTGCATCTGAAAGTAGAAACTCGCCCGATTACAACGGTATGTGTATTTTTTCCCTAGGCCATTCTGGTTAAGCGTTTGGAGCAGCAGAATTGAGAAAAATTTTTTGCGTTCTCAACCATTTCTTGGCTTCAAACTCCCATATCTCGCGAACGGATTGACCTAACCCAAAAATTCCTATTGCATCTGAAAGTAGAAACTCGCCCGATTACAGCGGTATGTGTATTTTTTCCCTAGGCCATTCTGGTTAAGCGTTTGGAGCAGCAGAATTGCGAAAAATTTATTGCCTTCTCAACCATTTCTTGGCTTCAAACTCCCATATCTCGCGAACGGATTGACCTAACCCAAAAATTCCTATTGCATCTGAAAGAAGAAACTCGCCCGATTACAACGGTATGTGTATTTTTACCCTAGGCCATTCTGGTTAAGCGTTTGGAGCAGCAGAATTGCGAAAAATTTGTTGTCTTCTCAACCATTTCTTGGCTTCAAACTCCCATATCTCGCGAACGGATTGACCTAACCCAAAAATTCCTGTTGTGTATGAAAGTAGAAACTCGCCCGATTACAGCGGTATGTGTATTTTTTCCTTAGCCCATTCTGGTTAAGCGTTTGGAGCAGCAGAATTGCGAAAAATTTGTTGTCTTCTCAACCATTTCTTAGCTTCAAACTCCCATATCTCGCGAACGGATTGACCTAACCCAAAAATTCCTATTGCGTCTGAAAGTAGAAACTCGCCCGATTACAACGGTATGTGTATTTTTTCCCTAGGCCATTCTGGTTAAGCGTTTGGAGCAGCAGAATTGCGAAAAATTTTTTGCCTTCTCAACCATTTCTTGGCTTCAAACTCCCATATCTCGCGAACGGATCGTCCTAACCCAAAAATTCCTATTGCATCTGAAAGTAGAAACTCGCCCGATTACAACGGTATGTGTATTTTTTCCCTAGCCCATTCTGGTTAAGCGTTTGGAGCAGCAGAAGTGCGAAAAATTTGTTGTCTTCTCAACCATTTCTTAGCTTCAAACTCCCATATCTCGCGAACGGATTGACCTAACCCAAAAATTCCTGTTGCATCTGAAAGTAGAAACTCGCCCGATTACAACGGTATGTGTATTTTTTCCCTAGCCCATTCTGGTTAAGCGTTTGGAGCAGCAGAATTGCGAAAAATTTGTTGACTTCTCAACCATTTCTTAGTTTCAAACTCCCATATCTCGCGAACGGATCGACCTAACCCAAAAATTCCTATTGCATCTGAAAGTAGAAACTCGCCCGATTACAACGGTATGTGTATTTTTTCCCTAGGACATTTTGGTTAAGCGTTTGGAGCAGCAGAATTGCGAAAAAATTTTTGCCTTCTCAACCGTTTCTTGGCTTCAAACTCCCATATCTCGCGAACGGATTGACCTAACCCAAAAATTCCTATTGCATCTGAAAGTAGAAACTCGCCCGATTACAGCGGTATGTGTATTTTTTCCCAAGGCCATTCTGGTTAAGCGTTTGGAGCAGCAGAATTGCGAAAAATTTGTTGTCTTCTCAACCATTTCTTGGCTTCAAACTCCCATATCTCGCGAACGGATTGACCTAACCCAAGAATTCCTGTTGTGTCTGAAAGTAGAAACTCGCCCGATTACAGCGGTATGTGTATTTTTTCCTTAGCCCATTCTGGTTAAGCGTTTCGAGCAGCAGAATTGCGAAAAATTTGTTGTCTTCTCAACCATTACTTAGCTTCAAACTCCCATATCTCGCGAACGGATTGACCTAACCCAAAAATTCCTATTGCATCTGAAAGTAGAAACTCGCCCGATTACAACAGTATGTGTATTTTTTCCCTAGGACATTCTGGTTAAGCGTTTGGAGCAGCAGAAGTGCGAAAAATTTGTTGTCTTCTCAACCATATCTTGGCTTCAAACTCCCATATCTCGCGAACGGATTGACCTAACCCAAAAATTCCTGTTGCATCTGAAAGTAGAAACTCGCCCGATTACAACGGTATGTGTATTTTTTCCCTAGCCCATTCTGGTTAAGCGTTTGGAGCAGCAGAATTGCGAAAAATTTGTTGACTTCTCAACCATTTCTTAGCTTCAAACTCCCATATCTCGCGAACGGATCGACCTAACCCAAAAATTCCTATTGCATCTGAAAGTAGAAACTCGCCCGATTACAACGGTATGTGTATTTTTTCCCTAGGACATTCTGGTTAAGCGTTTGGAGCAGCAGAAGTGCGAAAAATTTTTGCCTTCTCAACCGTTTCTTAGCTTCAAACTCCCATATCTCGCGAACGGATTGACCTAACCCAAAAATTCCTATTGCATCTGAAAGTAGAAACTCGCCCGATTACAACAGTATGTGTATTTTTTCCCTAGGACATTCTGGTTAAGCGTTTGGAGCAGCAGAAGTGCGAAAAATTTGTTGTCTTCTCAACCATATCTTGGCTTCAAACTCCCATATCTCGCGAACGGATTGACCTAACCCAAAAATTCCTGTTGCATCTGAAAGTAGAAACTCGCCCGATTACAACGGTATGTGTATTTTTTCCCTAGGACATTCTGGTTAAGCGTTTGGAGCAGCAGAAGTGCGAAAAATTTGTTGTCTTCTCAACCATTTCTTAGCTTCAAACTCCCATATCTCGCGAACGGATTGACCTAACCCAAAAATTCCTGTTGCATCTGAAAGTAGAAACTCGCCCGATTACAACGGTATGTGTATTTTTTCCCTAGGCCATCCTTGTTAAGCGTTTGGAGCAGCAGAATTGCGAAAAATTTGTTGCCTTCTCAACCATTTCTTGGCTTCAAACTCCCATATCTCGCGAACGGATTGAACTAACCCAAAAATTACTATTGCATCTGAAAGTAGAAACTCGCCCGATTACAGCGGTATGTGTATTTTTTCCCTAGGCCATTCTGGTTAAGCGTTTGGAGCAGCAGAAGTGCGAAAAATTTGTTGTCTTCTCAACCATATCTTGGCTTCAAACTCCCATATCTCGAGAACGGATTGACCTAACCCAAAAATTCCAATTGCATCTGAAAGTAGAAACTCGCCCGATTACAACGGTATGTGTATTTTTTCCCTGGCCCATTCTGGTTGAGCGTTTGGAGCAGCAGAAGTGCGAAAAATTTGTTGTCTTCTCAACCATTTCTTAGCTTCAAACTCCCATATCTCGCGAACGGATTGACCTAACCCAAAAATTCCTGTTGCATCTGAAAGTAGAAACTCGCCCGATTACAACGGTATGTGTATTTTTTCCCTAGCCCATTCTGGTTAAGCGTTTGGAGCAGCAGAATTGCGAAAAATTTGTTGACTTCTCAACCATTTCTTAGTTTCAAACTCCCATATCTCGCGAACGGATCGACCTAACCCAAAAATTCCTATTGCATCTGAAAGTAGAAACTCGCCCGATTACAACGGTATGTGTATTTTCTCCCTAGGACATTTTGGTTAAGCGTTTGGAGCAGCAGAATTGCGAAAAAATTTTTGCCTTCTCAACCGTTTCTTGGCTTCAAACTCCCATATCTCGCGAACGGATTGACCTAACCCAAAAATTCCTGTTGCATCTGAAAGTAGAAACTCGCCCGATTACAACGGTATGTGTATTTTTTCCCTAGGCCATTCTTGTTAAGCGTTTGGAGCAGCAGAATTGCGAAAAATTTTTTGCCTTCTCAACCATTTCTTGGCTTCAAACTCCCATATCTCGCGAACGGATTGAACTAACCCAAAAATTACTATTGCATCTGAAAGTAGAAACTCGCCCGATTACAGCGGTATGTGTATTTTTTCCCTAGGCCATTCTGGTTAAGCGTTTGGAGCAGCAGAATTGCGAAAAATTTGTTGTCTTCTCAACCATTTCTTGGCTTCAAACTCCCATATCTCGCGAACGGATTGACCTAACCCAAAAATTCCTGTTGTGTCTGAAAGTAGAAACTCGCCCGATTACAGCGGTATGTTTTTTTTTTCCTTAGCCCATTCTGGTTAAGCGTTTCGAGCAGCAGAATTGCGAAAAATTTGTTGTCTTCTCAACCATTACTTAGATTCAAACTCCCATATCTCGCGAACGGATTGACCTAACCCAAAAATTCCTATTGCATCTGAAAGTAGAAACTCGCCCGATTACAACGGTATGTGTATTTTTTCCCTAGGACATTCTGGTTAAGCGTTTGGAGCAGCAGAAGTGCGAAAAATTTGTTGTCTTCTCAACCATATCTTGGCTTCAAACTCCCATATCTCGCGAACGGATTGACCTAACCCAAAAATTCCGATTGCATCTGAAAGTAGAAACTCGCCCGATTACAACGGTATGTGTATTTTTTCCCTAGCCCATTCTGGTTAAGCGTTTGGAGCAGCAGAAGTGCGAAAAATTTGTTGTCTTCTCAACCATTTCTTAGCTTCAAACTCCCATATCTCGCGAACGGATTGACCTAACCCAAAAATTCCTGTTGCATCTGAAAGTAGAAACTCGCCCGATTACAACGGTATGTGTATTTTTTCCCTAGGCCATTCTTGTTAAGCGTTTGGAGCAGCAGAATTGCGAAAAATTTTTTGCCTTCTCAACCATTTCTTGGCTTCAAACTCCCATATCTCGCGAACGGATTGACCTAACCCAAAAATTCCTGTTGTGTCTGAAAGTAGAAACTCGCCCGATTACAGCGGTATGTGTATTTTTTCCTTAGCCCATTCTGGTTAAGCGTTTCGAGCAGCAGAATTGCGAAAAATTTGTTGTCTTCTCAACCATTTCTTGGCTTCAAACTCCCATATCTCGCGAACGGATTGACCTAACCCAAAAATTCCTGTTGTGTCTGAAAGTAGAAACTCGCCCGATTACAGCGGTATGTGTATTTTTTCCTTAGCCCATTCTGGTTAAGCGTTTCGAGCAGCAGAATTGCGAAAAATTTGTTGTCTTCTCAACCATTACTTAGATTCAAACTCCCATATCTCGCGAACGGATTGACCTAACCCAAAAATTCCTATTGCATCTCAAAGTAGAAACTCGCCCGATTACAACGGTATGTGTATTTTTTCCCTAGGCCCTTCTTGTTAAGCGTTTGGAGCAGCAGAATTGCGAAAAATTTTTTGCCTTCTCAACTATTTCTTGGCTTCAAACTCCCATATCTCGCGAACGGATTGACCTAACCCAAAAATTCCTATTGCATCTGAAAGTAGAAACTCGCCCGATTACAGCGGTATGTGTATTTTTTCCCTAGGACATTCTGGTTAAGCGTTTGGAGCAGCAGAATTGCGAAAAATTTTTTGCCTTCTCAACCATTTCTTGGCTTCAAACTCCCATATCTCGCGAACGGATTGAACTAACCCAAAAATTACTATTGCATCTGAAAGTAGAAACTCGCCCGATTACAGCGGTATGTGTATTTTTTCCCTAGGCCATTCTGGTTAAGCGTTTGGAGCAGCAGAATTGCGAAAAATTTGTTGTCTTCTCAACCATTTCTTGGCTTCAAACTCCCATATCTCGCGAACGGATTGACCTAACCCAAAAATTCCTGTTGTGTCTGAAAGTAGAAACTCGCCCGATTACAGCGGTATGTGTATTTTTTCCTTAGCCCATTCTGGTTAAGCGTTTCGAGCAGCAGAATTGCGAAAAATTTGTTGTCTTCTCAACCATTACTTAGATTCAAACTCCCATATCACGCGAACGGATTGACCTAACCCAAAAATTCCTATTGCATCTCAAAGTAGAAACTCGCCCGATTACAACGGTATGTGTATTTTTTCCCTAGGACATTCTGGTTAAGCGTTTGGAGCAGCAGAAGTGCGAAAAATTTGTTGTCTTCTCAACCATATCTTGGCTTCAAACTCCCATATCTCGCGAACGGATTGACCTAACCCAAAAATTCCGATTGCATCTGAAAGTAGAAACTCGCCCGATTACAACGGTATGTGTATTTTTTCCCTAGCCCATTCTGGTTAAGCGTTTGGAGCAGCAGAAGTGCGAAAAATTTGTTGTCTTCTCAACCATTTCTTAGCTTCAAACTCCCATATCTCGCGAACGGATTGCCCTAACCCAAAAATTCCTGTTGCATCTGAAAGTAGAAACTCGCCCGATTACAACGGTATGTGTATTTTTTCCCTAGGCCCTTCTTGTTAAGCGTTTGGAGCAGCAGAATTGCGAAAAATTTTTTGCCTTCTCAACTATTTCTTGGCTTCAAACTCCCATATCTCGCGAACGGATTGACCTAACCCAAAAATTCCTATTGCATCTGAAAGTAGAAACTCGCCCGATTACAGCGGTATGTGTATTTTTTCCCTAGGACATTCTGGTTAAGCGTTTGGAGCAGCAGAATTGCGAAAAATTTTCTGCCTTCTCAACCATTTCTTGGCTTCAAACTCCCATATCTCGCGAACGGATTGACCTAACGCAAAAATTCCTATTGCATCTGAAAGTAGAAACTCGCCCGATTACAGCGTTATGTGTATTTTTCCCCTAGGCCATTCTGGATAAGCGTTTGGAGCAGCAGAATTGCGAAAAATTTTTTGCCTTCTCAACCATTTCTTGGCTCAAACTCCCATATCTCGCTAACGGATTAACCTAACCCAAAAATTCCTATTGCATCTGAAAGTAGAAACCCGCCCGATTACAACGGTATGTGTATTTTTTCCCTAGGCCCTTCTTGTTAAGCGTTTGGAGCAGCAGAATTGCGAAAAATTTTTTGCCTTCTCAACTATTTCTTGGCTTCAAACTCCCATATCTCGCGAACGGATTGACCTAACCCAAAAATTCCTATTGCATCTGAAAGTAGAAACTCGCCCGATTACAGCGGTATGTGTATTTTTTCCCTAGGCCATTCTGGATAAGCGTTTGGAGCAGCAGAATTGCGAAAAATTTTTTGCCTTCTCAACCATTTCTTGGCTCAAACTCCCATATCTCGCGAACGGATTAACCTAACCCAAAAATTCCTATTGCATCTGAAAGTAGAAACCCGCCCGATTACAACGGTATGTGTATTTTTTCCCTAGGCCATTCTGGTTAAGCGTTTGGAGCAGCATAATTGCGAAAAATTTTTTGCCTTCTCAACCATTTCTTGGCTTCAAACTCCCATATCTCGCGAACGGATTGACCTAACCCAAAAATTCCAATTGCATCTGAAAGTAGAAACTCGCCCGATTACAACGGTATGTGTATTTTTTCCCTAGCCCATTCTGGTTAAGCGTTTGGAGCAGCAGAAGTGCGAAAAATTTGTTGTCTTCTCAACCATTTCTTAGCTTCAAACTCCCATATCTCGCGAACGGATGACCTAACCCAAAAATTCCTGTTGCATCTGAAAGTAGAAACTCGCCCGATTACAACGGTATGTGTATTTTTTCCCTAGGCCCTTCTTGTTAAGCGTTTGGAGCAGCAGAATTGCGAAAAATTTTTTGCCTTCTCAACCATTTCTTAGCTTCAAACTCCCATATCTCGCGAACGGATTGATCTAACCCAAAAATTCCTATTGCATCTGAAAGTAGAAACTCGCCCGATTACAGCGTTATGTGTATTTTTCCCCTAGGCCATTCTGGATAAGCGTTTGGAGCAGCAGAATTGCGAAAAATTTTTTGCCTTCTCAACCATTTCTTGGCTCAAACTCCCATATCTCGCGAACGGATTAACCTAACCCAAAAATTCCTATTGCATCTGAAAGTAGAAACCCGCCCGATTACAACGGTATGTGTATTTTTTCCCTAGGCCATTCTGGTTAAGCGTTTGGAGCAGCATAATTGCGAAAAATTTTTTGCCTTCTCAACCATTTCTTGGCTTCAAACTCCCATATCTCGCGAACGGATTGACCTAACCCAAAAATTCCAATTGCATCTGAAAGTAGAAACTCGCCCGATTACAACGGTATGTGTATTTTCTCCCTAGCCCATTCTGGTTAAGCGTTTGGAGCAGCAGAAGTGCGAAAAATTTGTTGTCTTCTCAACCATTTCTTAGCTTCAAACTCCCATATCTCGCGAACGGATTGACCTAACCCAAAAATTCCTGTTGCATCTGAAAGTAGAAACTCGCCCGATTACAACGGTATGTGTATTTTTTCCCTAGGCCCTTCTTGTTAAGCGTTTGGAGCAGCATAATTGCGAAAAATTTTTTGCCTTCTCAACCATTTCTTGGCTTCAAACTCCCATATCTCGCGAACGGATTGACCTAACCCAAAAATTCCAATTGCATCTGAAAGTAGAAACTCGCCCGATTACAACGGTATGTGTATTTTTTCCCTAGCCCATTCTGGTTAAGCGTTTGGAGCAGCAGAAGTGCGAAAAATTTGTTGTCTTCTCAACCATTTCTTAGCTTCAAACTCCCATATCTCGCGAACGGATTGACCTAACCCAAAAATTCCTATTGCATCTGAAAGTAGAAACTCGCCCGATTACAACGGTATGTGTATTTTTTCCCTAGGCCATTCTGGTTAAGCGTTTGGAGCAGCTGAATTGCGAAAAATTTTTTGCCTTTCTCACCCATTTCTTGGCTTCAAACTCCCATATCTCGCGAACGGATTGACCTAACCCAAAAATTCCTATTGCATCTGAAAGTAGAAACTCGCCCGATTACAGTGGTGTGTGTATTTTTTCCCTAGGCCATTCTGGTTAAGCGTTTGGAGCAGCAGAATTGCGAAAAATTTATTGCCTTCTCAACCATTTCTTGGCTTCAAACTCCCATATCTCGCGAACGGATTGACCTAACCAAAAAATTCCTATTGCATCTAAAAGTAGAAACCCGGCCGATTACAACGGTATGTGTATTTTTTCCCTAGGCCATTCTGGTTGAGCGTTTGGAGCAGCAGAAGTGCGAAAAATTTGTTGTCTTCTCAACCATTTCTTAGCTTCAAACTCCCATAACTCGCGAACCGATTGACCTAACCCAAAAATTCCTGTAGCGTCTGAAAGTAGAAACTCGGCCGATTACTACGGTATGTGTATTTTTTCCCTAGCCCACTCTGGTCAAGCGTTTGGAACAGCAGAATTGCGAAAAATTTGTTTTCTTCTCAACCATTTCTTGGCTTCAAACTCCCATATCTCGCGAAAGGATTGACCTAACCAAAAAATTCCTATTGCATCTAAAAGTAGAAACTCGCCTGATTACAACGGTATGTGTATTTTTTCCCTAGGCCATTCTAGTTAGGCGTTTGGAGCAGCAGAATTGCGAAAAATTTTTTGCCTTCTCAACCATTTCTTGGCTTCAAACTCCCATATCTCGCGAACGGATTGACCTAACTCAAAAATTCCTGTTGCGTCTGAAAGTAGAAACTCGCCCGATTACAGCGGTATGTGTATTTTTACCCTAGGCCATTCTGGTTAAGCGTTTGGAGCAGCAGAATTCCGAAAAATTTTTTGCCTTCTCAACCATTTCTTGGCTTCAAACTCCCATACCTCGCGAACGGATTGACCTCACCCAAAAATTCCTATTGCGTCTGAAAGTAGAAACTAGCCCGATTACAACGGTATGTGTATTTTCTCCCTAGGCCATTCTGGATAAGCGTTTGGAGCAGCAGAATTGCGAAAAATTTTTTGCCTTCTCAAACATTTCTTGGCTTCAAACTCCCATATCTCGCGAACGGATTGACCTAACCCAAAAATTCCAATTGCATCTGAAAGTAGAAACTCGCCCGATTACAACGGTATGTGTATTTTTTCCCTGGCCCATTCTGGTTGAGCGTTTGGAGCAGCAGAAGTGCGAAAAATTTGTTGTCTTCTCAACCATTTCTTAGCTTCAAACTCCCATATCTCGCGAACGGATTGACCTAACCCAAAAATTCCTGTTGCATCTGAAAGTAGAAACTCGCCCGATTACAACGGTATGTGTATTTTTTCCCTAGGCCATTCTTGTTAAGCGTTTGGAGCAGCAGAATTGCGAAAAATTTTTTGCCTTCTCAACCATTTCTTGGCTTCAAACTCCCATATCTCGCGAACGGATTGAACTAACCCAAAAATTACTATTGCATCTGAAAGTAGAAACTCGCCCGATTACAGCGGTATGTGTATTTTTTCCCTAGGCCATTCTGGTTAAGCGTTTGGAGCAGCAGAATTGCGAAAAATTTGTTGTCTTCTCAACCATTTCTTGGCTTCAAACTCCCATATCTCGCGAACGGATTGACCTAACCCAAAAATTCCTGTTGTGTCTGAAAGTAGAAACTCGCCCGATTACAGCGGTATGTGTATTTTTTCCTTAGCCCATTCTGGTTAAGCGTTTCGAGCAGCAGAATTGCGAAAAATTTGTTGTCTTCTCAACCATTACTTAGATTCAAACTCCCATATCTCGCGAACGGATTGCTCTAACCCAAAAATTCCTATTGCATCTGAAAGTAGAAACTCGCCCGATTACAACGGTATGTGTATTTTTTCCCTAGGACATTCTGGTTAAGCGTTTGGAGCAGCAGAAGTGCGAAAAATTTGTTGTCTTCTCAACCATATCTTGACTTCAAACTCCCATATCTCGCGAACGGATTGACCTAACCCAAAAATTCCAATTGCATCTGAAAGTAGAAACTCGCCCGATTACAACGGTATGTGTATTTTTTCCCTGGCCCATTCTGGTTGAGCGTTTGGAGCAGCAGAAGTGCGAAAAATTTGTTGTCTTCTCAACCATTTCTTAGCTTCAAACTCCCATATCTCGCGAACGGATTGACCTAACCCAAAAATTCCTGTTGCATCTGAAAGTAGAAACTCGCCCGATTACAACGGTATGTGTATTTTTTCCCTAGGCCATTCTTGTTAAGCGTTTGGAGCAGCAGAATTGCGAAAAATTTTTTGCCTTCTCAACCATTTCTTGGCTTCAAACTCCCATATCTCGCGAACGGATTGAACTAACCCAAAAATTACTATTGCATCTGAAAGTAGAAACTCGCCCGATTACAGCGGTATGTGTATTTTTTCCCTAGGCCATTCTGGTTAAGCGTTTGGAGCAGCAGAATTGCGAAAAATTTGTTGTCTTCTCAACCATTTCTTGGCTTCAAACTCCCATATCTCGCGAACGGATTGACCTAACCCAAAAATTCCTGTTGTGTCTGAAAGTAGAAACTCGCCCGATTACAGCGGTATGTGTATTTTTTCCTTAGCCCATTCTGGTTAAGCGTTTCGAGCAGCAGAATTGCGAAAAATTTGTTATCTTCTCAACCATTACTTAGATTCAAACTCCCATATCTCGCGAACGGATTGACCTAACCCAAAAATTCCGATTGCATCTGAAAGTAGAAACTCGCCCGATTACAACGGTATGTGTATTTTTTCCCTAGGACATTCTGGTTAAGCGTTTGGAGCAGCCGAAGTGCGAAAAATTTGTTGTCTTCTCAACCATATCTTGGCTTCAAACTCCCATATCTCGCGAACGGATTGACCTAACCCAAAAATTCCAATTGCATCTGAAAGTAGAAACTCGCCCGATTACAACGGTATGTGTATTTTTTCCCTAGCCCATTCTGGTTAAGCGTTTGGAGCAGCAGAAGTGCGAAAAATTTGTTGTCTTCTCAACCATTTCTTGGCTTCAAACTCCCATATCTCGCGAACGGATTGACCTAACCCAAAAATTCCTGTTGGGTCTGAAAGTAGAAACTCGCCCGATTACAGCGGTATGTGTATTTTTTCCTTAGCCCATTCTGGTTAAGCGTTTCGAGCAGCAGAATTGCGAAAAATTTGTTGTCTTCTCAACCATTACTTAGATTCAAACTCCCATATCTCGCGAACGGATTGACCTAACCCAAAAATTCCTATTGCATCTGAAAGTAGAAACTCGCCCGATTACAACGGTATGTGTATTTTTTCCCTAGGACATTCTGGTTAAGCGTTTGGAGCAGCAGAATTGCGAAAAATTTGTTGTCTTCTCAACCATATCTTGGCTTCAAACTCCCATATCTCGCGAACGGATTGACCTAACCCAAAAATTCCAATTGCATCTGAAAGTAGAAACTCGCCCGATTACAACGGTATGTGTATTTTTTCCCTAGCCCATTCTGGTTAAGCGTTTGGAGCAGCAGAAGTGCGAAAAATTTGTTGTCTTCTCAACCATTTCTTAGCTTCAAACTCCCATATCTCGCGAACGGATTGACCTAACCCAAAAATTCCTGTTGCATCTGAAAGTAGAAACTCGCCCGATTACAACGGTATGTGTATTTTTTCCCTAGGCCCTTCTTGTTAAGCGTTTGGAGCAGCAGAATTGCGAAAAATTTTTTGCCTTCTCAACTATTTCTTGGCTTCAAACTCCCATATCTCGCGAACGGATGACCTAACCCAAAAATTCCTGTTGCATCTGAAAGTAGAAACTCGCCCGATTACAACGGTATGTGTATTTTTTCCCTAGGCCCTTCTTGTTAAGCGTTTGGAGCAGCAGAATTGCGAAAAATTTTTTGCCTTCTCAACCATTTCTTGGCTTCAAACTCCCATATCTCGCGAACGGATTGATCTAAACCAAAAATTCCTATTGCATCTGAAAGTAGAAACTCGCCCGATTACAGCGTTATGTGTATTTTTCCCCTAGGCCATTCTGGATAAGCGTTTGGAGCAGCAGAATTGCGAAAAATTTTTTGCCTTCTCAACCATTTCTTGGCTCAAACTCCCATATCTCGCGAACGGATTAACCTAACCCAAAAATTCCTATTGCATCTGAAAGTAGAAACCCGCCCGATTACAACGGTATGTGTATTTTTTCCCTAGGCCATTCTGGTTAAGCGTTTGGAGCAGCATAATTGCGAAAAATTTTTTGCCTTCTCAACCATTTCTTGGCTTCAAACTCCCATATCTCGCGAACGGATTGACCTAACCCAAAAATTCCTATTGCATCTGAAAGTAGAAACCCGCCCGATTACAACGGTATGTGTATTTTTTCCCTAGGCCATTCTGGTTAAGCGTTTGGAGCAGCAGAATTGCGAAAAACTTGTTGTCTTCTCAACCATTTCTTGGCTTCAAACTCCCATATCTCGCGAACGGATTGACCTAACCCAAAAATTCCTGTTGTGTCTGAAAGTAGAAACTCGCCCGATTACAGCGGTATGTGTATTTTTTCCTTAGCCCATTCTGGTTAAGCGTTTGGAGCAGCAGAATTGCGAAAAATTTGTTGTCTTCTCAACCATTTCTTAGCTTCAAACTCCCATATCTCGCGAACGGATTGACCTAACCCAAAAATTCCTATTGCATCTGAAAGTAGAAACTCGCCCGATTACAACGGTATGTGTATTTTTTCCCTAGGCCATTCTGGTTAAGCGTTTGGAGCAGCAGAATTGCGAAAAATTTTTTGCCTTCTCACCCATTTCTTGGCTTCAAACTCCCATATCTCGCGAACGGATTGACCTAACCAAAAAATTCCTATTGCATCTGAAAGTAGAAACTCGCCCGATTACAACGGTATGTGTATTTTTTCCCTAGGCCATTCTGGTTAAGCGTTTGGAGCAGCAGAATTGCGAAAAATTTATTGCCTTCTCAACCATTTCTTGGCTTCAAACTCCCATATCTCGCGAACGGATTGACCTAACCAAAAAATTCCTATTGCATCTAAAAGTAGAAACCCGGCCGATTACAACGGTATGTGTATTTTTTCCCTAGGCCATTCTGGTTGAGCGTTTGGAGCAGCAGAAGTGCGAAAAATTTGTTGTCTTCTCAACCATTTCTTAGCTTCAAACTCCCATAACTCGCGAACCGATTGACCTAACCCAAAAATTCCTGTAGCGTCTGAAAGTAGAAACTCGGCCGATTACTACGGTATGTGTATTTTTTCCCTAGCCCACTCTGGTCAAGCGTTTGGAGCAGCAGAATTGCGAAAAATTTGTTTTCTTCTCAACCATTTCTTGGCTTCAAACTCCCATATCTCGCGAAAGGATTGACCTAACCAAAAAATTCCTATTGCATCTAAAAGTAGAAACTCGCCCGATTACAACGGTATGTGTATTTTTTCCCTAGGCCATTCTAGTTAGGCGTTTGGAGCAGTAGAATTGCGAAAAATTTTTTGCCTTCTCAACCATTTCTTGGCTTCAAACTCCCATATCTCGCGAACGGATTGACCTAACTCAAAAATTCCTGTTGCGTCTGAAAGTAGAAACTCGCCCGATTACAGCGGTATGTGTATTTTTACCCTAGGCCATTCTGGTTAAGCGTTTGGAGCAGCAGAATTCCGAAAAATTTTTTGCCTCCTCAACCATTTCTTGGCTTCAAACTCCCATACCTCGCGAACGGATTGACCTCACCCAAAAATTCCTATTGCGTCTGAAAGTAGAAACTAGCCCGATTACAACGGTATGTGTATTTTCTCCCTAGGCCATTCTGGATAAGCGTTTGGAGCAGCAGAATTGCGAAAAATTTTTTGCCTTCTCAACCATTTCTTGGCCCAAACTCCCATATCTCGCGAACGGATTGACCTAGCCCAAAAATTCCAATTGCATCTGAAAGTAGAAACTCGCCCGATTACAACGGTTTGTGTATTTTTTCCCTAGGCCATTCTGGTTAAGCGTTTGGAGCAGCAGAATTGCGAAAAATTTGTTGCCTTCTCAACCATTTCTTGGCTTCAAACTCCCATATCTCGCTAACGGATTGACCTAACCCAAAAATTCCTATTGCTTCTGAAAGTCGAAACTCGCCCGATTACAACGGTATGTGTATTTTTTCCCTAGGCCATTCTGGTTAAGCGTTTGGAGCAGCAGATTTGCGAAAAATTTGTTGTCTTCTCAACCATTTCTTAGCTTCAAACTCCCATATCTCGCGAACGGATTGACCTAACCCAAAAATTCCTGTTGCATCTGAAAGTAGAAACTCGCCCGATTACAGCGGTATGTGTATTTTTTCCCTAGGCAATTCTGGTTAAGCGTTTCGAGCAGCAGAATTGCGAAAAATTTTTTGCCTTCTCAACCATTTCTAGGCTTCAAACTCCCATATCTCGCGAACGGATTGACCTATCCCAAAAAGTCCTATTGCATCTGAAAGTAGAAACTAGCCCGATTACAGCGGTATGTGTATTTTTTCCCTAGGACATTCTGGTTAAGCGTTTGGAGCAGCAGAATTGCGAAAAATTTGTTGCCTTCTCAACCATTTCTTGGCTTCAAACTCCCATATCTCGCTAACGGATTGACCTAACCCAAAAATTCCAATTGCATCTGAAAGTAGAAACTCGCCCGATTACAACGGTATGTGTATTTTTTCCCTAGCCCATTCTGGTTAAGCGTTTGGAGCAGCAGAAGTGCGAAAAATTTGTTGTCTTCTCAACCATTTCTTGGCTTCAAACTCCCATATCTCGCGAACGGATTGACCTAACCCAAAAATTCCTGTTGTGTCTGAAAGTAGAAACTCGCCCGATTACAGCGGTATGTGTATTTTTTCCTTAGCCCATTCTGGTTAAGCGTTTCGAGCAGCAGAATTGCGAAAAATTTGTTGTCTTCTCAACCATTACTTAGATTCAAACTCCCATATCTCGCGAACGGATTGACCTAACCCAAAAATTCCTATTGCATCTGAAAGTAGAAACTCGCCCGATTACAACGGTATGTGTATTTTTTCCCTAGGACATTCTGGTTAAGCGTTTGGAGCAGCAGAAGTGCGAAAAATTTGTTGTCTTCTCAACCATATCTTGGCTTCAAACTCCCATATCTCGCGAACGGATTGACCTAACCCAAAAATTCCTATTGCATCTGAAAGTAGAAACTCGCCCGATTACAACGGTATGTGTATTTTTTCCCTAGGCCCTTCTTGTTAAGCGTTTGGAGCAGCAGAATTGCGAAAAATTTTTTGCCTTCTCAACTATTTCTTGGCTTCAAACTCCCATATCTCGCGAACGGATGACCTAACCCAAAAATTCCTGTTGCATCTGAAAGTAGAAACTCGCCCGATTACAACGGTATGTGTATTTTTTCCCTAGGCCCTTCTTGTTAAGCGTTTGGAGCAGCAGAATTGCGAAAAATTTTTTGCCTTCTCAACCATTTCTTGGCTTCAAACTCCCATATCTCGCGAACGGATTGACCTAACCCAAAAATTCCTATTGCATCTGAAAGTAGAAACTCGCCCGATTACAGCGTTATGTGTATTTTTCCCCTAGGCCATTCTGGATAAGCGTTTGGAGCAGCAGAATTGCGAAAAATTTTTTGCCTTCTCAACCATTTCTTGGCTCAAACTCCCATATCTCGCGAACGGATTAACCTAACCCAAAAATTCCTATTGCATCTGAAAGTAGAAACCCGCCCGATTACAACGGTATGTGTATTTTTTCCCTAGGCCATTCTGGTTAAGCGTTTGGAGCAGCATAATTGCGAAAAATTTTTTGCCTTCTCAACCATTTCTTGGCTTCAAACTCCCATATCTCGCGAACGGATTGACCTAACCCAAAAATTCCTATTGCATCTGAAAGTAGAAACCCGCCCGATTACAACGGTATGTGTATTTTTTCCCTAGGCCATTCTGGTTAAGCGTTTGGAGCAATAGAATTGCGAAAAACTTGTTGTCTTCTCAACCATTTCTTGGCTTCAAACTCCCATATCTCGCGAACGGATTGACCTAACCCAAAAATTCCTGTTGTGTCTGAAAGTAGAAACTCGCCCGATTACAGCGGTATGTGTATTTTTTCCTTAGCCCATTCTGGTTAAGCGTTTGGAGCAGCAGAATTGCGAAAAATTTGTTGTCTTCTCAACCATTTCTTAGCTTCAAACTCCCATATCTCGCGAACGGATTGACCTAACCCAAAAATTCCTATTGCATCTGAAAGTAGAAACTCGCCCGATTACAACGGTATGTGTATTTTTTCCCTAGGCCATTCTGGTTAAGCGTTTGGAGCAGCAGAATTGCGAAAAATTTTTTGCCTTCTCACCCATTTCTTGGCTTCAAACTCCCATATCTCGCGAACGGATTGACCTAACCAAAAAATTCCTATTGCATCTGAAAGTAGAAACTCGCCCGATTACAACGGTATGTGTATTTTTTCCCTAGGCCATTCTGGTTAAGCGTTTGGAGCAGCAGAATTGCGAAAAATTTATTGCCTTCTCAACCATTTCTTGGCTTCAAACTCCCATATCTCGCGAACGGATTGACCTAACCAAAAAATTCCTATTGCATCTAAAAGTAGAAACCCGGCCGATTACAACGGTATGTGTATTTTTTCCCTAGGCCATTCTGGTTGAGCGTTTGGAGCAGCAGAAGTGCGAAAAATTTGTTGTCTTCTCAACCATTTCTTAGCTTCAAACTCCCATAACTCGCGAACCGATTGACCTAACCCAAAAATTCCTGTAGCGTCTGAAAGTAGAAACTCGGCCGATTACTACGGTATGTGTATTTTTTCCCTAGCCCACTCTGGTCAAGCGTTTGGAGCAGCAGAATTGCGAAAAATTTGTTTTCTTCTCAACCATTTCTTGGCTTCAAACTCCCATATCTCGCGAAAGGATTGACCTAACCAAAAAATTCCTATTGCATCTAAAAGTAGAAACTCGCCCGATTACAACGGTATGTGTATTTTTTCCCTAGGCCATTCTAGTTAGGCGTTTGGAGCAGTAGAATTGCGAAAAATTTTTTGCCTTCTCAACCATTTCTTGGCTTCAAACTCCCATATCTCGCGAACGGATTGACCTAACTCAAAAATTCCTGTTGCGTCTGAAAGTAGAAACTCGCCCGATTACAGCTGTATGTGTATTTTTACCCTAGGCCATTCTGGTTAAGCGTTTGGAGCAGCAGAATTCCGAAAAATTTTTTGCCTCCTCAACCATTTCTTGGCTTCAAACTCCCATACATCGCGAACGGATTGACCTCACCCAAAAATTCCTATTGCGTCTGAAAGTAGAAACTAGCCCGATTACAACGGTATGTGTATTTTCTCCCTAGGCCATTCTGGATAAGCGTTTGGAGCAGCAGAATTGCGAAAAATTTTTTGCCTTCTCAACCATTTCTTGGCGCAAACTCCCATATCTCGCGAACGGATTGACCTAACCCAAAAATTCCAATTGCATCTGAAAGTAGAAACTCGCCCGATTACAACGGTTTGTGTATTTTTTCCCTAGGCCATTCTGGTTAAGCGTTTGGAGCAGCAGAATTGCGAAAAATTTGTTGCCTTCTCAACCATTTCTTGGCTTCAAACTCCCATATCTCGCTAACGGATTGACCTAACCCAAAAATTCCTATTGCTTCTGAAAGTCGAAACTCGCCCGATTACAACGGTATGTGTATTTTTTCCCTAGGCCATTCTGGTTAAGCGTTTGGAGCAGCAGATTTGCGAAAAATTTGTTGTCTTCTCAACCATTTCTTAGCTTCAAACTCCCATATCTCGCGAACGGATTGACCTAACCCAAAAATTCCTGTTGCATCTGAAAGTAGAAACTCGCCCGTTTACAGCGGTATGTGTATTTTTTCCCTAGGCAATTCTGGTTAAGCGTTTGGAGCAGCAGAATTGCGAAAAATTTTTTGCCTTCTCAACCATTTCTTGGCTTCAAACTCCCATATCTCGCGAACGGATTGACCTATCCCAAAAAGTCCTATTGCATCTGAAAGTAGAAACTAGCCCGATTACAGCGGTATGTGTATTTTTTCCCTAGGACATTCTGGTTAAGCGTTTGGAGCAGCAGAATTGCGAAAAATTTGTTGTCTTCTCAACCATTTCTTAGCTTCAAACTCCCATATCTCGCGAACGGATTGACCTAACCCAAAAATTCCTGTTGCATCTGAAAGTAGAAACTCGCCCGATTACAACGGTATGTGTATTTTTTCCCTAGGCCCTTCTTGTTAAGCGTTTGGAGCAGCAGAATTGCGAAAAATTTTTTGCCTTCTCAACTATTTCTTGTCTTCAAACTCCCATATCTCGCGAACGGATTGACCTAACCCAAAAATTCCTATTGCATCTGAAAGTAGAAACTCGCCCGATTACAGCGGTATGTTTATTTTTTCCCTAGGCCATTCTGGTTAAGCGTTTGGAGCAGCATAATTGCGAAAAATTTTTTGTCTTCTCAACCATTTCTTAGCTTCAAACTCCCATATCTCGCGAACGGATTGACCTAACCCAAAAATTCCTGTTGCATCTGAAAGTAGAAACTCGCCCGATTACAACGGTATGTGTATTTTTTCCCTAGGCCCTTCTTGTTAAGCGTTTGGAGCAGCAGAATTGCGAAAAATTTTTTGCCTTCTCAACCATTTCTTGGCTTCAAACTCCCATATCTCGCGAACGGATTGACCTAACCCAAAAATTCCTATTGCATCTGAAAGTAGAAACTCGCCCGATTACAGCGTTATGTGTATTTTTCCCCTAGGCCATTCTGGATAAGCGTTTGGAGCAGCAGAATTGCGAAAAATTTTTTGCCTTCTCAACCATTTCTTGGCTCAAACTCCCATATCTCGCGAACGGATTAAACTAACCCAAAAATTCCTATTGCATCTGAAAGTAGAAACCCGCCCGATTACAGCGGTATGTGTATTTTTTTCCCTAGGCCATTCTGGTTAAGCGTTTGGAGCAGCAGAATTGCGAAAAATTTTCTGCCTTCTCAACCATTTCTTGGCTTCAAACTCCCATATCTCGCGAACGGATTGACCTAACGCAAAAATTCCTATTGCATCTGAAAGTAGAAACTCGCCCGATTACAGCGTTATGTGTATTTTTCCCCTAGGCCATTCTGGATAAGCGTTTGGAGCAGCAGAATTGCGAAAAATTTTTTGCCTTCTCAACCATTTCTTGGCTCAAACTCCCATATCTCGCGAACGGATTAACCTAACCCAAAAATTCCTATTGTATCTGAAAGTAGAAACCCGCCCGATTACAACGATATGTGTATTTTTTCCCTAGGCCATTCTGGTTAAGCGTTTGGAGCTGCATAATTGCGAAAAATTTTTTGCCTTCTCAACCATTTCTTGGCTTCAAACTCCCATATCTCGCGAACGGATTGACCTAACCCAAAAATTCCTATTGCATCTGAAAGTAGAAACCCGCCCGATTACAACGGTATGTGTATTTTTTCCCTAGGCCATTCTGGTTAAGCGTTTGGAGCAGCAGAATTGCGAAAAATTTGTTGTCTTCTCAACCATTTCTTGGCTTCAAACTCCCATATCTCGCGAACGGATTGACCTAACCCAAAAATTCCTATTGCATCTGAAAGTAGAAACTCGCCCGATTACAACGGTATGTGTATTTTTTCCCTAGGCCATTCTGGTTAAGCGTTTGGAGCAGCAGAATTGCGAAAAATTTTTTGCCTTCTCACCCATTTCTTGGCTTCAAACTCCCATATCTCGCGAACGGATTGAACTAACCCAAAAATTCCTATTGCATCTGAAAGTAGAAACTCGCCCGATTACAGTGGTATGTGTATTTTTTCCCTAGGCCATTCTGATTAAGCGTTTGGAGCAGCAGAATTGCGAAAAATTTATTGCCTTCTCAACCATTTCTTGGCTTCAAACTCCCATATCTCGCGAACGGATTGACCTAACCAAAAAATTCCTATTGCATCTAAAAGTTGAAACCCGCCCGATTACAACGGTATGTGTATTTTTTCCCTAGGCCATTCTGGTTGAGCGTTTGGAGCAGCAGAAGTGCGAAAAATTTGTTGTCTTCTCAACCATTTCTTAGCTTCAAACTCCCATAACTCCCGAACCGATTGACCTAACCCAAAAATTCCTGTAGCGTCTGAAAGTAGAAACTCGGCCGATTACTACGGTATGTGTATTTTTTCCCTAGCCCACTCTGGTCAAGCGTTTGGAGCAGCAGAATTGCGAAAAATTTGTTTTCTTCTCAACCATTTCTTGGCTTCAAACTCCCATATCTCGCGAAAGGATTGACCTAACCAAAAAATTCCTATTGCATCTAAAAGTAGAAACTCGCCCGATTACAACGGTATGTGTATTTTTTCCCTAGGCCATTCTAGTTAGGCGTTTGGAGCAGCAGAATTGCGAAAAATTTTTTGCCTTCTCAACCATCTCTTGGCTTCAAACTCCGATACCTCGCGAACGGATTGACCTCACCCAAAAATTCCTATTGCGTCTGAAAGTAGAAACTAGCCCGATTACAACGGTATGTGTATTTTCTCCCTAGGCCATTCTGGATAAGCGTTTGGAGCAGCAGAATTGCGAAAAATTTTTTGCCTTCTCAACCATTTCTTGGCCCAAACTCCCATATCTCGCGAACGGATTGACCTAACCCAAAAATTCCAATTGCATCTGAAAGTAGAAACTCGCCCGATTACAACGGTATGTGTATTTTTTCCCTAGGCCATTCTGGTTAAGCGTTTGGAGCAGCAGAATTGCGAAAAATTTTTTGCCTTCTCAACCATTTCTTGGCTTCAAACTCCCATATCTCGCGAACGGATTGACCTATCCCAAAAAGTCCTATTGCATCTGAAAGTAGAAACTAGCCCGATTACAGCGGTATGTGTATTTTTTCCCTAGGCCATTCTGGTTAAGCGTTTGGAGCAGCAGAATTGCGAAAAATTTGTTGTCTTCTCAACCATTTCTTGGCTTCAAACTCCCATATCTCGCGAACGGATTGACCTAACCCAAAAATTCCTGTTGTGTCTGAAAGTAGAAACTCGCCCGATTACAGCGGTATGTGTATTTTTTCCTTAGCCCATTCTGGTTAAGCGTTTGGAGCAGCAGAATTGCGAAAAATTTGTTGTCTTCTCAACCATTTCTTAGCTTCAAACTCCCATATCTCGCGAACGGATTGACCTAACCCAAAAATTCCTATTGCATCTGAAAGTAGAAACTCGCCCGATTACAACGGTATGTGTATTTTTTCCCTAGGCCATTCTGGTTAAGCGTTTGGAGCAGCAGAATTGCGAAAAATTTTTTGCCTTCTCTCCCATTTCTTGGCTTCAAACTCCCATATCTCGCGAACGGATTGACCTAACCCAAAAATTCCTGTTGTGTCTGAAAGTAGAAACTCGCCCGATTACAGCGGTATGTGTATTTTTTCCTTAGCCCATTCTGGTTAAGCGTTTGGAGCAGCAGAATTGCGAAAAATTTGTTGTCTTCTCAACCATTTCTTAGCTTCAAACTCCCATAACTCCCGAACCGATTGACCTAACCCAAAAATTCCTGTAGCGTCTGAAAGTAGAAACTCGGCCGATTACTACGGTATGTGTATTTTTTCCCTAGCCCACTCTGGTCAAGCGTTTGGAGCAGCAGAATTGCGAAAAATTTGTTTTCTTCTCAACCATTTCTTGGCTTCAAACTCCCATATCTCGCGAAAGGATTGACCTAACCAAAAAATTCCTATTGCATCTAAAAGTAGAAACTCGCCCGATTACAACGGTATGTGTATTTTTTCCCTAGGCCATTCTAGTTAGGCGTTTGGAGCAGCAGAATTGCGAAAAATTTTTTGCCTTCTCAACCATCTCTTGGCTTCAAACTCCCATATCTCGCGAACGGATTGACCTAACTCAAAAATTCCTGTTGGGTCTGAAAGTAGAAACTCGCCCGATTACAGCGGTATGTGTATTTTTACCCTAGGCCATTCTGGTTAAGCGTTTGGAGCAGCAGAATTCCGAAAAATTTTTTGCCTTCTCAACCATTTCTTGGCTTCAAACTCCCATACCTCGCGAACGGATTGACCTCACCCAAAAATTCCTATTGCGTCTGAAAGTAGAAACTAGCCCGATTACAACGGTATGTGTATTTTCTCCCTAGGCCATTCTGGATAAGCGTTTGGAGCAGCAGAATTGCGAAAAATTTTTTGCCTTCTCAACCATTTCTTGGCCCAAACTCCCATATCTCGCGAACGGATTGACCTAACCCAAAAATTCCAATTGCATCTGAAAGTAGAAACTCGCCCGATTACAACGGTTTGTGTATTTTTTCCCTAGGCCATTCTGGTTAAGCGTTTGGAGCAGCAGAAGTGCGAAAAATTTGTTGTCTTCTCAACCATTTCTTAGCTTCAAACTCCCATATCTCGCGAACGGATTGACCTCACCCAAAAATTCCTATTGCGTCTGAAAGTAGAAACTAGCCCGATTACAACGGTATGTGTATTTTCTCCCTAGGCCATTCTGGATAAGCGTTTGGAGCAGCAGAATTGCGAAAAATTTTTTGCCTTCTCAACCATTTCTTGGCCCAAACTCCCATATCTCGCGAACGGATTGACCTAACCCAAAAATTCCAATTGCATCTGAAAGTAGAAACTCGCCCGATTACAACGGTATGTGTATTTTTTCCCTAGGCCATTCTGGTTAAGCGTTTGGAGCAGCAGAATTGCGAAAAATTTGTTGCCTTCTCAACCATTTCTTGGCTTCAAACTCCCATATCTCGCTAACGGATTGACCTAACCCAAAAATTCCTATTGCTTCTGAAAGTCGAAACTCGCCCGATTACAACGGTATGTGTATTTTTTCCCTAGGCCATTCTGGTTAAGCGTTTGGAGCAGCAGAATTGCGAAAAATTTTTTGCCTTCTCAACCATTTCTTGGCTTCAAACTCCCATATCTCGCGAACGGATTGACCTATCCCAAAAAGTCCTATTGCATCTGAAAGTAGAAACTAGCCCGATTACTACGGTATGTGTATTTTTTCCCTAGGCCATTCTGGTTAAGCGTTTGGAGCAGCAGAATTGCGAAAAGTTTGTTGTCTTCTCAACCATTTCTTGGCTTCAAACTCCCATATCTCGCGAACGGATTGACCTAACCCAAAAATTCCTGTTGTGTCTGAAAGTAGAAACTCGCCCGATTACAGCGGTATGTGTATTTTTACCCTAGGCCATTCTGGTTAAGCGTTTGGAGCAGCAGAATTCCGAAAAATTTTTTGCCTTCTCAACCATTTCTTGGCTTCAAACTCCCATACCTCGCGAACGGATTGACCTCACCCAAAAATTCCTATTGCGTCTGAAAGTAGAAACTAGCCCGATTACAACGGTATGTGTATTTTCTCCCTAGGCCATTCTGGATAAGCGTTTGTAGCAGCAGAATTGCGAAAAATTTTTTGCCTTCTCAACCATTTCTTGGCCCAAACTCCCATATCTCGCGAACGGATTGACCTAACCCAAAAATTCCAATTGCATCTGAAAGTAGAAACTCGCCCGATTACAACGGTTTGTGTATTTTTTCCCTAGGCCATTCTGGTTAAGCGTTTGGAGCAGCAGAATTGCGAAAAATTTGTTGCCTTCTCAACCATTTCTTGGCTTCAAACTCCCATATCTCGCTAACGGATTGACCTAACCCAAAAATTCCTATTGCTTCTGAAAGTCGAAACTCTCCCGATTACAACGGTATGTGTATTTTTTCCCTAGGCCATTCTGGTTAAGCGTTTGGAGCAGCAGAATTGCGAAAAATTTTTTGGCTTCTCAACCATTTCTTGGCTTCAAACTCCCATATCTCGCGAACGGATTGACCTATCCCAAAAAGTCCTATTGCATCTGAAAGTAGAAACTAGCCCGATTACAGCGGTATGTGTATTTTTTCCCTAGGCCATTCTGGTTAAGCGTTTGGAGCAGCAGAATTGCGAAAAATTTGTTGTCTTCTCAACCATTTCTTGGCTTCAAACTCCCATATCTCGCGAACGGATTGACCTAACCCAAAAATTCCTGTTGTGTCTGAAAGTAGAAACTCGCCCGATTACAGCGGTATGTGTATTTTTTCCTTAGCCCATTCTGGTTAAGCGTTTGGAGCAGCAGAATTGCGAAAAATTTGTTGTCTTCTCAACCATTTCTTAGCTTCAAACTCCCATATCTCACGAACGGATTGACCTAACCCAAAAATTCCTGTTGCGTCTGAAAGTAGAACCTCCCCCGATTACAGCGGTATGTGTATTTTTACCCTAGGCCATTCTGGTTAAGCGTTTGGAGCAGCAGAATTCCGAAAAATTTTTTGCCTTCTCAACCATTTCTTGGCTTCAAACTCCCATACCTCGCGAACGGATTGACCTCACCCAAAAATTCCTATTGCGTCTGAAAGTAGAAACTAGCCCGATTACAACGGTATGTGTATTTTCTCCCTAGGCCATTCTGGATAAGCGTTTGGAGCAGCAGAATTGCGAAAAATTTTTTGCCTTCTCAACCATTTCTTGGCCCAAACTCCCGTATCTCGCGAACGGATTGACCTAACCCAAAAATTCCAATTGCATCTGAAAGTAGAAACTCGCCCGATTACAACGGTTTGTGTATTTTTTCCCTAGGCCATTCTGGTTAAGCGTTTGGAGCAGCAGAATTGCGAAAAATTTGTTGCCTTCTCAACCATTTCTTGGCTTCAAACTCCCATATCTCGCTAACGGATTGACCTAACCCAAAAATTCCTATTGCTTCTGAAAGTCGAAACTCGCCCGATTACAACGGTATGTGTATTTTTTCCCTAGGCCATTCTGGTTAAGCGTTTGAAGCAGCAGAATTGCGAAAAATTTTTTGCCTTCTCAACCATTTCTTGGCTTCAAACTCCCATATCTCGCGAACGGATTGACCTATCCCAAAAAGTCCTATTGCATCTGAAAGTAGAAACTAGCCCGATTACAGCGGTATGTGTATTTTTTCCCTAGGCCATTCTGGTTAAGCGTTTGGAGCAGCAGAATTGCGAAAAATTTGTTGTCTTCTCAACCATTTCCTGGCTTCAAACTCCCATATCTCGCGAACGGATTGACCTAACCCAAAAATTCCTGTTGTGTCTGAAAGTAGAAACTCGCCCGATTACAGCGGTATGTGTATTTTTTCCCTAGGCCATTCCTGTTAAGCGTTTGGAGCAGAAGAATTGCGAAAAATTTTTTGCCTTCTCAACCATTTCTTGGCTTCAAACTCCCATATCTCGCGAACGGATTGACCTATCCCAAAAATTCCTATTGCATCTGAAAGTAGAAACTCGCCCGATTACAGCGGTATGTGTATTTTTTCCCTAGGCAATTCTGGTTAAGCGTTTGGAGCAGCAGAATTGCGAAAAATTTGTTGCCTTCTCAACCATTACTTGGCTTCAAACTCCCATATCTCGCTAACGGATTGACCTAACCCAAAAATTCCTATTGCTTCTGAAAGTCGAAACTCGCCCGATTACAACGGTATGTGTATTTTTTCCCTAGGCCATTCTAGTTAGGCGTTTGGAGCAGCAGAATTGCGAAAAATTTTTTGCATTCTCAACCATCTCTTGGCTTCAAACTCCCATATCTCGCGAACGGATTGACCTAACTCAAAAATTCCTGTTGCGTCTGAAAGTAGAAACTCGCCCGATTACAGAGGTATGTGTATTTTTACCCTAGGCCATTCTGGTTAAGCGTTTGGAGCAGCAGAATTCCGAAAAATTTTTTGCCTTCTCAACCATTCCTTGGCTTCAAACTGCCATACCTCGCGAACGGATTGACCTCACCCAAAAATTCCTATTGCGTCTGAAAGTAGAAACTAGCCCGATTACAACGGTATGTGTATTTTCTCCCTAGGCCATTCTGGATAAGCGTTTGGAGCAGCAGAATTGCGAAAAATTTTTTGCCTTCTCAACCATTTCTTGGCCCAAACTCCCATATCTCGCGAACGGATTGACCTAACCCAAAAATTCCAATTGCATCTGAAAGTAGAAACTCGCCCGATTACAACGGTTTGTGTATTTTTTCCCTAGGCCATTCTGGTTAAGCGTTTGGAGCAGCAGAATTGCGAAAAATTTGTTGCCTTCTCAACCATTTCTTGGCTTCAAACTCCCATATCTCGCTAACGGATTGACCTAACCCAAAAATTCCTATTGCTTCTGAAAGTCGAAACTCGCCCGATTACAACGGTATGTGTATTTTTTCCCTAGGCCATTCTGGTTAAGCGTTTGGAGCAGCAGAATTGCGAAAAATTTTTTGCCTTCTCAACCATTTCTTGGCTTCAAACTCCCATATCTCGCGAACGGATTGACCTATCCCAAAAAGTCCTATTGCATCTGAAAGTAGAAACTAGCCCGATTACTACGGTATGTGTATTTTTTCCCTAGGCCATTCTGGTTAAGCGTTTGGAGCAGCAGAATTGCGAAAAGTTTGTTGTCTTCTCAACCATTTCTTGGCTTCAAACTCCCATATCTCGCGAACGGATTGACCTAACCCAAAAATTCCTGTTGTGTCTGAAAGTAGAAACTCGCCCGATTACAGCGGTATGTGTATTTTTACCCTAGGCCATTCTGGTTAAGCGTTTGGAGCAGCAGAATTCCGAAAAATTTTTTGCCTTCTCAACCATTTCTTGGCTTCAAACTCCCATACCTCGCGAACGGATTGACCTCACCCAAAAATTCCTATTGCGTCTGAAAGTAGAAACTAGCCCGATTACAACGGTATGTGTATTTTCTCCCTAGGCCATTCTGGATAAGCGTTTGGAGCAGCAGAATTGCGAAAAATTTTTTGCCTACTCAACCATTTCTTGGCCCAAACTCCCATATCTCGCGAACGGATTGACCTAACCCAAAAATTCCAATTGCATCTGAAAGTAGAAACTCGCCCGATTACAACGGTTTGTGTATTTTTTCCCTAGGCCATTCTGGTTAAGCGTTTGGAGCAGCAGAATTGCGAAAAATTTGTTGCCTTCTCAACCATTTCTTGGCTTCAAACTCCCATATCTCGCTAACGGATTGACCTAACCCAAAAATTCCTATTGCTTCTGAAAGTCGAAACTCGCCCGATTACAACGGTATGTGTATTTTTTCCCTAGGCCATTCTGGTTAAGCGTTTGGAGCAGCAGAATTGCGAAAAATTTTTTGCCTTCTCAACCATCTCTTGGCTTCAAACTCCCATATCTCGCGAACGGATTGACCTAACTCAAAAATTCCTGTTGCGTCTGAAAGTAGAAACTCGCCCGATTACAGAGGTATGTGTATTTTTACCCTAGGCCATTCTGGTTAAGCGTTTGGAGCAGCAGAATTCCGAAAAATTTTTTGCCTTCTCAACCATTCCTTGGCTTCAAACTGCCATACCTCGCGAACGGATTGACCTCACCCAAAAATTCCTATTGCGTCTGAAAGTAGAAACTAGCCCGATTACAACGGTATGTGTATTTTCTCCCTAGGCCATTCTGGATAAGCGTTTGGAGCAGCAGAATTGCGAAAAATTTTTTGCCTTCTCAACCATTTCTTGGCCCAAACTCCCATATCTCGCGAACGGATTGACCTAACCCAAAAATTCCAATTGCATCTGAAAGTAGAAACTCGCCCGATTACAACGGTTTGTGTATTTTTTCCCTAGGCCATTCTGGTTAAGCGTTTGGAGCAGCAGAATTGCGAAAAATTTGTTGCCTTCTCAACCATTTCTTGGCTTCAAACTCCCATATCTCGCTAACGGATTGACCTAACCCAAAAATTCCTATTGCTTCTGAAAGTCGAAACTCGCCCGATTACAACGGTATGTGTATTTTTTCCCTAGGCCATTCTGGTTAAGCGTTTGGAGCAGCAGAATTGCGAAAAATTTTTTGCCTTCTCAACCATTTCTTGGCTTCAAACTCCCATATCTCGCGAACGGATTGACCTATCCCAAAAAGTCCTATTGCATCTGAAAGTAGAAACTAGCCCGATTACTACGGTATGTGTATTTTTTCCCTAGGCCATTCTGGTTAAGCGTTTGGAGCAGCAGAATTGCGAAAAGTTTGTTGTCTTCTCAACCATTTCTTGGCTTCAAACTCCCATATCTCGCGAACGGATTGACCTAACCCAAAAATTCCTGTTGTGTCTGAAAGTAGAAACTCGCCCGATTACAGCGGTATGTGTATTTTTACCCTAGGCCATTCTGGTTAAGCGTTTGGAGCAGCAGAATTCCGAAAAATTTTTTGCCTTCTCAACCATTTCTTGGCTTCAAACTCCCATACCTCGCGAACGGATTGACCTCACCCAAAAATTCCTATTGCGTCTGAAAGTAGAAACTAGCCCGATTACAACGGTATGTGTATTTTCTCCCTAGGCCATTCTGGATAAGCGTTTGGAGCAGCAGAATTGCGAAAAATTTTTTGCCTTCTCAACCATTTCTTGGCCCAAACTCCCATATCTCGCGAACGGATTGACCTAACCCAAAAATTCCAATTGCATCTGAAAGTAGAAACTCGCCCGATTACAACGGTTTGTGTATTTTTTCCCTAGGCCATTCTGGTTAAGCGTTTGGAGCAGCAGAATTGCGAAAAATTTGTTGCCTTCTCAACCATTTCTTGGCTTCAAACTCCCATATCTCGCTAACGGATTGACCTAACCCAAAAATTCCTATTGCTTCTGAAAGTCGAAACTCTCCCGATTACAACGGTATGTGTATTTTTTCCCTAGGCCATTCTGGTTAAGCGTTTGGAGCAGCAGAATTGCGAAAAATTTTTTGCCTTCTCAACCATTTCTTGGCTTCAAACTCCCATATCTCGCGAACGGATTGACCTATCCCAAAAAGTCCTATTGCATCTGAAAGTAGAAACTAGCCCGATTACAGCGGTATGTGTATTTTTTCCCTAGGCCATTCTGGTTAAGCGTTTGGAGCAGCAGAATTGCGAAAAATTTGTTGTCTTCTCAACCATTTCTTGGCTTCAAACTCCCATATCTCGCGAACGGATTGACCTAACCCAAAAATTCCTGTTGTGTCTGAAAGTAGAAACTCGCCCGATTACAGCGGTATGTGTATTTTTTCCTTAGCCCATTCTGGTTAAGCGTTTGGAGCAGCAGAATTGCGAAAAATTTGTTGTCTTCTCAACCATTTCTTAGCTTCAAACTCCCATATCTCACGAACGGATTGACCTAACCCAAAAATTCCTGTTGCGTCTGAAAGTAGAACCTCCCCCGATTACAGCGGTATGTGTATTTTTACCCTAGGCCATTCTGGTTAAGCGTTTGGAGCAGCAGAATTCCGAAAAATTTTTTGCCTTCTCAACCATTTCTTGGCTTCAAACTCCCATACCTCGCGAACGGATTGACCTCACCCAAAAATTCCTATTGCGTCTGAAAGTAGAAACTAGCCCGATTACAACGGTATGTGTATTTTCTCCCTAGGCCATTCTGGATAAGCGTTTGGAGCAGCAGAATTGCGAAAAATTTTTTGCCTTCTCAACCATTTCTTGGCCCAAACTCCCGTATCTCGCGAACGGATTGACCTAACCCAAAAATTCCAATTGCATCTGAAAGTAGAAACTCGCCCGATTACAACGGTTTGTGTATTTTTTCCCTAGGCCATTCTGGTTAAGCGTTTGGAGCAGCAGAATTGCGAAAAATTTGTTGCCTTCTCAACCATTTCTTGGCTTCAAACTCCCATATCTCGCTAACGGATTGACCTAACCCAAAAATTCCTATTGCTTCTGAAAGTCGAAACTCGCCCGATTACAACGGTATGTGTATTTTTTCCCTAGGCCATTCTGGTTAAGCGTTTGAAGCAGCAGAATTGCGAAAAATGTTTTGCCTTCTCAACCATTTCTTGGCTTCAAACTCCCATATCTCGCGAACGGATTGACCTATCCCAAAAAGTCCTATTGCATCTGAAAGTAGAAACTAGCCCGATTACAGCGGTATGTGTATTTTTTCCCTAGGCCATTCTGGTTAAGCGTTTGGAGCAGCAGAATTGCGAAAAATTTGTTGTCTTCTCAACCATTTCCTGGCTTCAAACTCCCATATCTCGCGAACGGATTGACCTAACCCAAAAATTCCTGTTGTGTCTGAAAGTAGAAACTCGCCCGATTACAGCGGTATGTGTATTTTTTCCCTAGGCCATTCCTGTTAAGCGTTTGGAGCAGAAGAATTGCGAAAAATTTTTTGCCTTCTCAACCATTTCTTGGCTTCAAACTCCCATATCTCGCGAACGGATTGACCTATCCCAAAAATTCCTATTGCATCTGAAAGTAGAAACTCGCCCGATTACAGCGGTATGTGTATTTTTTCCCTAGGCAATTCTGGTTAAGCGTTTGGAGCAGCAGAATTGCGAAAAATTTGTTGCCTTCTCAACCATTTCTTGGCTTCAAACTCCCATATCTCGCTAACGGATTGACCTAACCCAAAAATTCCTATTGCTTCTGAAAGTCGAAACTCGCCCGATTACAACGGTATGTGTATTTTTTCCCTAGGCCATTCTGGTTAAGCGTTTGAAGCAGCAGAATTGCGAAAAATTTTTTGCCTTCTCAACCATTTCTTGGCTTCAAACTCCCATATCTCGCGAACGGATTGACCTATCCCAAAAAGTCCTATTGCATCTGAAAGTAGAAACTAGCCCGATTACAGCGGTATGTGTATTTTTTCCCTAGGCCATTCTGGTTAAGCGTTTGGAGCAGCAGAATTGCGAAAAATTTGTTGTCTTCTCAACCATTTCTTGGCTTCAAACTCCCATATCTCGCGAACGGATTGACCTAACCCAAAAATTCCTGTTGTGTCTGAAAGTAGAAACTCGCCCGATTACAGCGGTATGTGTATTTTTTCCCTAGGCCATTCCTGTTAAGCGTTTGGAGCAGAAGAATTGCGAAAAATTTTTTGCCTTCTCAACCATTTCTTGGCTTCAAACTCCCATATCTCGCGAACGGATTGACCTATCCCAAAAATTCCTATTGCATCTGAAAGTAGAAACTCGCCCGATTACAGCGGTATGTGTATTTTTTCCCTAGGCAATTCTGGTTAAGCGTTTGGAGCAGCAGAATTGCGAAAAGTTTGTTGTCTTCTCAACCATTTCTTGGCTTCAAACTCCCATATCTCGCGAACGGATTGACCTAACCCAAAAATTCCTGTTGTGTCTGAAAGTAGAAACTCGCCCGATTACAGCGGTATGTGTATTTTTACCCTAGGCCATTCTGGTTAAGCGTTTGGAGCAGCAGAATTCCGAAAAATTTTTTGCCTTCTCAACCATTTCTTGGCTTCAAACTCCCATACCTCGCGAACGGATTGACCTCACCCAAAAATTCCTATTGCGTCTGAAAGTAGAAACTAGCCCGATTACAACGGTATGTGTATTTTCTCCCTAGGCCATTCTGGATAAGCGTTTGGAGCAGCAGAATTGCGAAAAATTTTTTGCCTTCTCAACCATTTCTTGGCCCAAACTCCCATATCTCGCGAACGGATTGACCTAACCCAAAAATTCCAATTGCATCTGAAAGTAGAAACTCGCCCGATTACAACGGTTTGTGTATTTTTTCCCTAGGCCATTCTGGTTAAGCGTTTGGAGCAGCAGAATTGCGAAAAATTTGTTGCCTTCTCAACCATTTCTTGGCTTCAAACTCCCATATCTCGCTAACGGATTGACCTAACCCAAAAATTCCTATTGCTTCTGAAAGTCGAAACTCTCCCGATTACAACGGTATGTGTATTTTTTCCCTAGGCCATTCTGGTTAAGCGTTTGGAGCAGCAGAATTGCGAAAAATTTTTTGCCTTCTCAACCATTTCTTGGCTTCAAACTCCCATATCTCGCGAACGGATTGACCTATCCCAAAAAGTCCTATTGCATCTGAAAGTAGAAACTAGCCCGATTACAGCGGTATGTGTATTTTTTCCCTAGGCCATTCTGGTTAAGCGTTTGGAGCAGCAGAATTGCGAAAAATTTGTTGTCTTCTCAACCATTTCTTGGCTTCAAACTCCCATATCTCGCGAACGGATTGACCTAACCCAAAAATTCCTGTTGTGTCTGAAAGTAGAAACTCGCCCGATTACAGCGGTATGTGTATTTTTTCCTTAGCCCATTCTGGTTAAGCGTTTGGAGCAGCAGAATTGCGAAAAATTTGTTGTCTTCTCAACCATTTCTTAGCTTCAAACTCCCATATCTCACGAACGGATTGACCTAACCCAAAAATTCCTGTTGCGTCTGAAAGTAGAACCTCCCCCGATTACAGCGGTATGTGTATTTTTACCCTAGGCCATTCTGGTTAAGCGTTTGGAGCAGCAGAATTCCGAAAAATTTTTTGCCTTCTCAACCATTTCTTGGCTTCAAACTCCCATACCTCGCGAACGGATTGACCTCACCCAAAAATTCCTATTGCGTCTGAAAGTAGAAACTAGCCCGATTACAACGGTATGTGTATTTTCTCCCTAGGCCATTCTGGATAAGCGTTTGGAGCAGCAGAATTGCGAAAAATTTTTTGCCTTCTCAACCATTTCTTGGCCCAAACTCCCGTATCTCGCGAACGGATTGACCTAACCCAAAAATTCCAATTGCATCTGAAAGTAGAAACTCGCCCGATTACAACGGTTTGTGTATTTTTTCCCTAGGCCATTCTGGTTAAGCGTTTGGAGCAGCAGAATTGCGAAAAATTTGTTGCCTTCTCAACCATTTCTTGGCTTCAAACTCCCATATCTCGCTAACGGATTGACCTAACCCAAAAATTCCTATTGCTTCTGAAAGTCGAAACTCGCCCGATTACAACGGTATGTGTATTTTTTCCCTAGGCCATTCTGGTTAAGCGTTTGAAGCAGCAGAATTGCGAAAAATGTTTTGCCTTCTCAACCATTTCTTGGCTTCAAACTCCCATATCTCGCGAACGGATTGACCTATCCCAAAAAGTCCTATTGCATCTGAAAGTAGAAACTAGCCCGATTACAGCGGTATGTGTATTTTTTCCCTAGGCCATTCTGGTTAAGCGTTTGGAGCAGCGGAATTGCGAAAAATTTGTTGTCTTCTCAACCATTTCCTGGCTTCAAACTCCCATATCTCGCGAACGGATTGACCTAACCCAAAAATTCCTGTTGTGTCTGAAAGTAGAAACTCGCCCGATTACAGCGGTATGTGTATTTTTTCCCTAGGCCATTCCTGTTAAGCGTTTGGAGCAGAAGAATTGCGAAAAATTTTTTGCCTTCTCAACCATTTCTTGGCTTCAAACTCCCATATCTCGCGAACGGATTGACCTATCCCAAAAATTCCTATTGCATCTGAAAGTAGAAACTCGCCCGATTACAGCGGTATGTGTATTTTTTCCCTAGGCAATTCTGGTTAAGCGTTTGGAGCAGCAGAATTGCGAAAAATTTGTTGCCTTCTCAACCATTTCTTGGCTTCAAACTCCCATATCTCGCTAACGGATTGACCTAACCCAAAAATTCCTATTGCTTCTGAAAGTCGAAACTCGCCCGATTACAACGGTATGTGTATTTTTTCCCTAGGCCATTCTGGTTAAGCGTTTGAAGCAGCAGAATTGCGAAAAATTTTTTGCCTTCTCAACCATTTCTTGGCTTCAAACTCCCATATCTCGCGAACGGATTGACCTATCCCAAAAAGTCCTATTGCATCTGAAAGTAGAAACTAGCCCGATTACAGCGGTATGTGTATTTTTTCCCTAGGCCATTCTGGTTAAGCGTTTGGAGCAGCAGAATTGAGAAAAATTTGTTGTCTTCTCAACCATTTCTTGGCTTCAAACTCCCATATCTCGCGAACGGATTGACCTAACCCAAAAATTCCTGTTGTGTCTGAAAGTAGAAACTCGCCCGATTACAGCGGTATGTGTATTTTTTCCCTAGGCCATTCCTGTTAAGCGTTTGGAGCAGAAGAATTGCGAAAAATTTTTTGCCTTCTCAACCATTTCTTGGCTTCAAACTCCCATATCTCGCGAACGGATTGACCTATCCCAAAAATTCCTATTGCATCTGAAAGTAGAAACTCGCCCGATTACAGCGGTATGTGTATTTTTTCCCTAGGCAATTCTGGTTAAGCGTTTGGAGCAGCAGAATTGCGAAAAATTTTTTGCCTTCTCTACCATTTCTTGGCTTCAAACTCCCATATCTCGCGAACGGATTGACCTGTCCCAAAAATTCCTATTGCATCTGAAAGTAGAAACTCGCCCGATTACAGCGGTATGTGTATTTTTTCCCTAGGCAATTCTGGTTAAGCGTTTGGAGCAGCAGAATTGCGAAAAATTTATTGCCTTCTCAACCATTTCTTGGCTTCAAACTCCCATATCTCGCGAACGGATTGACCTAACCAAAAAATTCCTATTGCATCTAAAAGTAGAAACTCGCCCGATTACAACAGTATGTGTATTTTTTCCCTAGGCCATTCTAGTTAGGCGTTTGGAGCAGCAGAATTGCGAAAAATTTTTTGCCTTCTCAACCATCTCTTGGCTTCAAACTCCCATATCTCGCGAACGGATTGACCTAACTCAAAAATTCCTGTTGCGTCTGAAAGTAGAAACTCGCCCGATTACAGCGGTATGTGTATTTTTACCCTAGGCCATTCTGGTTAAGCGTTTGGAGCAGCAGAATTCCGAAAAATTTTTTGCCTTCTCAACCATTTCTTGGCTTCAAACTCCCATACCTCGCGAACGGATTGACCTAACCCAAAAATTCCTATTGCTTCTGAAAGTCGAAACTCGCCCGATTACAACGGTATGTGTATTTTTTCCCTAGGCCATTCTGGTTAAGCGTTTGGAGCAGCAGAATTGCGAAAAATTTTTTGCCTTCTCAACCATTTCTTGGCTTCAAACTCCCATATCTCGCGAACGGATTGACCTATCCCAAAAAGTCCTATTGCATCTGAAAGTAGAAACTAGCCCGATTACTACGGTATGTGTATTTTTTCCCTAGGCCATTCTGGTTAAGCGTTTGGAGCAGCAGAATTGCGAAAAATTTTTTGCCTTCTCAACCATTTCTTGGCTTCAAACTCCCATATCTCGCGAACGGATTGACCTATCCCAAAAAGTCCTATTGCATCTGAAAGTAGAAACTAGCCCGATTACAGCGGTATGTGTATTTTTTCCCTAGGCCATTCTGGTTAAGCGTTTGGAGCAGCAGAATTGCGAAAAATTTGTTGTCTTCTCAACCATTTCTTGGCTTCAAACTCCCATATCTCGCGAACGGATTGACCTAACCCAAAAATTCCTGTTGTGTCTGAAAGTAGAAACTCGCCCGATTACAGCGGTATGTGTATTTTTTCCTTAGCCCATTCTGGTTAAGCGTTTGGAGCAGCAGAATTGCGAAAAATTTGTTGTCTTCTCAACCATTTCTTAGCTTCAAACTCCCATATCTCGCGAACGGATTGACCTAACCCAAAAATTCCTGTTGCGTCTGAAAGTAGAACCTCCCCCGATTACAGCGGTATGTGTATTTTTACCCTAGGCCATTCTGGTTAAGCGTTTGGAGCAGCAGAATTCCGAAAAATTTTTTGCCTTCTCAACCATTTCTTGGCTTCAAACTCCCATACCTCGCGAACGGATTGACCTCACCCAAAAATTCCTATTGCGTCTGAAAGTAGAAACTAGCCCGATTACAACGGTATGTGTATTTTCTCCCTAGGCCATTCTGGATAAGCGTTTGGAGCAGCAGAATTGCGAAAAATTTTTTGCCTTCTCAACCATTTCTTGGCCCAAACTCCCGTATCTCGCGAACGGATTGACCTAACCCAAAAATTCCAATTGCATCTGAAAGTAGAAACTCGCCCGATTACAACGGTTTGTGTATTTTTTCCCTAGGCCATTCTGGTTAAGCGTTTGGAGCAGCAGAATTGCGAAAAATTTGTTGCCTTCTCAACCATTTCTTGGCTTCAAACTCCCATATCTCGCTAACGGATTGACCTAACCCAAAAATTCCTATTGCTTCTGAAAGTCGAAACTCGCCCGATTACAACGGTATGTGTATTTTTTCCCTAGGCCATTCTGGTTAAGCGTTTGGAGCAGCAGAATTGCGAAAAATTTTTTGCCTTCTCAACCATTTCTTGGCTTCAAACTCCCATATCTCGCGAACGGATTGACCTATCCCAAAAAGTCCTATTGCATCTGAAAGTAGAAACTAGCCCGATTACAGCGGTATGTGTATTTTTTCCCTAGGCCATTCTGGTTAAGCGTTTGGAGCAGCAGAATTGCGAAAAATTTGTTGTCTTCTCAACCATTTCTTGGCTTCAAACTCCCATATCTCGCGAACGGATTGACCTAACCCAAAAATTCCTGTTGTGTCTGAAAGTAGAAACTCGCCCGATTACAGCGGTATGTGTATTTTTACCCTAGGCCATTCTGGTTAAGCGTTTGGAGCAGCAGAATTCCGAAAAATTTTTTGCCTTCTCAACCATTTCTTGGCTTCAAACTCCCATACCTCGCGAACGGATTGACCTCACCCAAAAATTCCTATTGCGTCTGAAAGTAGAAACTAGCCCGATTACAACGGTATGTGTATTTTCTCCCTAGGCCATTCTGGATAAGCGTTTGGAGCAGCAGAATTGCGAAAAATTTTTTGCCTTCTCAACCATTTCTTGGCCCAAACTCCCATATCTCGCGAACGGATTGACCTAACCCAAAAATTCCAATTGCATCTGAAAGTAGAAACTCGCCCGATTACAACGGTTTGTGTATTTTTTCCCTAGGCCATTCTGGTTAAGCCTTTGGAGCAGCAGAATTGCGAAAAATTTGTTGCCTTCTCAACCATTTCATGGCTTCAAACTCCCATATCTCGCTAACGGATTGACCTAACCCAAAAATTCCTATTGCTTCTGAAAGTCGAAACTCGCCCGATTACAACGGTATGTGTATTTTTTCCCTAGGCCATTCTGGTTAAGCGTTTGGAGCAGCAGAATTCCGAAAAATTTTTTGCCTTCTCAACCATTTCTTGGCTTCAAACTCCCATACCTCGCGAACGGATTGACCTCACCCAAAAATTCCTATTGCGTCTGAAAGTAGAAACTAGCCCGATTACAACGGTATGTGTATTTTCTCCCTAGGCCATTCTGGATAAGCGTTTGGAGCAGCAGAATTGCGAAAAATTTTTTGCCTTCTCAACCATTTCTTGGCCCAAACTCCCGTATCTCGCGAACGGATTGACCTAACCCAAAAATTCCAATTGCATCTGAAAGTAGAAACTCGCCCGATTACAACGGTTTGTGTATTTTTTCCCTAGGCCATTCTGGTTAAGCGTTTGGAGCAGCAGAATTGCGAAAAATTTGTTGCCTTCTCAACCATTTCTTGGCTTCAAACTCCCATATCTCGCTAACGGATTGACCTAACCCAAAAATTCCTATTGCTTCTGAAAGTCGAAACTCGCCCGATTACAACGGTATGTGTATTTTTTCCCTAGGCCATTCTGGTTAAGCGTTTGGAGCAGCAGAATTGCGAAAAATTTTTTGCCTTCTCAACCATTTCTTGGCTTCAAACTCCCATATCTCGCGAACGGATTGACCTATCCCAAAAAGTCCTATTGCATCTGAAAGTAGAAACTAGCCCGATTACAGCGGTATGTGTATTTTTTCCCTAGGCCATTCTGGTTAAGCGTTTGGAGCAGCAGAATTGCGAAAAATTTGTTGTCTTCTCAACCATTTCTTGGCTTCAAACTCCCATATCTCGCGAACGGATTGACCTAACCCAAAAATTCCTGTTGTGTCTGAAAGTAGAAACTCGCCCGATTACAGCGGTATGTGTATTTTTACCCTAGGCCATTCTGGTTAAGCGTTTGGAGCAGCAGAATTCCGAAAAATTTTTTGCCTTCTCAACCATTTCTTGGCTTCAAACTCCCATACCTCGCGAACGGATTGACCTCACCCAAAAATTCCTATTGCGTCTGAAAGTAGAAACTAGCCCGATTACAACGGTATGTGTATTTTCTCCCTAGGCCATTCTGGATAAGCGTTTGGAGCAGCAGAATTGCGAAAAATTTTTTGCCTTCTCAACCATTTCTTGGCCCAAACTCCCATATCTCGCGAACGGATTGACCTAACCCAAAAATTCCAATTGCATCTGAAAGTAGAAACTCGCCCGATTACAACGGTTTGTGTATTTTTTCCCTAGGCCATTCTGGTTAAGCCTTTGGAGCAGCAGAATTGCGAAAAATTTGTTGCCTTCTCAACCATTTCATGGCTTCAAACTCCCATATCTCGCTAACGGATTGACCTAACCCAAAAATTCCTATTGCTTCTGAAAGTCGAAACTCGCCCGATTACAACGGTATGTGTATTTTTTCCCTAGGCCATTCTGGTTAAGCGTTTGGAGCAGCAGAATTCCGAAAAATTTTTTGCCTTCTCAACCATTTCTTGGCTTCAAACTCCCATATCTCGCGAACGGATTGACCTATCCCAAAAAGTCCTATTGCATCTGAAAGTAGAAACTAGCCCGATTACAGCGGTATGTGTGTTTTTTCCCTAGGCCATTCTGGTTAAGCGTTTGGAGCAGCAGAATTGCGAAAAATTTGTTGTCTTCTCAACCATTTCTTGGCTTCAAACTCCCATATCTCGCGAACGGATTGACCTAACCCAAAAATTCCTGTTGTGTCTGAAAGTAGAAACTCGCCCAATTACAGAGGTATGTGTATTTTTTCCTTAGCCCATTCTGGTTAAGCGTTTGGAGCAGCAGAATTGCGAAAAATTTGTTGTCTTCTCAACCATTTCTTAGCTTCAAACTCCCATATCTCGCGAACGGATTGACCTAACCCAAAAATTCCTATTGCATCTGAAAGTAGAAACTCGCCCGATTACAACGGTATGTGTATTTTTTCCCTAGGCCATTCTGGTTAAGCGTTTGGAGCAGCAGAATTGCGAAAAATTTTTTGCCTTCTCTCCCATTTCTTGGCTTCAAACTCCCATATCTCGCGAACGGATTGACCTAACCCAAAAATTCCTATTGCATCTGAAAGTAGAAACTCGCCCGATTACAGTGGTATGTGTATTTTTTCCCTAGGCCATTCTGGTTAAGCGTTTGGAGCAGCAGAATTGCGAAAAATTTATTGCCTTCTCAACCATTTCTTGGCTTCAAACTCCCATATCTCGCGAACGGATTGACCTAACCAAAAAATTCCTATTGCATCTAAAAGTAGAAACCCGCCCGATTACAACGGTATGTGTATTTTTTCCCTAGGCCATTCTGGTTGAGCGTTTGGAGCAGCAGAAGTGCGAAAAATTTGTTGTCTTCTCAACCATTTCTTAGCTTCAAACTCCCATAACTCGCGAACCGATTGACCTAACCCAAAAATTCCTGTAGCGTCTGAAAGTAGAAACTCGGCCGATTACTACGGTATGTGTATTTTTTCCCTAGCCCACTCTGGTCAAGCGTTTGGAGCAGCAGAATTGCGAAAAATTTGTTTTCTTCTCAACCATTTCTTGGCTTCAAACTCCCATATCTCGCGAAAGGATTGACCTAACCAAAAAATTCCTATTGCATCTAAAAGTAGAAACTCGCCCGATTACAACGGTATGTGTATTTTTTCCCTAGGCCATTCTAGTTAGGCGTTTGGAGCAGCAGAATTGCGAAAAATTTTTTGCCTTCTCAACCATCTCTTGGCTTCAAACTCCCATATCTCGCGAACGGATTGACCTAACTCAAAAATTCCTGTTGGGTCTGAAAGTAGAAACTCGCCCGATTACAGCGGTATGTGTATTTTTACCCTAGGCCATTCTGGTTAAGCGTTTGGAGCAGCAGAATTCCGAAAAATTTGTTGCCTTCTCAACCATTTCTTGGCTTCAAACTCCCATATCTCGCTAACGGATTGACCTAACCCAAAAATTCCTATTGCTTCTGAAAGTCGAAACTCGCCCGATTACAACGGTATGTGTATTTTTTCCCTAGGCCATTCTGGTTAAGCGTTTGGAGCAGCAGAAGTGCGAAAAATTTGTTGTCTTCTCAACCATTTCTTAGCTTCAAACTCCCATATCTCGCGAGCCGATTGACCTAACCCAAAAATTCCTGTTGCATCTGAAAGTAGAAACTCGCCCGATTACAGCGGTATGTGTATCTTTTCCCTAGGCCATTCCTGTTAAGCGTTTGGAGCAGAAGAATTGCGAAAAATTTTTTGCCTTCTCAACCATTTCTTGGCTTCAAACTCCCATATCTCGCGAACGGATTGACCTATGCCAAAAATTCCTATTGCATCTGAAAGTAGAAACTCGCCCGATTACAGCGGTATGTGTATTTTTTCCCTAGGCAATTCTGGTTAAGCGTTTGGAGCAGCAGAATTGCGAAAAATTTTTTGCCTTCTCAACCATTTCTTGGCTTCAAACTCCCATATCTCACGAACGGATTGACCTATCCCAAAAATTCCTATTGCATCTGAAAGTAGAAACTCGCCCGATTACAGCGGTATGTGTATTTTTTCCCTAGGCAATTCTGGTTAAGCGTTTGGAGCAGCAGAATTGCGAAAAATTTTTTGCCTTCTCAACCATTTCTTGGCTTCAAACTCCCATATCTCGCGAACGGATTGACCTATCCCAAAAAGTCCTATTGCATCTGAAAGTAGAAACTAGCCCGATTACAGCGGTATGTGTATTTTTTCCCTAGGACATTCTGGTTAAGCGTTTGGAGCAGCAGAATTGCGAAAAATTTTCTGCCTTCTCAACCATTTCTTGGCTTCAAACTCCCATATCTCGCGAACGGATTGACCTAACCCAAAAATTCCTGTTGCATCTGAAAGTAGAAACTCGCCCGATTACAACGGTATGTGTATTTTTTCCCTAGGCCACTCTGGTTAAGCGTTTGGAGCAGCATAATTGCGAAAAATTTTTTGCCTTCTCAACCATTTCTTGGCTTCAAACTCCCATATCTCGCGAACGGATTGACCTAACCCAAAAATTCCAATTGCATCTGAAAGTAGAAACTCGCCCGATTACAACGGTATGTGTATTTTTTCCCTAGCCCATTCTGGTTAAGCGTTTGGAGCAGCAGAAGTGCGAAAAATTTGTTGTCTTCTCAACCATTTCTTAGCTTCAAACTCCCATATCTCGCGAACGGATTGACCTAACCCAAAAATTCCTGTTGCATCTGAAAGTAGAAACTCGCCCGATTACAACGGTATGTGTATTTTTTCCCTAGGCCCTTCTTGTTAAGCGTTTGGAGCAGCAGAATTGCGTAAAATTTTTTGCCTTCTCAACCATTTCTTGGCTTCAAACTCCCATATCTCGCGAACGGATTGACCTAACCCAAAAATTCCTATTGCATCTGAAAGTAGAAACTCGCCCGATTACAGCGGTATGTGTATTGTTTTCCCTAGGCCATTCTGGTTAAGCGTTTGGAGCAGCAGAATTGCGAAAAATTTTCTGCCTTCTCAACCATTTCTTGGCTTCAAACTCCCATATCTCGCGAACGGATTGACCTAACGCAAAAATTCCTATTGCATCTGAAAGTAGAAACTCGCCCGATTACAGCGTTATGTGTATTTTTCCCCTAGGCCATTCTGGATAAGCGGTTGGAGCAGCAGAATTGCGAAAAATTTGTTGTCTTCTCAACCATTTCTTGGCTTCAAACTCCCATATCTCGCGAACGGATTGACCTAACCCAAAAATTCCTATTGTGTCTGAAAGTAGAAACTCGCCCGATTACAGAGGTATGTGTATTTTTTCCTTAGCCCATTCTGGTTAAGCGTTTGGAGCAGCAGAATTGCGAAAAATTTGTTGTCTTCTCAACCATTTCTTAGCTTCAAACTCCCATATCTCGCGAACGGATTGACCTAACCCAAAAATTCCTATTGCATCTGAAAGTAGAAACTCGCCCGATTACAACGGTATGTGTATTTTTTCCCTAGGCCATTCTGGTTAAGCGTTTGGAGCAGCAGAATTGCGAAAAATTTTTTGCCTTCTCTCCCATTTCTTGGCTTCAAACTCCCATATCTCGCGAACGGATTGACCTAACCCAAAAATTCCTATTGCATCTGAAAGTAGAAACTCGCCCGATTACAGTGGTATGTGTATTTTTTCCCTAGGCCATTCTGGTTAAGCGTTTGGAGCAGCAGAATTGCGAAAAATGTATTGCCTTCTCAACCATTTCTTGGCTTCAAACTCCCATATCTCGCGAACGGATTGACCTAACCAAAAAATTCCTATTGCATCTAAAAGTAGAAACCCGCCCGATTACAACGGTATGTGTATTTTTTCCCTAGGCCATTCTGGTTGAGCGTTTGGAGCAGCAGAAGTGCGAAAAATTTGTTGTCTTCTCAACCATTTCTTAGCTTCAAACTCCCATAACTCGCGAACCGATTGACCTAACCCAAAAATTCCTGTAGCGTCTGAAAGTAGAAACTCGGCCGATTACTACGGTATGTGTATTTTTTCCCTAGCCCACTCTGGTCAAGCGTTTGGAGCAGCAGAATTGCGAAAAATTTGTTTTCTTCTCAACCATTTCTTGGCTTCAAACTCCCATATCTCGCGAAAGGATTGACCTAACCAAAAAATTCCTATTGCATCTAAAAGTAGAAACTCGCCCGATTACAACGGTATGTGTATTTTTTCCCTAGGCCATTCTAGTTAGGCGTTTGGAGCAGCAGAATTGCGAAAAATTTTTTGCCTTCTCAACCATCTCTTGGCTTCAAACTCCCATATCTCGCGAACGGATTGACCTAACTCAAAAATTCCTGTTGGGTCTGAAAGTAGAAACTCGCCCGATTACAGCGCTATGTGTATTTTTACCCTAGGCCATTCTGGTTAAGCGTTTGGAGCAGCAGAATTCCGAAAAATTTTTTGCCTTCTCAACCATTTCTTGGCTTCAAACTCCCATACCTCGCGAACGGATTGACCTCACCCAAAAATTCCTATTGCGTCTGAAAGTAGAAACTAGCCCGATTACAACGGTATGTGTATTTTTTCCCTAGGCCATTCTGGATAAGCGTTTGGAGCAGCAGAATTGCGAAAAATTTTTTGCCTTCTCAACCATTTCTTGGCCCAAACTCCCATATCTCGCGAACGGATTGACCTAACCCAAAAATTCCTATTGCATCTAAAAGTAGAAACTCGCCCGATTACAACGGTATGTGTATTTTTTCCCTAGGCCATTCTAGTTAGGCGTTTGGAGCAGCAGAATTGCGAAAAATTTTTTGCCTTCTCAACCATCTCTTGGCTTCAAACTCCCATATCTCGCGAACGGATTGACCTAACTCAAAAATTCCTGTTGGGTCTGAAAGTAGAAACTCGCCCGATTACAGCGCTATGTGTATTTTTACCCTAGGCCATTCTGGTTAAGCGTTTGGAGCAGCAGAATTCCGAAAAATTTTTTGCCTTCTCAACCATTTCTTGGCTTCAAACTCCCATACCTCGCGAACGGATTGACCTCACCCAAAAATTCCTATTGCGTCTGAAAGTAGAAACTAGCCCGATTACAACGGTATGTGTATTTTTTCCCTAGGCCATTCTGGATAAGCGTTTGGAGCAGCAGAATTGCGAAAAATTTTTTGCCTTCTCAACCATTTCTTGGCCCAAACTCCCATATCTCGCGAACGGATTGACCTAACCCAAAAATTCCAATTGCATCTGAAAGTAGAAACTCGCCCGATTACAACGGTTTGTGTATTTTTTCCCTAGGCCATTCTGGTTAAGCGTTTGGAGCAGCAGAATTGCGAAAAATTTGTTGCCTTCTCAACCATTTCTTGGCTTCAAACTCCCATATCTCGCTAACGGATTGACCTAACCCAAAAATTCCTATTGCTTCTGAAAGTCGAAACTCGCCCGATTACAACGGTATGTGTATTTTTTCCCTAGGCCTTTCTGGTTAAGCGTTTGGAGCAGCAGAAGTGCGAAAAATTTGTTGTCTTCTCAACCATTTCTTAGCTTCAAACTCCCATATCTCGCGAGCCGATTGACCTAACCCAAAAATTCCTGTTGCATCTGAAAGTAGAAACTCGCCCGATTACAGCGGTATGTGTATCTTTTCCCTAGGCCATTCCTGTTAAGCGTTTGGAGCAGAAGAATTGCGAAAAATTTTTTGCCTTCTCAACCATTTCTTGGCTTCAAACTCCCATATCTCGCGAACGGATTGACCTATGCCAAAAATTCCTATTGCATCTGAAAGTAGAAACTCGCCCGATTACAGCGGTATGTGTATTTTTTCCCTAGGCAATTCTGGTTAAGCGTTTGGAGCAGCAGAATTGCGAAAAATTTATTGCCTTCTCAACCATTTCTTGGCTTCAAACTCCCATATCTCGCGAACGGATTGACCTATCCCAAAAATTCCTATTGCATCTGAAAGTAGAAACTCGCCCGATTACAGCGGTATGTGTATTTTTTCCCTAGCCCATTCTGGTTAAGCGTTTGGAGCAGCAGAAGTGCGAAAAATTTGTTGTCTTCTCAACCATTTCTTAGCTTCAAACTCCCATATCTCGCGAACGGATTGACCTAACCCAAAAATTCCTGTTGCATCTGAAAGTAGAAACTCGCCCGATTACAACGGTATGTGTATTTTTTCCCTAGGCTATTCTGGTTAAGCGTTTGGAGCAGCATAATTGCGAAAAATTTTTTGCCTTCTCAACCATTTCTTGGCTTCAAACTCCCATATCTCGCGAACGGATTGACCTAACCCAAAAATTCCTATTGCATCTGAAAGTAGAAACCCGCCCGATTACAACGGTATGTGTATTTTTTCCCTAGGCCATTCTGGTTAAGCGTTTGGAGCAGCAGAATTGCGAAAAATTTGTTGTCTTCTCAACCATTTCTTGGCTTCAAACTCCCATATCTCGCGAACGGATTGACCTAACCCAAAAATTCCTGTTGTGTCTGAAAGTAGAAACTCGCCCGATTACAGCGGTATGTGTATTTTTTCCTTAGCCCATTCTGGTTAAGCGTTTGGAGCAGCAGAATTGCGAAAAATTTGTTGTCTTCTCAACCATTTCTTAGCTTCAAACTCCCATATCTCGCGAACGGATTGACCTAACCCAAAAATTCCTATTGCATCTGAAAGTAGAAACTCGCCCGATTACAACGGTATGTGTATTTTTTCCCTAGGCCATTCTGGTTAAGCGTTTGGAGCAGCAGAATTGCGAAAAATTTTTTGCCTTCTCAACCATTTCTTGGCTTCAAACTCCCATATCTCGCGAACGGATTGACCTAACCCAAAAATTCCTATTGCATCTGAAAGTAGAAACTCGCCCGATTACAGTGGTATGTGTATTTTTTCCCTAGGCCATTCTGTTTAAGCGTTTGGAGCAGCAGAATTGCGAAAAATTTATTGCCTTCTCAACCATTTCTTGGCTTCAAACTCCCATATCTCGCGAACGGATTGACCTAACCAAAAAATTCCTATTGCATCTAAAAGTAGAAACCCGCCCGATTACAACGGTATGTGTATTTTTTCCCTAGGCCATTCTGGTTGAGCGTTTGGAGCAGCAGAAGTGCGAAAAATTTGTTATCTTCTCAACCATTTCTTAGCTTCAAACTCCCATAACTCGCGAACCGATTGACCTAACCCAAAAATTCCTGTAGCGTCTGAAAGTAGAAACTCGGCCGATTACTACGGTATGTGTATTTTTTCCCTAGCCCACTCTGGTCAAGCGTTTGGAGCAGCAGAATTGCGAAAAATTTGTTTTCTTCTCAACCATTTCTTGGCTTCAAACTCCCATATCTCGCGAAAGGATTGACCTAACCAAAAAATTCCTATTGCATCTAAAAGTAGAAACTCGCCCGATTACAACGGTATGTGTATTTTTTCCCTAGGCCATTCTAGTTAGGCGTTTGGAGCAGCAGAATTGCGAAAAATTTTTTGCCTTCTCAACCATTTCTTGGCTTCAAACTCCCATATCTCGCTAACGGATTGACCTAACCCAAAAATTCCTATTGCTTCTGAAAGTCGAAACTCGCCCGATTACAACGGTATGTGTATTTTTTCCCTAGGCCATTCTGGTTAAGCGTTTGGAGCAGCAGAATTGCGAAAAATTTATTGCCTTCTCAACCATTTCTTGGCTTCAAACTCCCATATCTCGCGAACGGATTGACCTAACCAAAAAATTCCTATTGCATCTAAAAGTAGAAACCCGCCCGATTACAACGGTATGTGTATTTTTTCCCTAGGCCATTCTGGTTGAGCGTTTGGAGCAGCAGAAGTGCGAAAAATTTGTTGTCTTCTCAACCATTTCTTAGCTTTAAACTCCCATAACTCGCGAACCGATTGACCTAACCCAAAAATTCCTGTAGCGTCTGAAAGTAGAAACTCGGCCGATTACTACGGTATGTGTATTTTTTCCCTAGCCCACTCTGGTCAAGCGTTTGGAGCAGCAGAATTGCGAAAAATTTGTTTTCTTCTCAACCATTTCTTGGCTTCAAACTCCCATATCTCGCGAAAGGATTGACCTAACCAAAAAATTCCTATTGCATCTAAAAGTAGAAACTCGCCCGATTACAACGGTATGTGTATTTTTTCCCTAGGCCATTCTAGTTAGGCGTTTGGAGCAGCAGAATTGCGAAAAATTTTTTGCCTTCTCAACCATTTCTTGGCTTCAAACTCCCATATCTCGCGAACGGATTGACCTAACTCAAAAATTCCTGTTGCGTCTGAAAGTAGAAACTCGCCCGATTACAGCGGTATGTGTATTTTTACCCTAGGCCATTCTGGTTAAGCGTTTGGAGCAGCAGAATTCCGAAAAATTTTTTGCCTTCTCAACCATTTCTTGGCTTCAAACTCCCATACCTCGCGAACGGATTGACCTCACCCAAAAATTCCTATTGCGTCTGAAAGTAGAAACTAGCCCGATTACAACGGTATGTGTATTTTCTCCCTAGGCCATTCTGGATAAGCGTTTGGAGCAGCAGAATTGCGAAAAATTTTTTGCCTTCTCAACCATTTCTTGGCCCAAACTCCCATATCTCGCGAACGGATTGACCTAACCCAAAAATTCCAATTGCATCTGAAAGTAGAAACTCGCCCGATTACAACGGTTTGTGTATTATTTCCCTAGGCCATTCTGGTTAAGCGTTTGGAGCAGCAGAATTGCGAAAAATTTGTTGCCTTCTCAACCATTTCTTGGCTTCAAACTCCCATATCTCGCTAACGGATTGACCTAACCCAAAAATTCCTATTGCTTCTGAAAGTCGAAATTCGCCCGATTACAACGGTATGTGTATTTTTTCCCTAAGCCATTCTGGTTAAGCGTTTGGAGCAGCAGAAGTGCGAAAAATTTTTTGCCTTCTCAACCATTTCTTAGCTTCAAACTCCCATATGTCGCGAACGGATTGACCAAACCCAAAAATTCCTGCTGTGTTTGAAAGTAGAAACTCGCCCGATTACAACGGTATGTGTATTTTTTCCCTAGGCCATTCTGGTTAAGCGTTTGGAGCAGCAGAAGTGCGTAAAATTTGTTGTCTTCTCAACCATTTCTTAGCTTCAAACTCCCAAATGTCGCGAACGGATTGACCAAACCCAAAAATTCCTGCTGCGTTTGAAAGTAGAAACTAGCCCGATTACAACGGTATGTGTATTTTCTCCCTAGGCCATTCTTGTTAAGCGTTTGGAGCAGCAGAATTGCGAAAAATTTTTTGCCTTCTCAACCATTTCTTGGCTTCAAACTCCCATATCTCGCGAACGGATTGACCTAACCCAAAAATTCCTATTGCATCTGAAAGTAGAAACTCGCCCGATTACAACGGTGTGTGTATTTTTTCCCTAGGCCATTCTGGTTAAGCGTTTGGAGCAGCAGAATTGCGAAAAATTTTTTGCCTTCTCAACCATTTCTTGGCTTCAAACTCCCATATCTCGCGAACGGATTGACCTAACCCAAAAATTCCTATTGCATCTGAAAGTAGAAACTAGCCCGATTACAGGGGTATGTGTATTTTCTCCCTAGGCCATTCTGGTTAAGCGTTTGGAGCAGCAGAAGTGCTTAAAATTTGTTGTCTTCTCAACCATTTCTTAGCTTCAAACTCTAATATGTCGCGAACGGATTGACCAAACCCAAAAATTCCTGCTGCGTTTGAAAGTAGAAACTAGCCCGATTACAACGGTATGTGTATTTTCTCCCTAGGCCATTCTGGTTAAGCGTTTGGAGCAGCAGAATTGCGAAAAATTTTTTGCCTTCTCAACCATTTCTTGGCTTCAAACTCCGATATCTCGCGAACGGATTGACCTAACCCAAAAATTCCTATTGCATCTGAAAGTAGAAACTAGCCCGATTACAGGGGTATGTGTATTTTCTCCCTAGGCCATTCTGGTTAAGCGTTTGGAGCAGCAGAATTGCGAAAAATTTGTTGTCTTCTCAACCATTTCTTAGCTTCAAACTCTCATATCTCGCGAACGGATTGACCTAACCCAAAAATTCCTGTTGCATATGAAAGTAAAAACTCGCCCGATTACAACGGTATGTGTATTTTTTCCCTAGGCCATTCTGGTTAAGCGTTTGGAGCAGCAGAAGTGCGTAAAATTTGTTGTCTTCTCAACCATTTCTTGGCTTCAAACTCCCATATCTCGCGAACGGATTGACCTAACTCAAAAATTCCTGTTGCGTCTGAAAGTACAAACTCGCCCGATTACAGCGGTATGTGTATTCTTACCCTAGGCCATTCTGGTTAAGCGTTTGGAGCAGCAGAATTGCGAAAAATTTTCTGCCTTCTCAACCATTTCTTGGCTTCAAACTCCCATATCTCGCGAAAGGATTGACCTAACCAAAAAATTCCTATTGCATCTGAAAGTAGAAACTCGCCCGATTACAACGGTATGTGTATTTTTTCCCTAGGCCATTCTGGTTAGGCGTTTGGAGTAGCAGATTTGCGAAAAATTTTTTGCCTTCTCAACCATTTCTTGGCTTCAAACTCCCATATCTCGCGAACGGATTGACCTAACTCAAAAATTCCTGTTGCGTCTGAAAGTAGAAACTCGCCCGATTACAGCGGTATGTGTATTCTTACCCTAGGCCATTCTGGTTAAGCGTTTGGAGCAGCAGAATTGCGAAAAATTTTCTGCCTTCTCAACCATTTCTTGGCTTCAAACTCCCATATCTCGCGAACGGATTGACCTAGCCCAACAATTCCTGTAGCGTCTGAAAGTAGAAACTCGCCCGATTACAACGGTATGTGTATTTTTTCCCTAGCCCATTCTTGTTAAGCGTTTGGTTCAGCAGAATTGCGAAAAATTTGTTGTCTTCTCAACCATTTCTTAGTTTCAAAGTCCCATATCTCGCGAACGGATTGACCAAACCCAAAAATTCCTGCTGCGTCTGAAAGTAGAAACTAGCCCGATTACAACGGTATGTGTATTTTCTCCCTAGGCCATTCTGGTTAAGCGTTTGGAGCAGCAGAATTCCGAAAAATTTTTTGCCTTCTCAACCATTTCTTGGCTTCAAACTCCCATACCTCGCGAACGGATTGACCTCACCCAAAAATTCCTATTGCGTCTGAAAGTAGAAACTAGCCCGATTACAACGGTATGTGTATTTTCTCCCTAGGCCATTCTGGATAAGCGTTTGGAGCAGCAGAAGTGCGAAAAATTTTTTGCCTTCTCAACCATTTCTTAGCTTCAAACTCCCATATGTCGCGAACGGATTGACCAAACCCAAAAATTCCTGCTGTGTTTGAAAGTAGAAACTCGCCCGATTACAACGGTATGTGTATTTTTTCCCTAGGCCATTCTGGTTAAGCGTTTGGAGCAGCAGAAGTGCGTAAAATTTGTTGTCTTCTCAACCATTTCTTAGCTTCAAACTCCCAAATGTCGCGAACGGATTGACCAAACCCAAAAATTCCTGCTGCGTTTGAAAGTAGAAACTAGCCCGATTACAACGGTATGTGTATTTTCTCCCTAGGCCATTCTTGTTAAGCGTTTGGAGCAGCAGAATTGCGAAAAATTTTTTGCCTTCTCAACCATTTCTTGGCTTCAAACTCCCATATCTCGCGAACGGATTGACCTAACCCAAAAATTCCTATTGCATCTGAAAGTAGAAACTCGCCCGATTACAACGGTGTGTGTATTTTTTCCCTAGGCCATTCTGGTTAAGCGTTTGGAGCAGCAGAATTGCGAAAAATTTTCTGCCTTCTCAACCATTTCTTGGCTTCAAACTCCCATATCTCGCGAACGGATTGACCTAGCCCAACAATTCCTGTAGCGTCTGAAAGTAGAAACTCGCCCGATTACAACGGTATGTGTATTTTTTCCCTAGCCCATTCTGGTTAAGCGTTTGGAGCAGCAGAATTGCGAAAAATTTTTTGCCTTCTCAACCATTTCTTGGCTTCAAACTCCCATATCTCGCGAACGGATTGACCTAACCCAAAAATTCCTATCGCATCTGAAAGTAGAAACTAGCCCGATTACAGGGGTATGTGTATTTTCTCCCTAGGCCATTCTGGTTAAGCGTTTGGAGCAGCAGAAGTGCTTAAAATTTGTTGTCTTCTCAACCATTTCTTAGCTTCAAACTCTAATATGTCGCGAACGGATTGACCAAACCCAAAAATTCCTGCTGCGTTTGAAAGTAGAAACTAGCCCGATTACAACGGTATGTGTATTTTCTCCCTAGGCCATTCTGGTTAAGCGTTTGGAGCAGCAGAATTGCGAAAAATTTTTTGCCTTCTCAACCATTTCTTGGCTTCAAACTCCCATATCTCGCGAACGGATTGACCTAACCCAAAAATTCCTATTGCATCTGAAAGTAGAAACTAGCCCGATTACAGGGGTATGTGTATTTTCTCCTTAGGCAATTCTGGTTAAGCGTTTGGAGCAGCAGAATTGCGAAAAATTTGTTGTCTTCTCAACCATTTCTTAGCTTCAAACTCTCATATCTCGCGAACGGATTGACCTAACCCAAAAATTCCTGTTGCATATGAAAGTAAAAACTCGCCCGATTACAACGGTATGTGAATTTTTTCCCTAGGCCATTCTGGTTAAGCGTTTGGAGCAGCAGAAGTGCGTAAAATTTGTTGTCTTCTCAACCATTTCTTGGCTTCAAACTCCCATATCTCGCGAACGGATTGACCTAACTCAAAAATTCCTGTTGCGTCTGAAAGTACAAACTCGCCCGATTACAGCGGTATGTGTATTCTTACCCTAGGCCATTCTGGTTAAGCGTTTGGAGCAGCAGAATTGCGAAAAATTTTCTGCCTTCTCAACCATTTCTTGGCTTCAAACTCCCATATCTCGCGAAAGGATTGACCTAACCAAAAAATTCCTATTGCATCTGAAAGTAGAAACTCGCCCGATTACAACGGTATGTGTATTTTTTCCCTAGGCCATTCTGGTTAGGCGTTTGGAGTAGCAGATTTGCGAAAAATTTTTTGCCTTCTCAACCATTTCTTGGCTTCAAACTCCCATATCTCGCGAACGGATTGACCTAACTCAAAAATTCCTGTTGCGTCTGAAAGTAGAAACTCGCCCGATTACAGCGGTATGTGTATTCTTACCCTAGGCCATTCTGGTTAAGCGTTTGGAGCAGCAGAATTGCGAAAAATTTTCTGCCTTCTCAACCATTTCTTGGCTTCAAACTCCCATATCTCGCGAACGGATTGACCTAGCCCAACAATTCCTGTAGCGTCTGAAAGTAGAAACTCGCCCGATTACAACGGTATGTGTATTTTTTCCCTAGCCCATTCTTGTTAAGCGTTTGGTTCAGCAGAATTGCGAAAAATTTGTTGTCTTCTCAACCATTTCTTAGTTTCAAAGTCCCATATCTCGCGAACGGATTGACCAAACCCAAAAATTCCTGCTGCGTCTGAAAGTAGAAACTAGCCCGATTACAACGGTATGTGTATTTTCTCCCTAGGCCATTCTGGTTATGCGTTTGGAGCAGCAGAATTGCGAAAAATTTTTTGCCTTCTCAACCATTTCTTGGCTTCAAACTCCCATATCTCGCGAACGGATTGACCTCACCCAAAAATTCCTATTGCATCTGAAAGTAGAAACTAGCCCGATTACAACGGTATGTGTATTTTCTCCCTAGGCCATTCTGGTTCAGCGTTTGGAGCAGCAGAATTGCGAAAAATTTTTTGCCTTCTCAACCATTTCTTGGATTCAAACTCCCATATCTCGCGAACGGATTGACCTAACCCAAAAATTCCTGTAGCGTCTGAAAGTAGAAAGTCGGCCGATTACTACGGTATGTGTATTTTGTCCCTAGCCAACTCTGGTCAAGCGTTTGGAGCAGCAGAATGGCGAAAAATTTGTTTTCTTCTCAACCATTTCTTGGCTTCAAACTCCCATATCTCGCGAAAGGATTGACCTAACCAAAAAATTCCTATTGCATCTGAAAGTAGAAACTCGCCCGATTACAACGGTATGTGTATTTTTTCCCTAGGCCATTCTGGTTAGGCGTTTGGAGTAGCAGATTTGCGAAAAATTTTTTGCCTTCTCAACCATTTCTTGGCTTCAAACTCCCATATCTCGCGAACGGATTGACCTAACTCAAAAATTCCTGTTGCGTCTGAAAGTAGAAACTCGCCCGATTACAGCGGTATGTGTATTTTTACCCTAGGCCATTCTGGTTAAGCGTTTGGAGCAGCAGAATTGCGAAAAATTTTCTGCCTTCTCAACCATTTCTTGGCTTCAAACTCCCATATCTCGCGAACGGATTGACCTAGCCCAACAATTCCTGTAGCGTCTGAAAGTAGAAACTCGCCCGATTACTACGGTATGTGTATTTTTTCCCTAGGCCATTCTGGTTAAGCGTTTGGAGCAGCAGAATTGCGAAAAATTTTTTGCCTTCTCAACCATTTCTTGGCTTCAAACTCCCATATCTCGCGAACGGATTGACCTATCCCAAAAAGTCCTATTGCATCTGAAAGTAGAAACTAGCCCGATTACAGCGGTATGTGTATTTTTTCCCTAGGCCATTCTGGTTAAGCGTTTGGAGCAGCAGAATTGCGAAAAATTTTCTGCCTTCTCAACCATTTCTTGGCTTCAAACTCCCATATCTCGCGAACGGATTGACCTAGCCCAACAATTCCTGTAGCGTCTGAAAGTAGAAACTCGCCCGATTACAACGGTATGTGTATTTTTTCCCTAGCCCATTCTTGTTAAGCGTTTGGTTCAGCAGAATTGCGAAAAATTTGTTGTCTTCTCAACCATTTCTTAGTTTCAAAGTCCCATATCTCGCGAACGGATTGACCAAACCCAAAAATTTCCGCTGCGTCTGAAAGTAGAAACTAGCCCGATTACAACGGTATGTGTATTTTCTCCCTAGGCCATTCTGGTTAAGCGTTTGGAGCAGCAGAATTGCGTAAAATTTGTTGTCTTCTCAACCATTTCTTGGCTTCAAACTCCCATATCCCGCGAACGGATTGACCTAACCCAAAAATTCCTATTGCATCTGAAAGTAGAAACTCGCCCGATTACAACGGTGTGTGTATTTTTTCCCTATGCCATTCTGGATAAGCGTTTGGAGCAGCAGAATTGCGAAAAATTTTTTACCTTCTCAACCATTTCTTGGCTTCAAACTCCCATATCTCGCGAACGGATTGACCTAACCCAAAAAGTCCTATTGCATCTGAAAGTAGAAACTAGCCCGATTACAACGGTATGTGTATTTTTTCCCTAGCCCATTCTGGTCAAGCGTTTGGAGCAGCAGAATTGCGAAAAATTTGTTTTCTTCTCAACCATTTCTTGGCTTCAAACTCCCATATCTCGCGAAAGGATTGACCTAACCAAAAAATTCCTATTGCATCTGAAAGTAGAAACTCGCCCGATTACAACGGTATGTGTATTTTTACCCTAGGCCATTCTGGTTAAGCGTTTGCAGCAGCAGAATTGCGAAAAATTTTCTGCCTTCTCAAACATTTCTTGGCTTCAAACTCCCATATCTCGCGAACGGATTGACCTAACCCAACAATTCCTGTAGCGTCTGAAAGTAGAAACTCGCCCGATTACAACGGTATGTGTATTTTTTCCCTAGCCCATTCTTGTTAAGCGTTTGGTTCAGCAGAATTGCGAAAAATTTGTTGTCTTCTCAACCATTTCTTAGTTTCAAAGTCCCATATGTCGCGAACGGATTGACCAAACCCAAAAATTCCTGCTGCGTCTGAAAGTAGAAACTAGCCCGATTACAACGGTATGTGTATTTTCTCCCTAGGCCATTCTGGTTATGCGTTTGGAGCAGCAGAATTGCGAAAAATTTTTTGCCTTCTCAACCATTTCTTGGCTTCAAACTCCCATATCTCGCGAAAGGATTGACCTAACCAAAAAATTCCTATTGCATCTGAAAGTAGAAACTCGCCCGATTACAACGGTATGTGTATTTTTTCCCTAGGCCATTCTGGTTAGGCGTTTGGAGCAGCAGAATTGCGAAAAATTTTTTGCCTTCTCAACCATTTCTTGGCTTCAAACTCCCATATCTCGCGAACGGATTGACCTAACTCAAAAATTCCTGTTGCGTCTGAAAGTAGAAACTCGCCCGATTACAACGGTATGTGTATTTTTTGCCTAGGCCATTCTGGTTAAGCGTTTGGAGCAGCAGAATTGAGAAATATTTGTTGTCTTCTCAACCATTTCTTAGCTTCAAACTCTCATATCTCGCGAACGGATTGACCTAACCCAAAAATTCCTGTTGCATATGAAAGTAAAAACTCGCCCGATTACAACGGTATGTGTATTTTTTCCCTAGGCCATTCTGGTTAAGCGTTTGGAGCAGCAGAAGTGCGTAAAATTTGTTGTCTTCTCAACCATTTCTTGGCTTCAAACTCCCATATCTCGCGAACGGATTGACCTAACTCAAAAATTCCTGTTGCGTCTGAAAGTACAAACTCGCCCGATTACAGCGGTATGTGTATTCTTACCCTAGGCCATTCTGGTTAAGCGTTTGGAGCAGCAGAATTGCGAAAAATTTTCTGCCTTCTCAACCATTTCTTGGCTTCAAACTCCCATATCTCGCGAAAGGATTGACCTAACCAAAAAATTCCTATTGCATCTGAAAGTAGAAACTCGCCCGATTACAACGGTATGTGTATTTTTTCCCTAGGCCATTCTGGTTAGGCGTTTGGAGTAGCAGATTTGCGAAAAATTTTTTGCCTTCTCAACCATTTCTTGGCTTCAAACTCCCATATCTCGCGAACGGATTGACCTAACTCAAAAATTCCTGTTGCGTCTGAAAGTAGAAACTCGCCCGATTACAGCGGTATGTGTATTCTTACCCTAGGCCATTCTGGTTAAGCGTTTGGAGCAGCAGAATTGCGAAAAATTTTCTGCCTTCTCAACCATTTCTTGGCTTCAAACTCCCATATCTCGCGAACGGATTGACCTAACCCAAAAATTCCTATTGCATCTGAAAGTAGAAACTAGCCCGATTACAGGGGTATGTGTATTTTCTCCCTAGGCCATTCTGGTTAAGCGTTTGGAGCAGCAGAAGTGCTTAAAATTTGTTGTCTTCTCAACCATTTCTTAGCTTCAAACTCTAATATGTCGCGAACGGATTGACCAAACCCAAAAATTCCTGCTGCGTTTGAAAGTAGAAACTAGCCCGATTACAACGGTATGTGTATTTTCTCCCTAGGCCATTCTGGTTAAGCGTTTGGAGCAGCAGAATTGCGAAAAATTTTTTGCCTTCTCAACCATTTCTTGGCTTCAAACTCCCATATCTCGCGAACGGATTGACCTAACCCAAAAATTCCTATTGCATCTGAAAGTAGAAACTAGCCCGATTACAGGGGTATGTGTATTTTCTCCTTAGGCAATTCTGGTTAAGCGTTTGGAGCAGCAGAATTGCGAAAAATTTGTTGTCTTCTCAACCATTTCTTAGCTTCAAACTCTCATATCTCGCGAACGGATTGACCTAACCCAAAAATTCCTGTTGCATATGAAAGTAAAAACTCGCCCGATTACAACGGTATGTGAATTTTTTCCCTAGGCCATTCTGGTTAAGCGTTTGGAGCAGCAGAAGTGCGTAAAATTTGTTGTCTTCTCAACCATTTCTTGGCTTCAAACTCCCATATCTCGCGAACGGATTGACCTAACTCAAAAATTCCTGTTGCGTCTGAAAGTACAAACTCGCCCGATTACAGCGGTATGTGTATTCTTACCCTAGGCCATTCTGGTTAAGCGTTTGGAGCAGCAGAATTGCGAAAAATTTTCTGCCTTCTCAACCATTTCTTGGCTTCAAACTCCCATATCTCGCGAAAGGATTGACCTAACCAAAAAATTCCTATTGCATCTGAAAGTAGAAACTCGCCCGATTACAACGGTATGTGTATTTTTTCCCTAGGCCATTCTGGTTAGGCGTTTGGAGTAGCAGATTTGCGAAAAATTTTTTGCCTTCTCAACCATTTCTTGGCTTCAAACTCCCATATCTCGCGAACGGATTGACCTAACTCAAAAATTCCTGTTGCGTCTGAAAGTAGAAACTCGCCCGATTACAGCGGTATGTGTATTCTTACCCTAGGCCATTCTGGTTAAGCGTTTGGAGCAGCAGAATTGCGAAAAATTTTCTGCCTTCTCAACCATTTCTTGGCTTCAAACTCCCATATCTCGCGAACGGATTGACCTAGCCCAACAATTCCTGTAGCGTCTGAAAGTAGAAACTCGCCCGATTACAACGGTATGTGTATTTTTTCCCTAGCCCATTCTTGTTAAGCGTTTGGTTCAGCAGAATTGCGAAAAATTTGTTGTCTTCTCAACCATTTCTTAGTTTCAAAGTCCCATATCTCGCGAGCGGATTGACCAAACCCAAAAATTCCTGCTGCGTCTGAAAGTAGAAACTAGCCCGATTACAACGGTATGTGTATTTTCTCCCTAGGCCATTCTGGTTATGCGTTTGGAGCAGCAGAATTGCGAAAAATTTTTTGCCTTCTCAACCATTTCTTGGCTTCAAACTCCCATATCTCGCGAACGGATTGACCTCACCCAAAAATTCCTATTGCATCTGAAAGTAGAAACTAGCCCGATTACAACGGTATGTGTATTTTCTCCCTAGGCCATTCTGGTTCAGCGTTTGGAGCAGCAGAATTGCGAAAAATTTTTTGCCTTCTCAACCATTTCTTGGATTCAAACTCCCATATCTCGCGAACGGATTGACCTAACCCAAAAATTCCTGTAGCGTCTGAAAGTAGAAAGTCGGCCGATTACTACGGTATGTGTATTTTGTCCCTAGCCAACTCTGGTCAAGCGTTTGGAGCAGCAGAATGGCGAAAAATTTGTTTTCTTCTCAACCATTTCTTGGCTTCAAACTCCCATATCTCGCGAAAGGATTGACCTAACCAAAAAATTCCTATTGCATCTGAAAGTAGAAACTCGCCCGATTACAACGGTATGTGTATTTTTTCCCTAGGCCATTCTGGTTAGGCGTTTGGAGTAGCAGATTTGCGAAAAATTTTTTGCCTTCTCAACCATTTCTTGGCTTCAAACTCCCATATCTCGCGAACGGATTGACCTAACTCAAAAATTCCTGTTGCGTCTGAAAGTAGAAACTCGCCCGATTACAGCGGTATGTGTATTTTTACCCTAGGCCATTCTGGTTAAGCGTTTGGAGCAGCAGAATTGCGAAAAATTTTCTGCCTTCTCAACCATTTCTTGGCTTCAAACTCCCATATCTCGCGAACGGATTGACCTAGCCCAACAATTCCTGTAGCGTCTGAAAGTAGAAACTCGCCCGATTACAACGGTATGTGTATTTTTTCCCTAGCCCATTCTTGTTAAGCGTTTGGTTCAGCAGAATTGCGAAAAATTTGTTGTCTTCTCAACCATTTCTTAGTTTCAAAGTCCCATATCTCGCGAACGGATTGACCAAACCCAAAAATTTCCGCTGCGTCTGAAAGTAGAAACTAGCCCGATTACAACGGTATGTGTATTTTCTCCCTAGGCCATTCTGGTTAAGCGTTTGGAGCAGCAGAATTGCGTAAAATTTGTTGTCTTCTCAACCATTTCTTGGCTTCAAACTCCCATATCCCGCGAACGGATTGACCTAACCCAAAAATTCCTATTGCATCTGAAAGTAGAAACTCGCCCGATTACAACGGTGTGTGTATTTTTTCCCTATGCCATTCTGGATAAGCGTTTGGAGCAGCAGAATTGCGAAAAATTTTTTACCTTCTCAACCATTTCTTGGCTTCAAACTCCCATATCTCGCGAACGGATTGACCTAACCCAAAAAGTCCTATTGCATCTGAAAGTAGAAACTAGCCCGATTACAACGGTATGTGTATTTTTTCCCTAGCCCATTCTGGTCAAGCGTTTGGAGCAGCAGAATTGCGAAAAATTTGTTTTCTTCTCAACCATTTCTTGGCTTCAAACTCCCATATCTCGCGAAAGGATTGACCTAACCAAAAAATTCCTATTGCATCTGAAAGTAGAAACTCGCCCGATTACAACGGTATGTGTATTTTTACCCTAGGCCATTCTGGTTAAGCGTTTGCAGCAGCAGAATTGCGAAAAATTTTCTGCCTTCTCAAACATTTCTTGGCTTCAAACTCCCATATCTCGCGAACGGATTGACCTAACCCAACAATTCCTGTAGCGTCTGAAAGTAGAAACTCGCCCGATTACAACGGTATGTGTATTTTTTCCCTAGCCCATTCTTGTTAAGCGTTTGGTTCAGCAGAATTGCGAAAAATTTGTTGTCTTCTCAACCATTTCTTAGTTTCAAAGTCCCATATGTCGCGAACGGATTGACCAAACCCAAAAATTCCTGCTGCGTCTGAAAGTAGAAACTAGCCCGATTACAACGGTATGTGTATTTTCTCCCTAGGCCATTCTGGTTATGCGTTTGGAGCAGCAGAATTGCGAAAAATTTTTTGCCTTCTCAACCATTTCTTGGCTTCAAACTCCCATATCTCGCGAAAGGATTGACCTAACCAAAAAATTCCTATTGCATCTGAAAGTAGAAACTCGCCCGATTACAACGGTATGTGTATTTTTTCCCTAGGCCATTCTGGTTAGGCGTTTGGAGCAGCAGAATTGCGAAAAATTTTTTGCCTTCTCAACCATTTCTTGGCTTCAAACTCCCATATCTCGCGAACGGATTGACCTAACTCAAAAATTCCTGTTGCGTCTGAAAGTAGAAACTCGCCCGATTACAACGGTATGTGTATTTTTTGCCTAGGCCATTCTGGTTAAGCGTTTGGAGCAGCAGAATTGAGAAATATTTGTTGTCTTCTCAACCATTTCTTAGCTTCAAACTCTCATATCTCGCGAACGGATTGACCTAACCCAAAAATTCCTGTTGCATATGAAAGTAAAAACTCGCCCGATTACAACGGTATGTGTATTTTTTCCCTAGGCCATTCTGGTTAAGCGTTTGGAGCAGCAGAAGTGCGTAAAATTTGAGGTCTTCTCAACCATTTCTTGGCTTCAAACTCCCATATCTCGCGAACGGATTGACCTAACTCAAAAATTCCTGTTGCGTCTGAAAGTACAAACTCGCCCGATTACAGCGGTATGTGTATTCTTACCCTAGGCCATTCTGGTTAAGCGTTTGGAGCAGCAGAATTGCGAAAAATTTTCTGCCTTCTCAACCATTTCTTGGCTTCAAACTCCCATATCTCGCGAAAGGATTGACCTAACCAAAAAATTCCTATTGCATCTGAAAGTAGAAACTCGCCCGATTACAACGGTATGTGTATTTTTTCCCTAGGCCATTCTGGTTAGGCGTTTGGAGTAGCAGATTTGCGAAAAATTTTTTGCCTTCTCAACCATTTCTTGGCTTCAAACTCCCATATCTCGCGAACGGATTGACCTAACTCAAAAATTCCTGTTGCGTCTGAAAGTAGAAACTCGCCCGATTACAGCGGTATGTGTATTCTTACCCTAGGCCATTCTGGTTAAGCGTTTGGAGCAGCAGAATTGCGAAAAATTTTCTGCCTTCTCAACCATTTCTTGGCTTCAAACTCCCATATCTCGCGAACGGATTGACCTAGCCCAACAATTCCTGTAGCGTCTGAAAGTAGAAACTCGCCCGATTACAACGGTATGTGTATTTTTTCCCTAGCCCATTCTTGTTAAGCGTTTGGTTCAGCAGAATTGCGAAAAATTTGTTGTCTTCTCAACCATTTCTTAGTTTCAAAGTCCCATATCTCGCGAACGGATTGACCAAACCCAAAAATTCCTGCTGCGTCTGAAAGTAGAAACTAGCCCGATTACAACGGTATGTGTATTTTCTCCCTAGGCCATTCTGGTTATGCGTTTGGAGCAGCAGAATTGCGAAAAATTTTTTGCCTTCTCAACCATTTCTTGGCTTCAAACTCCCATATCTCGCGAACGGATTGACCTCACCCAAAAATTCCTATTGCATCTGAAAGTAGAAACTAGCCCGATTACAACGGTATGTGTATTTTCTCCCTAGGCCATTCTGGTTCAGCGTTTGGAGCAGCAGAATTGCGAAAAATTTTTTGCCTTCTCAACCATTTCTTGGATTCAAACTCCCATATCTCGCGAACGGATTGACCTAACCCAAAAATTCCTGTAGCGTCTGAAAGTAGAAAGTCGGCCGATTACTACGGTATGTGTATTTTGTCCCTAGCCAACTCTGGTCAAGCGTTTGGAGCAGCAGAATGGCGAAAAATTTGTTTTCTTCTCAACCATTTCTTGGCTTCAAACTCCCATATCTCGCGAAAGGATTGACCTAACCAAAAAATTCCTATTGCATCTGAAAGTAGAAACTCGCCCGATTACAACGGTAGTATGTGTATTTTTTCCCTAGGCCATTCTGGTTAGGCGTTTGGAGTAGCAGATTTGCGAAAAATTTTTTGCCTTCTCAACCATTTCTTGGCTTCAAACTCCCATATCTCGCGAACGGATTGACCTAACTCAAAAATTCCTGTTGCGTCTGAAAGTAGAAACTCGCCCGATTACAGCGGTATGTGTATTTTTTACCCTAGGCCATTCTGGTTAAGCGTTTGGAGCAGCAGAATTGCGAAAAATTTTCTGCCTTCTCAACCATTTCTTGGCTTCAACTCCCATATCTCGCGAACGGATTGACCAAACCCAAAAATTCCCGCTGCGTCTGAAAGTAGAAACTAGCCCGATTACAACGGTATGTGTATTTTCTCCCTAGGCCATTCTGGTTAAGCGTTTGGAGCAGCAGAATTGCGTAAAATTTGTTGTCTTCTCAACCATTTCTTGGTTTCAAACCCCATATCCCGCGAACGGATTGACCTAACCCAAAAATTCCTATTGCATCTGAAAGTAGAAACTCGCCCGATTACAACGGTGTGTGTATTTTTTCCCTATGCCATTCTGGATAAGCGTTTGGAGCAGCAGAATTGCGAAAATTTGTTTTCTTCTCAACATTTCTTGGCTTCAAACTCCCATATCTCGCGAAAGGATTGACCTAACCAAAAAATTCCTATTGCATCTGAAAGTAGAAACTCGCCCGATTACAACGGTATGTGTATTTTTACCCTAGGCCATTCTGGTTAAGCGTTTGCAGCAGCAGAATTGCGAAAAATTTTCTGCCTTCTCAAACATTTCTTGGCTTCAAACTCCCATATCTCGCGAACGGATTGACCTAACCCAACAATTCCTGTAGCGTCTGAAAGTAGAAACTCGCCCGATTACAACGGTATGTGTATTTTTTCCCTAGCCCATTCTTGTTAAGCGTTTGGTTCAGCAGAATTGCGAAAAATTTGTTGTCTTCTCAACCATTTCTTAGTTTCAAAGTCCCATATGTCGCGAACGGATTGACCAAACCCAAAAATTCCTGCTGCGTCTGAAAGTAGAAACTAGCCCGATTACAACGGTATGTGTATTTTCTCCCTAGGCCATTCTGGTTATGCGTTTGGAGCAGCAGAATTGCGAAAAATTTTTTGCCTTCTCAACCATTTCTTGGCTTCAAACTCCCATATCTCGCGAACGGATTGACCTAACTCAAAAATTCCTGTTGCGTCTGAAAGTAGAAACTCGCCCGATTACAACGGTATGTGTATTTTTTGCCTAGGCCATTCTGGTTAAGCGTTTGGAGCAGCAGAATTGAGAAATATTTGTTGTCTTCTCAACCATTTCTTAGCTTCAAACTCCCATATCTCCCGAACGGATTGACCTAACCCAAAAATTCCTGTTGCATCTGAAAGTAGAAACTTGCCCGATTACAACGGTATGTGTATTTTTTCCCTAGCCCATTCTTGTTAAGCGTTTGGTTCAGCAGAATTGCGAAAAATTTGTTTTCTTCTCAACCATTTCTTGGCTTCAAACTCCCATATCTCGCGATAGGATTGACCTAACCAAAAAATTCCTATTGCATCTGAAGGTAGAAACTCGCCCGATTACAACGGTATGTGTATTTTTACCCTAGGCCATTCTGGTTAAGCGTTTGGAGCAGCAGAATTGCGAAAAATTTTCTGCCTTCTCAAACATTTCTTGGCTTCAAACTCCCATATCTCGCGAACGGATTGACCTAACCCAACAATTCCTGTAGCGTCTGAAAGTAGAAACTCGCCCGATTACAAGGGTATGTGTATTTTTTCCCTAGCCCATTCTTGTTAAGCGTTTGGTTCAGCAGAATTGCGAAAAATTTGTTGTCTTCTCAACCATTTCTAGGTTTCAAAGTCCCATATGTCGCGAACGGATTGACCAAACCCAAAAATTCCTGCTGCGTCTGAAAGTAGAAACTGGCCCGATTACAACGGTATGTGTATTTTCTCCCTAGGCCATTCTGGTTATGCGTTTGGAGCAGCAGAATTGCGAAAAATTTTTTGCCTTCTCAACCATTTCTTGGCTTCAAACTCCCATATCCCGCGAACGGATTGACCTAACCCAAAAATTCCTATTGCATCTGAAAGTAGAAACTCGCCCGATTACAACGGTGTGTGTATTTTTTCCCTAGGCCATTCTGGATAAGCGTTTGGAGCAGCAGAATTGCGAAAAATTGTTTACCTTCTCAACCATTTCTTGGCTTCAAACCCCCATATCTCGCGAACGGATTGACCTAACCCAAAAAGTCCTATTGCATCTGAAAGTAGAAACTAGCCCGATTACAACGGTATGTGTATTTTTTCCCTAGCCCATTCTGGTCAAGCGTTTGGAGCAGCAGAATTGCGAAAAATTTGTTTTCTTCTCAACCATTTCTTGGCTTCAAACTCCCATATCTCGCGAAAGGATTGACCTAACCAAAAAATTCCTATTGCATCTGAAAGTAGAAACTCGCCCGATTACAACGGTATGTGTATTTTTACCCTAGGCCATTCTGGTTAAGCGTTTGGAGCAGCAGAATTGCGAAAAATTTTCTGCCTTCTCAAACATTTCTTGGTTTCAAACTCCCATATCTCGCGAACGGATTGACCTAACCCAACAATTCCTGTAGCGTCTGAAAGTAGAAACTCGCCCGATTACAACGGTATGTGTATTTTTACCCTAGGCCATTCTGGTTAAGCGTTTGGAGCAGCAGAATTGCGAAAAATTTTCTGCCTTCTCAAACATTTCTTGGCTTAAAACTCCCATATCTCGCGAACGGATTGACCTAACCCAACAATTCCTGTAGCGTCTGAAAGTAGAAACTCGCCCGATTACAAGGGTATGTGTATTTTTTCCCTAGCCCATTCTTGTTAAGCGTTTGGTTCAGCAGAATTGCGAAAAATTTCTTGTCTTCTCAACCATTTCTAGGTTTCAAAGTCCCATATGTCGCGAACGGATTGACCAAACCCAAAAATTCCTGCTGCGTCTGAAAGTAGAAACTGGCCCGATTACAACGGTATGTGTATTTTCTCCCTAGGCCATTCTGGTTATGCGTTTGGAGCAGCAGAATTGCGAAAAATTTTTTGCTTCTCAACCATTTCTTGGCTTCAAACTCCCATATCCCGCGAACGGATTGACCTAACCCAAAAATTCCTATTGCATCTGAAAGTAGAAACTCGCCCGATTACAACGGTGTGTGTATTTTTTCCCTAGGCCATTCTGGATAAGCGTTTGGAGCAGCAGAATTGCGAAAAATTGTTTACCTTCTCAACCATTTCTTGGCTTCAAACCCCCATATCTCGCGAACGGATTGACCTAACCCAAAAAGTCCTATTGCATCTGAAAGTAGAAACTAGCCCGATTACAACGGTATGTGTATTTTTTCCCTAGCCCATTCTGGTCAAGCGTTTGGAGCAGCAGAATTGCGAAAAATTTGTTTTCTTCTCAACCATTTCTTGGCTTCAAACTCCCATATCTCGCGAAAGGATTGACCTAACCAAAAAATTCCTATTGCATCTGAAAGTAGAAACTCGCCCGATTACAACGGTATGTGTATTTTTACCCTAGGCCATTCTGGTTAAGCGTTTGGAGCAGCAGAATTGCGAAAAATTTTCTGCCTTCTCAAACATTTCTTGGTTTCAAACTCCCATATCTCGCGAACGGATTGACCTAACCCAACAATTCCTGTAGCGTCTGAAAGTAGAAACTCGCCCGATTACAACGGTATGTGTATTTTTTCCCTAGCCCATTCTTGTTAAGCGTTTGGTTCAGCAGAATTGCGAAAAATTTGTTGTCTTCTCAACCATTTCTTAGTTTCAAAGTCCCATATGTCGCGAACGGATTGACCAAACCCAAAAATTCCTGCTGCGTCTGAAAGTAGAAACTAGCCCGATTACAACGGTATGTGTATTTTCTCCCTAGGCCATTCTGGTTATGCGTTTGGAGCAGCAGAATTGCGAAAAATTTTTTGCCTTCTCAACCATTTCTTGGCTTCAAACTCCCATATCTCGCGAAAGGATTGACCTAACCAAAAAATTCCTATTGCATCTGAAAGTAGAAACTCGCCCGATTACAACGGTATGTGTATTTTTTCCCTAGGCCATTCTGGTTAGGCGTTTGGAGCAGCAGAATTGCGAAAAATTTTTTGCCTTCTCAACCATTTCTTGGCTTCAAACTCCCATATCTCGCGAACGGATTGACCTAACTCAAAAATTCCTGTTGCGTCTGAAAGTAGAAACTCGCCCGATTACAACGGTATGTGTATTTTTTGCCTAGGCCATTCTGGTTAAGCGTTTGGAGCAGCAGAATTGAGAAATATTTGTTGTCTTCTCAACCATTTCTTAGCTTCAAACTCCCATATCTCCCGAACGGATTGTCCTAACCCAAAAATTCCTGTTGCATCTGAAAGTAGAAACTAGCCCGATTACAGCGGTATGTGTATTTTCTCCCTAGGCCATTCTGGTTAAGCGTTTGGAGCAGCAGAATTGCGAAAAATTTTTTGCCCTCTCAACCATTTCTTGGCTTCAAACTCCCATATCTCGCGAACGGATTGACCTAACCCAACAATTCCTGTAGCGTCTGAAAGTAGAAACTCGCCCGATTACAAGGGTATGTGTATTTTTTCCCTAGCCCATTCTTGTTAAGCGTTTGGAGCAGCAGAATTGCGAAAAATTTGTTTTCTTCTCAACCATTTCTTGGCTTCAAACTCCCATATCTCGCGAAAGGATTGACCTAACCAAAAAATTCCTATTGCATCTGAAAGTAGAAACTCGCCCGATTACAACGGTATGTGTATTTTTACCCTAGGCCATTCTGGTTAAGCGTTTGGAGCAGCAGAATTGCGAAAAATTTTCTGCCTTCTCAAACATTTCTTGGCTTCAAACTCCCATATCTCGCGAACGGATTGACCTAACCCAACAATTCCTGTAGCGTCTGAAAGTAGAAACTCGCCCGATTACAACGGTAGGTGTATTTTTTCCCTAGCCCATTCTTGTTAAGCGTTTGGTTCAGCAGAATTGCGAAAAATTTGTTGTCTTCTCAACCATTTCTTAGTTTCAAAGTCCCATATGTCGCGAACGGATTGATCAAACCCAAAAATTCCTGCTGCGTCTGAAAGTAGAAACTAGCCCGATTACAACGGTATGTGTATTTTCTCCCTAGGCCATTCTGGTTATGCGTTTGGAGCAGCAGAATTGCGAAAAATTTTTTGCCTTCTCAACCATTTCTTGGCTTCAAACTCCCATATCTCGCGAAAGGATTGACCTAACCAAAAAATTCCTATTGCATCTGAAAGTAGAAACTCGGCCGATTACAACGGTATGTGTATTTTTTCCCTAGGCCATTCTGGTTAGGCGTTTGGAGCAGCAGAATTGCGAAAAATTTTTTGCCTTCTCAACCATTTCTTGGCTTCAAACTCCCATATCTCGCGAACGGATTAACCTAACTCAAAAATTCCTGTTGCGTCTGAAAGTAGAAACTCGCCCGATTACAACGGTATGTGTATTTTTTCCCTAGGCCATTCTGGTTAAGCGTTTGGAGCCGCAGAATTGCGAAAAATTTTTTGCCTTCTCAACCATTTCTTGGCTCAAACTCCCATATCTCGCGATCGGATTGACCTAACCCAAAAATTCCAATTGCATCTGGAAGTAGAAACTCGCCCGATTACAACAGTGTGTGTATTTTTTCCCTAGCCCATTCTGGTCAAGCGTTTGGAGCAGCAGAATTGCGAAAAATTTTCTGCCTTCTCAACCATTTCTTGGCTTCAAACTCCCATATCTCGCGAACGGATTGACCTAACCCAACAATTCCTGTAGCGTCTGAAAGTAGAAACTCGCCCGATTACAACGGTATGTGTATTTCTTCCCTAGCCCATTCTTGTTAAGCGTTTGGTTCAGCAGAATTGCGAAAAATTTGTTGTCTTCTCAACCATTTCTTAGTTTCAAAGTCCCATATCTCGCGAACGGATTGACCAAACCCAAAAATTCCTGCTGCGTCTGAAAGTAGAAACTAGCCCGATTTCAACGGTATGTGTATTTTCTCCCTAGGCCATTCTGGTTATGCGTTTGGAGCAGCAGAATTGCGAAAAATTTTTTGCCTTCTCAACCATTTCTTGGCTTCAAACTCCCATATCTCGCGAACGGATTGACCTCACCCAAAAATTCCTATTGCATCTGAAAGTAGAAACTAGCCCGATTACAACGGTATGTGTATTTTCTCCCTAGGCCATTCTGGTTAAGCGTTTGGAGCAGCAGAATTGCGAAAAATTTGTTGTCTTCTCAACCATTTCTTGGCTTCAAACTCCCATATCCCGCGAACGGATTGACCTAACCCAAAAATTCCTATTGCATCTGAAAGTAGAAACTCGCCCGATTACAACGGTGTGTGTATTTTTTCCCTAGGCCATTCTGGATAAGCGTTTGGAGCAGCAGAATTGCGAAAAATTTTTTACCTTCTCAACCATTTCTTGGCTTCAAACTCCCATATCTCGCGAACGGATTGACCTAACCCAAAAAGTCCTATTGCATCAGAAAGTAGAAACTAGCCCGATTACAACGGTATGTGTATTTTTTCCCTAGCCCATTCTGGTCAAGCGTTTGGAGCAGCAGAATTGCGAAAAATTTGTTTTCTTCTCAACCATTTCTTGGCTTCAAACTCCCATATCTCGCGAAAGGATTGACCTAACCAAAAAATTCCTATTGCATCTGAAAGTAGAAACTCGCCCGATTACAACGGTATGTGTACTTTTTCCCTAGGCCATTCTGGTTAGGCGTTTGGAGCAGCAGAATTGCGAAAAATTTTTTGCCTTCTCAACCATTTCTTGGCTTCAAACTCCCATATCTCGCGAACGGATTGACCTAACTCAAAAATTCCTGTTGCGTCTGAAAGTAGAAACTCGCCCGATTACAGCGGTATGTGTATTTTTACCCTAGGCCATTGTGGTTAAGCGTTTGGAGCAGCAGAATTGCGAAAAATTTTCTGCCTTCTCAAACATTTCTTGGCTTCAAACTCCCATATCTCGCGAAAGGATTGACCTAACCAAAAAATTCCTATTGCATCTGAAAGTAGAAACTCGCCCGATTACAACGGTATGTGTATTTTTTCCCTAGGCCATTCTGGTTAGGCGTTTGGAGTAGCAGATTTGCGAAAAATTTTTTGCCTTCTCAACCATTTCTTGGCTTCAAACTCCCATATCTCGCGAACGGATTGACCTAACTCAAAAATTCCTGTTGCGTCTGAAAGTAGAAACTCGCCCGATTACAGCGGTATGTGTATTCTTACCCTAGGCCATTCTGGTTAAGCGTTTGGAGCAGCAGAATTGCGAAAAATTTTCTGCCTTCTCAACCATTTCTTGGCTTCAAACTCCCATATCTCGCGAACGGATTGACCTAGCCCAACAATTCCTGTAGCGTCTGAAAGTAGAAACTCGCCCGATTACAACGGTATGTGTATTTTTTCCCTAGCCCATTCTTGTTAAGCGTTTGGTTCAGCAGAATTGCGAAAAATTTGTTGTCTTCTCAACCATTTCTTAGTTTCAAAGTCCCATATCTCGCGAACGGATTGACCAAACCCAAAAATTCCTGCTGCGTCTGAAAGTAGAAACTAGCCCGATTACAACGGTATGTGTATTTTCTCCCTAGGCCATTCTGGTTATGCGTTTGGAGCAGCAGAATTGCGAAAAATTTTTTGCCTTCTCAACCATTTCTTGGCTTCAAACTCCCATATCTCGCGAACGGATTGACCTCACCCAAAAATTCCTATTGCATCTGAAAGTAGAAACTAGCCCGATTACAACGGTATGTGTATTTTCTCCCTAGGCCATTCTGGTTCAGCGTTTGGAGCAGCAGAATTGCGAAAAATTTTTTGCCTTCTCAACCATTTCTTGGATTCAAACTCCCATATCTCGCGAACGGATTGACCTAACCCAAAAATTCCTGTAGCGTCTGAAAGTAGAAAGTCGGCCGATTACTACGGTATGTGTATTTTGTCCCTAGCCAACTCTGGTCAAGCGTTTGGAGCAGCAGAATGGCGAAAAATTTGTTTTCTTCTCAACCATTTCTTGGCTTCAAACTCCCATATCTCGCGAAAGGATTGACCTAACCAAAAAATTCCTATTGCATCTGAAAGTAGAAACTCGCCCGATTACAACGGTATGTGTATTTTTTCCCTAGGCCATTCTGGTTAGGCGTTTGGAGTAGCAGATTTGCGAAAAATTTTTTGCCTTCTCAACCATTTCTTGGCTTCAAACTCCCATATCTCGCGAACGGATTGACCTAACTCAAAAATTCCTGTTGCGTCTGAAAGTAGAAACTCGCCCGATTACAGCGGTATGTGTATTTTTACCCTAGGCCATTCTGGTTAAGCGTTTGGAGCAGCAGAATTGCGAAAAATTTTCTGCCTTCTCAACCATTTCTTGGCTTCAAACTCCCATATCTCGCGAACGGATTGACCAAACCCAAAAATTCCCGCTGCGTCTGAAAGTAGAAACTAGCCCGATTACAACGGTATGTGTATTTTCTCCCTAGGCCATTCTGGTTAAGCGTTTGGAGCAGCAGAATTGCGTAAAATTTGTTGTCTTCTCAACCATTTCTTGGTTTCAAACTCCCATATCCCGCGAACGGATTGACCTAACCCAAAAATTCCTATTGCATCTGAAAGTAGAAACTCGCCCGATTACAACGGTGTGTGTATTTTTTCCCTATGCCATTCTGGATAAGCGTTTGGAGCAGCAGAATTGCGAAAAATTTGTTTTCTTCTCAACCATTTCTTGGCTTCAAACTCCCATATCTCGCGAAAGGATTGACCTAACCAAAAAATTCCTATTGCATCTGAAAGTAGAAACTCGCCCGATTACAACGGTATGTGTATTTTTACCCTAGGCCATTCTGGTTAAGCGTTTGCAGCAGCAGAATTGCGAAAAATTTTCTGCCTTCTCAAACATTTCTTGGCTTCAAACTCCCATATCTCGCGAACGGATTGACCTAACCCAACAATTCCTGTAGCGTCTGAAAGTAGAAACTCGCCCGATTACAACGGTATGTGTATTTTTTCCCTAGCCCATTCTTGTTAAGCGTTTGGTTCAGCAGAATTGCGAAAAATTTGTTGTCTTCTCAACCATTTCTTAGTTTCAAAGTCCCATATGTCGCGAACGGATTGACCAAACCCAAAAATTCCTGCTGCGTCTGAAAGTAGAAACTAGCCCGATTACAACAGTATGTGTATTTTCTCCCTAGGCCATTCTGGTTATGCGTTTGGAGCAGCAGAATTGCGAAAAATTTTTTGCCTTCTCAACCATTTCTTGGCTTCAAACTCCCATATCTCGCGAACGGATTGACCTAACTCAAAAATTCCTGTTGCGTCTGAAAGTAGAAACTCGCCCGATTACAACGGTATGTGTATTTTTTGCCTAGGCCATTCTGGTTAAGCGTTTGGAGCAGCAGAATTGAGAAATATTTGTTGTCTTCTCAACCATTTCTTAGCTTCAAACTCCCATATCTCCCGAACGGATTGACCTAACCCAAAAATTCCTGTTGCATCTGAAAGTAGAAACTTGCCCGATTACAACGGTATGTGTATTTTTTCCCTAGCCCATTCTTGTTAAGCGTTTGGTTCAGCAGAATTGCGAAAAATTTGTTTTCTTCTCAACCATTTCTTGGCTTCAAACTCCCATATCTCGCGATAGGATTGACCTAACCAAAAAATTCCTATTGCATCTGAAGGTAGAAACTCGCCCGATTACAACGGTATGTGTATTTTTACCCTAGGCCATTCTGGTTAAGCGTTTGGAGCAGCAGAATTGCGAAAAATTTTCTGCCTTCTCAAACATTTCTTGGCTTCAAACTCCCATATCTCGCGAACGGATTGACCTAACCCAACAATTCCTGTAGCGTCTGAAAGTAGAAACTCGCCCGATTACAAGGGTATGTGTATTTTTTCCCTAGCCCATTCTTGTTAAGCGTTTGGTTCAGCAGAATTGCGAAAAATTTGTTGTCTTCTCAACCATTTCTAGGTTTCAAAGTCCCATATGTCGCGAACGGATTGACCAAACCCAAAAATTCCTGCTGCGTCTGAAAGTAGAAACTGGCCCGATTACAACGGTATGTGTATTTTCTCCCTAGGCCATTCTGGTTATGCGTTTGGAGCAGCAGAATTGCGAAAAATTTTTTGCCTTCTCAACCATTTCTTGGCTTCAAACTCCCATATCCCGCGAACGGATTGACCTAACCCAAAAATTCCTATTGCATCTGAAAGTAGAAACTCGCCCGATTACAACGGTGTGTGTATTTTTTCCCTAGGCCATTCTGGATAAGCGTTTGGAGCAGCAGAATTGCGAAAAATTGTTTACCTTCTCAACCATTTCTTGGCTTCAAACCCCCATATCTCGCGAACGGATTGACCTAACCCAAAAAGTCCTATTGCATCTGAAAGTAGAAACTAGCCCGATTACAACGGTATGTGTATTTTTTCCCTAGCCCATTCTGGTCAAGCGTTTGGAGCAGCAGAATTGCGAAAAATTTGTTTTCTTCTCAACCATTTCTTGGCTTCAAACTCCCATATCTCGCGAAAGGATTGACCTAACCAAAAAATTCCTATTGCATCTGAAAGTAGAAACTCGCCCGATTACAACGGTATGTGTATTTTTACCCTAGGCCATTCTGGTTAAGCGTTTGGAGCAGCAGAATTGCGAAAAATTTTCTGCCTTCTCAAACATTTCTTGGTTTCAAACTCCCATATCTCGCGAACGGATTGACCTAACCCAACAATTCCTGTAGCGTCTGAAAGTAGAAACTCGCCCGATTACAACGGTATGTGTATTTTTACCCTAGGCCATTCTGGTTAAGCGTTTGGAGCAGCAGAATTGCGAAAAATTTTCTGCCTTCTCAAACATTTCTTGGCTTAAAACTCCCATATCTCGCGAACGGATTGACCTAACCCAACAATTCCTGTAGCGTCTGAAAGTAGAAACTCGCCCGATTACAAGGGTATGTGTATTTTTTCCCTAGCCCATTCTTGTTAAGCGTTTGGTTCAGCAGAATTGCGAAAAATTTCTTGTCTTCTCAACCATTTCTAGGTTTCAAAGTCCCATATGTCGCGAACGGATTGACCAAACCCAAAAATTCCTGCTGCGTCTGAAAGTAGAAACTGGCCCGATTACAACGGTATGTGTATTTTCTCCCTAGGCCATTCTGGTTATGCGTTTGGAGCAGCAGAATTGCGAAAAATTTTTTGCTTCTCAACCATTTCTTGGCTTCAAACTCCCATATCCCGCGAACGGATTGACCTAACCCAAAAATTCCTATTGCATCTGAAAGTAGAAACTCGCCCGATTACAACGGTGTGTGTATTTTTTCCCTAGGCCATTCTGGATAAGCGTTTGGAGCAGCAGAATTGCGAAAAATTGTTTACCTTCTCAACCATTTCTTGGCTTCAAACCCCCATATCTCGCGAACGGATTGACCTAACCCAAAAAGTCCTATTGCATCTGAAAGTAGAAACTAGCCCGATTACAACGGTATGTGTATTTTTTCCCTAGCCCATTCTGGTCAAGCGTTTGGAGCAGCAGAATTGCGAAAAATTTGTTTTCTTCTCAACCATTTCTTGGCTTCAAACTCCCATATCTCGCGAAAGGATTGACCTAACCAAAAAATTCCTATTGCATCTGAAAGTAGAAACTCGCCCGATTACAACGGTATGTGTATTTTTACCCTAGGCCATTCTGGTTAAGCGTTTGGAGCAGCAGAATTGCGAAAAATTTTCTGCCTTCTCAAACATTTCTTGGTTTCAAACTCCCATATCTCGCGAACGGATTGACCTAACCCAACAATTCCTGTAGCGTCTGAAAGTAGAAACTCGCCCGATTACAACGGTATGTGTATTTTTTCCCTAGCCCATTCTTGTTAAGCGTTTGGTTCAGCAGAATTGCGAAAAATTTGTTGTCTTCTCAACCATTTCTTAGTTTCAAAGTCCCATATGTCGCGAACGGATTGACCAAACCCAAAAATTCCTGCTGCGTCTGAAAGTAGAAACTAGCCCGATTACAACGGTATGTGTATTTTCTCCCTAGGCCATTCTGGTTATGCGTTTGGAGCAGCAGAATTGCGAAAAATTTTTTGCCTTCTCAACCATTTCTTGGCTTCAAACTCCCATATCTCGCGAAAGGATTGACCTAACCAAAAAATTCCTATTGCATCTGAAAGTAGAAACTCGCCCGATTACAACGGTATGTGTATTTTTTCCCTAGGCCATTCTGGTTAGGCGTTTGGAGCAGCAGAATTGCGAAAAATTTTTTGCCTTCTCAACCATTTCTTGGCTTCAAACTCCCATATCTCGCGAACGGATTGACCTAACTCAAAAATTCCTGTTGCGTCTGAAAGTAGAAACTCGCCCGATTACAACGGTATGTGTATTTTTTGCCTAGGCCATTCTGGTTAAGCGTTTGGAGCAGCAGAATTGAGAAATATTTGTTGTCTTCTCAACCATTTCTTAGCTTCAAACTCCCATATCTCCCGAACGGATTGTCCTAACCCAAAAATTCCTGTTGCATCTGAAAGTAGAAACTAGCCCGATTACAGCGGTATGTGTATTTTCTCCCTAGGCCATTCTGGTTAAGCGTTTGGAGCAGCAGAATTGCGAAAAATTTTTTGCCCTCTCAACCATTTCTTGGCTTCAAACTCCCATATCTCGCGAACGGATTGACCTAACCCAACAATTCCTGTAGCGTCTGAAAGTAGAAACTCGCCCGATTACAAGGGTATGTGTATTTTTTCCCTAGCCCATTCTTGTTAAGCGTTTGGAGCAGCAGAATTGCGAAAAATTTGTTTTCTTCTCAACCATTTCTTGGCTTCAAACTCCCATATCTCGCGAAAGGATTGACCTAACCAAAAAATTCCTATTGCATCTGAAAGTAGAAACTCGCCCGATTACAACGGTATGTGTATTTTTACCCTAGGCCATTCTGGTTAAGCGTTTGGAGCAGCAGAATTGCGAAAAATTTTCTGCCTTCTCAAACATTTCTTGGCTTCAAACTCCCATATCTCGCGAACGGATTGACCTAACCCAACAATTCCTGTAGCGTCTGAAAGTAGAAACTCGCCCGATTACAACGGTAGGTGTATTTTTTCCCTAGCCCATTCTTGTTAAGCGTTTGGTTCAGCAGAATTGCGAAAAATTTGTTGTCTTCTCAACCATTTCTTAGTTTCAAAGTCCCATATGTCGCGAACGGATTGATCAAACCCAAAAATTCCTGCTGCGTCTGAAAGTAGAAACTAGCCCGATTACAACGGTATGTGTATTTTCTCCCTAGGCCATTCTGGTTATGCGTTTGGAGCAGCAGAATTGCGAAAAATTTTTTGCCTTCTCAACCATTTCTTGGCTTCAAACTCCCATATCTCGCGAAAGGATTGACCTAACCAAAAAATTCCTATTGCATCTGAAAGTAGAAACTCGCCCGATTACAACGGTATGTGTATTTTTTCCCTAGGCCATTCTGGTTAGGCGTTTGGAGCAGCAGAATTGCGAAAAATTTTTTGCCTTCTCAACCATTTCTTGGCTTCAAACTCCCATATCTCGCGAACGGATTAACCTAACTCAAAAATTCCTGTTGCGTCTGAAAGTAGAAACTCGCCCGATTACAACGGTATGTGTATTTTTTCCCTAGGCCATTCTGGTTAAGCGTTTGGAGCCGCAGAATTGCGAAAAATTTTTTGCCTTCTCAACCATTTCTTGGCTCAAACTCCCATATCTCGCGATCGGATTGACCTAACCCAAAAATTCCAATTGCATCTGGAAGTAGAAACTCGCCCGATTACAACAGTGTGTGTATTTTTTCCCTAGCCCATTCTGGTCAAGCGTTTGGAGCAGCAGAATTGCGAAAAATTTTCTGCCTTCTCAACCATTTCTTGGCTTCAAACTCCCATATCTCGCGAACGGATTGACCTAACCCAACAATTCCTGTAGCGTCTGAAAGTAGAAACTCGCCCGATTACAACGGTATGTGTATTTCTTCCCTAGCCCATTCTTGTTAAGCGTTTGGTTCAGCAGAATTGCGAAAAATTTGTTGTCTTCTCAACCATTTCTTAGTTTCAAAGTCCCATATCTCGCGAACGGATTGACCAAACCCAAAAATTCCTGCTGCGTCTGAAAGTAGAAACTAGCCCGATTTCAACGGTATGTGTATTTTCTCCCTAGGCCATTCTGGTTATGCGTTTGGAGCAGCAGAATTGCGAAAAATTTTTTGCCTTCTCAACCATTTCTTGGCTTCAAACTCCCATATCTCGCGAACGGATTGACCTCACCCAAAAATTCCTATTGCATCTGAAAGTAGAAACTAGCCCGATTACAACGGTATGTGTATTTTCTCCCTAGGCCATTCTGGTTAAGCGTTTGGAGCAGCAGAATTGCGAAAAATTTGTTGTCTTCTCAACCATTTCTTGGCTTCAAACTCCCATATCCCGCGAACGGATTGACCTAACCCAAAAATTCCTATTGCATCTGAAAGTAGAAACTCGCCCGATTACAACGGTGTGTGTATTTTTTCCCTAGGCCATTCTGGATAAGCGTTTGGAGCAGCAGAATTGCGAAAAATTTTTTACCTTCTCAACCATTTCTTGGCTTCAAACTCCCATATCTCGCGAACGGATTGACCTAACCCAAAAAGTCCTATTGCATCAGAAAGTAGAAACTAGCCCGATTACAACGGTATGTGTATTTTTTCCCTAGCCCATTCTGGTCAAGCGTTTGGAGCAGCAGAATTGCGAAAAATTTGTTTTCTTCTCAACCATTTCTTGGCTTCAAACTCCCATATCTCGCGAAAGGATTGACCTAACCAAAAAATTCCTATTGCATCTGAAAGTAGAAACTCGCCCGATTACAACGGTATGTGTACTTTTTCCCTAGGCCATTCTGGTTAGGCGTTTGGAGCAGCAGAATTGCGAAAAATTTTTTGCCTTCTCAACCATTTCTTGGCTTCAAACTCCCATATCTCGCGAACGGATTGACCTAACTCAAAAATTCCTGTTGCGTCTGAAAGTAGAAACTCGCCCGATTACAGCGGTATGTGTATTTTTACCCTAGGCCATTGTGGTTAAGCGTTTGGAGCAGCAGAATTGCGAAAAATTTTCTGCCTTCTCAAACATTTCTTGGCTTCAAACTCCCATATCTCGCGAACGGATTGACCTAACCCAACAATTCCTGTAGCGTCTGAAAGTAGAAACTCGCCCGATTACAACGGTATGTGTATTTTTTCCCTAGCCCATTCTTGTTAAGCGTTTGGTTCAGCAGAATTGCGAAAAATTTGTTGTCTTCTCAACCATTTCTTAGTTTCAAAGTCCCATATCTCGCGAACGGATTGACCTAACTCAAAAATTCCTGTTGCGTCTGAAAGTAGAAACTCGCCCGATTACAACGGTATGTGTATTTTCTCCCTAGGCCATTCTGGTTATGCGTTTGGAGCAGCAGAATTGCGAAAAATTTTTTGCCTTCTCCACCATTTCTTGGCTTCAAACTCCCATATCTCGCGAACGGATTGACCTAACCCAACAATTCCTGTAGCGTCTGAAAGTAGAAACTCGCCCGATTATAACGGTATGTGTATTTTTTCCCTAGCCCATTCTTGTTAAGCGTTTGGTTCAGCAGAATTGCGAAAAATTTGTTGTCTTCTCAACCATTTCTTAGTTTCAAAGTCCCATATCTCGCGAACGGATTGACCAAACCCAAAAATTCCTACTGCGTCTGAAAGTAGAAACTAGCCCGATTACAACGGTTTGTGTATTTTCTCCCTAGGCCATTCTGGTTATGCGTTTGGAGCAGCAGAATTGCGAAAAATTTTTTGCCTTCTCCACCATTTCTTGGCTTCAAACTCCCATATCTCGCGAACGGATTGACCTCACCCAAAAATTCCTATTGCATCTGAAAGTAGAAACTAGCCCGATTACAACGGTATGTGTATTTTCTCCCTAGGCCATTCTGGTTAAGCGTTTGGAGTAGCAGAATTTCGAAAAATTTGTTGTCTTCTCAACCATTTCTTGGCTTCAAACACCCATATCCCGCGAACGGATTGACCTAACCCAAAAATTCCTATTGCATCTGAAAGTAGAAACTCGCCCGATTTAACGGTGTGTGTATTTTTTCCCTAGGCCATTCTGGTTAAGCGTTTGGAGCAGCAGAATTGCGAAAAATTTTTTGCCTTCTCAACCATTTCTTGGCTTCAAACTCCCATATCTCGCGAACGGATTGACCTAACCCAAAAAGTCCTATTGCATCTGAAAGTAGAAACTAGCCCGATTACAACGGTATGTGTATTTTTTCCCTAGCACATTCTGGTCAAGCGTTTGGAGCAGCAGAATTGCGAAAAATTTGTTGTCTTCTCAACCATTTCTTAGCTTCAAACTCCCTTATCTCGCGAACGGATTAACCTAACCCAAAAATTCCTATTGCATCTGAAAGTAGAAACACGCCCGATTACAGCGGTATGTGTATTTTTTCCCTAGGCCATTCTGGTTAAGCGTTTGGAGCAGCAGAATTGCGAAAAATTTTTTGCCTTCTCAACCATTTCTTGGCTTCAAACTCCCATATCCCGCGAACGGATTGACCTAACCCAAAAATTCCTATTGCATCTGAAAGTAGAAACTCGCCCGATTACAACGCTGTGTGTATTTTTTCCCTAGGCCATTCTGGATAAGCGTTTGGAGCAGCAGAATTGCGAAAAATTTTTTACCTTCTCAACCATTTCTTGGCTTCAAACTCCCATATCTCGCGAACGGATTGACCTAACCCAAAAAGTCCTATTGCATCAGAAAGTAGAAACTAGCCCGATTACAACGGTATGTGTATTTTTTCCCTAGCCCATTCTGGTCAAGCGTTTGGAGCAGCAGAATTGCGAAAAATTTGTTTTCTTCTCAACCATTTCTTGGCTTCAAACTCCCATATCTCGCGAAAGGATTGACCTAACCAAAAAATTCCTATTGCATCTGAAAGTAGAAACTCGCCCGATTACAACGGTATGTGTACTTTTTCCCTAGGCCATTCTGGTTAGGCGTTTGGAGCAGCAGAATTGCGAAAAATTTTTTGCCTTCTCAACCATTTCTTGGCTTCAAACTCCCATATCTCGCGAACGGATTGACCTAACTCAAAAATTCCTGTTGCGTCTGAAAGTAGAAACTCGCCCGATTACAGCGGTATGTGTATTTTTACCCTAGGCCATTCTGGTTAAGCGTTTGGAGCAGCAGAATTGCGAAAAATTTTCTGCCTTCTCAAACATTTCTTGGCTTCAAACTCCCATATCTCGCGAACGGATTGACCTAACCCAACAATTCCTGTAGCGTCTGAAAGTAGAAACTCGCCCGATTACAACGGTATGTGTATTTCTTCCCTAGCCCATTCTTGTTAAGCGTTTGGTTCAGCAGAATTGCGAAAAATTTGTTGTCTTCTCAACCATTTCTTAGTTTCAAAGTCCCATATCTCGCGAACGGATTGACCAAACCCAAAAATTCCTGCTGCGTCTGAAAGTAGAAACTAGCCCGATTTCAACGGTATGTGTATTTTCTCCCTAGGCCATTCTGGTTATGCGTTTGGAGCAGCAGAATTGCGAAAAATTTTTTGCCTTCTCAACCATTTCTTGGCTTCAAACTCCCATATCTCGCGAACGGATTGACCTCACCCAAAAATTCCTATTGCATCTGAAAGTAGAAACTAGCCCGATTACAACGGTATGTGTATTTTCTCCCTAGGCCATTCTGGTTAAGCGTTTGGAGCAGCAGAATTGCGAAAAATTTGTTGTCTTCTCAACCATTTCTTGGCTTCAAACTCCCATATCCCGCGAACGGATTGACCTAACCCAAAAATTCCTATTGCATCTGAAAGTAGAAACTCGCCCGATTACAACGGTGTGTGTATTTTTTCCCTAGGCCATTCTGGATAAGCGTTTGGAGCAGCAGAATTGCGAAAAATTTTTTACCATCTCAACCATTTCTTGGCTTCAAACTCCCATATCTCGCGAACGGATTGACCTAACCCAAAAAGTCCTATTGCATCAGAAAGTAGAAACTAGCCCGATTACAACGGTATGTGTATTTTTTCCCTAGCCCATTCTGGTCAAGCGTTTGGAGCAGCAGAATTGCGAAAAATTTGTTTTCTTCTCAACCATTTCTTGGCTTCAAACTCCCATATCTCGCGAAAGGATTGACCTAACCAAAAAATTCCTATTGCATCTGAAAGTAGAAACTCGCCCGATTACAACGGTATGTGTACTTTTTCCCTAGGCCATTCTGGTTAGGCGTTTGGAGCAGCAGAATTGCGAAAAATTTTTTGCCTTCTCAACCATTTCTTGGCTTCAAACTCCCATATCTCGCGAACGGATTGACCTAACTCAAAAATTCCTGTTGCGTCTGAAAGTAGAAACTCGCCCGATTACAGCGGTATGTGTATTTTTACCCTAGGCCATTCTGGTTAAGCGTTTGGAGCAGCAGAATTGCGAAAAATTTTCTGCCTTCTCAAACATTTCTTGGCTTCAAACTCCCATATCTCGCGAACGGATTGACCTAACCCAACAATTCCTGTAGCGTCTGAAAGTAGAAACTCGCCCGATTACAACGGTATGTGTATTTTTTCCCTAGCCCATTCTTGTTAAGCGTTTGGTTCAGCAGAATTGCGAAAAATTTGTTGTCTTCTCAACCATTTCTTAGTTTCAAAGTCCCATATGTCGCGAACGGATTGACCAAACCCAAAAATTCCTATTGCATCTGAAAGTAGAAACTCGCCCGATTTAACGGTGTGTGTATTTTTTCCCTAGGCCATTCTGGTTAAGCGTTTGGAGCAGCAGAATTGCGAAAAATTTTTTGCCTTCTCAACCATTTCTTGGCTTCAAACTCCCATATCTCGCGAACGGATTGACCTAACCCAAAAAGTCCTATTGCATCTGAAAGTAGAAACTAGCCCGATTACAACGGTATGTGTATTTTTTCCCTAGCACATTCTGGTCAAGCGTTTGGAGCAGCAGAATTGCGAAAAATTTGTTGTCTTCTCAACCATTTCTTAGCTTCAAACTCCCATATCTCGCGAAAGGATTGACCTAACTCAAAAATTCCTGTTGCGTCTGAAAGTAGAAACTCGCCCGATTACAGCGGTATGTGTATTTTTACCCTAGGCCATTCTGGTTAAGCGTTTGGAGCAGCAGAATTGCGAAAAATTTTCTGCCTTCTCAAACATTTCTTGGCTTCAAACTCCCATATCTCGCGAACGGATTGACCTAACCCAACAATTCCTGTAGCGTCTGAAAGTAGAAACTCGCCCGATTACAACGGTATGTGTATTTTTTCCCTAGCCCATTCTTGTTAAGCGTTTGGTTCAGCAGAATTGCGAAAAATTTGTTGTCTTCTCAACCATTTCTTAGTTTCAAAGTCCCATATGTCGCGAACGGATTGACCAAACCCAAAAATTCCTACTGCGTCTGAAAGTAGAAACTAGCCCGATTACAACGGTTTGTGTATTTTCTCCCTAGGCCATTCTGGTTATGCGTTTGGAGCAGCAGAATTGCGAAAAATTTTTTGCCTTCTCCACCATTTCTTGGCTTCAAACTCCCATAACTCGCGAACGGATTGACCTCACCCAAAAATTCCTATTGCATCTGAAAGTAGAAACTAGCCCGATTACAACGGTATGTGTATTTTCTCCCTAGGCCATTCTGGTTAAGCGTTTGGAGTAGCAGAATTGCGAAAAATTTGTTGTCTTCTCAACCATTTCTTGGCTTCAAACACCCATATCCCGCGAACGGATTGACCTAACCCAAAAATTCCTATTGCATCTGAAAGTAGAAACTCGCCCGATTTAACGGTGTGTGTATTTTTTCCCTAGGCCATTCTGGTTAAGCGTTTGGAGCAGCAGAATTGCGAGAAATTTTTTGCCTTCTCAACCATTTCTTGGCTTCAAACTCCCATATCTCGCGAACGGATTGACCTAACCCAAAAAGTCCTATTGCATCAGAAAGTAGAAACTAGCCCGATTACAACGGTATGTGTATTTTTTCCCTAGCCCATTCTGGTCAAGCGTTTGGAGCAGCAGAATTGCGAAAAATTTGTTTTCTTCTCAACCATTTCTTGGCTTCAAACTCCCATATCTCGCGAAAGGATTGACCTAACCAGAAAATTCCTATTGCATCTGAAAGTAGAAACTCGCCCGATTACAACGGTATGTGTACTTTTTCCCTAGGCCATTCTGGTTAGGCGTTTGGAGCAGCAGAATTGCGAAAAATTTTTTGCCTTCTCAACCATTTCTTGGCTTCAAACTCCCATATCTCGCGAACGGATTGACCTAACTCAAAAATTCCTGTTGCGTCTGAAAGTAGAAACTCGCCCGATTACAGCGGTATGTGTATTTTTACCCTAGGCCATTCTGGTTAAGCGTTTGGAGCAGCAGAATTGCGAAAAATTTGTTGTCTTCTCAACCATTTCTTAGTTTCAAAGTCCCATATGTCGCGAACGGAATGACCAAACCCAAAAATTCCTGCTGCGTCTGAAAGTAGAAACTAGCCCGATTACAACGGTTTGTGTATTTTCTCCCTAGGCCATTCTGGTTATGCGTTTGGAGCAGCAGAATTGCGAAAAATTTTTTGCCTTCTCCACCATTTCTTGGCTTCAAACTCCCATATCTCGCGAACGGATTGACCTCACCCAAAAATTCCTATTGCATCTGAAAGTAGAAACTAGCCCGATTACAACGGTATGTGTATTTTCTCCCTAGGCCATTCTGGTTAAGCGTTTGGAGCAGCAGAATTGCGAAAAATTTGTTGTCTTCTCAACCATTTCTTGGCTTCAAACTCCCATATCTCGCGAACGGATTGACCTAACCCAAAAATTCCTGTTGTGTCTGAAAGTAGAAACTCGCCCGATTACAGCGGTATGTGTATTTTTTCCCTAGCCCATTCTGGTTAAGCGTTTGGAGCAGCAGAATTGCAAAAATTTGTTGTCTTCTCAACCATTTCTTAGCTTCAAACTCCCATATCTCGCGAACGGATTGACCTAACCCAAAAATTCCTATTGCATCTGAAAGTAGAAACTAGCCCGATTACAGGGGTATGTGTATTTTCTCCCTAGGCCATTCTGGTTAAGCGTTTGGAGCAGCAGAATTGCGAAAAGTTTGTTGTCTTCTCAACCATTTCTTAGCTTCAAACTCCCATATCTCGCGAACGGATTGACCTAACCCAAAAATTCCTGTTGCATATGAAAGTAGAAACTCGCCCGATTACAACGGTATGTGTATTTTTCCCTAGGCCATTCTGGTTAAGCGTTTGGAGCAGCAGAAGTGCGTAAAATTTGTTGTCTTCTCAACCATTTCTTAGCTTCAAACTCCCATATGTCGCGAACGGATTGACCAAACCCAAAAATTCCTGCTGCGTTTGAAAGTAGAAACTAGCCCGATTACAACGGTATGTGTATTTTCTCCCTAGGCCATTCTGGTTAAGCGTTTGGAGCAGCAGAATTGCGAAAAACTTTTTGCCTTCTCAACCATTTCTTGGCTTCAAACTCCCATATCTCGCGAACGGATTGACCTAACCCAAAAATTCCTATTGCATCTGAAAGTAGAAACTCGCCCGATTACAACGGTGTGTGTATTTTTTCCCTAGGCCATTCTGGTTAAGCGTTTGGAGCAGCAGAATTGCGAAAAATTTTTTGCCTTCTCAACCATTTCTTGGCTTCAAACTCCCATATCTCGCGAACGGATTGACCTAACCCAAAAATTTCTTATGCATCTGAAAGTAGAAACTAGCCCGATTACAGGGGTATGTGTATTTTCTCCCTAGGCCATTCTGGTTAAGCGTTTGGAGCAGCAGAATTGCGAAAAATTTGTTGTCTTCTCAACCATTTCTTGGCTTCAAACTCCCATATCTCGCGAACGGATTGACCTAACCCAAAAATTCCTATTGCATCTGAAAGTAGAAACTAGCCCGATTACAGGGGTATGTGTATTTTCTCCCTAGGCCATTCTGGTTAAGCGTTTGGAGCAGCAGAATTGCGAAAAATTTGTTGTCTTCTCAACCATTTCTTGGCTTCAAACTCCCATATCTCGCGAACGGATTGACCAAACCCAAAAATTCCTGCTGCGTTTGAAAGTAGAAACTAGCCCGATTACAACGGTATGTGTATTTTCTCCCTAGGCCATTCTGGTTAAGCGTTTGGAGCAGCAGAATTGCGAAAAATTTTTTGCCTTCTCAACCATTTCTTGGATTCAAACTCCCATATCTCGCGAACGGATTGACCTAACCCAAAAATTCCTGTAGCGTCTGAAAGAAGAAACTCGGCCGATTACTACGGTATGTGTATTTTTTCCCTAGCCCACTCTGGTCAAGCGTTTGGAGCAGCAGAATTGCGAAAAATTTGTTTTCTTCTCAACCATTTCTTGGCTTCAAACTCCCATATCTCGCGAACGGATTGACCTAACCCAAAAATTCCAATTGCATCTGAAAGTAGAAACTCGCCCGATTACAACGGTGTGTGTATTTTTTCCCTAGCCCATTCTGGTCAAGCGTTTGGAGCAGCAGAATTGCGAAAAATTTGTTGTCTTCTCAACCATTTCTTAGCTTCAAACTCCCTTATCTCGCGAACGGATTAACCTAACCCAAAAATTCCTATTGCATCTGAAAGTAGAAACCCGCCCGATTACAACGGTTTGTGTATTTTTTCCCTAGGACATTCTGGTTAAGCGTTTGGAGCAGCAGAATTGCGAAAAATTTTTTGCCTTCTCAACCATTTCTTGGCTTCAAACTCCCATATCTCGCGAACGGATTGACCTAACCCAAAAATTCCTATTGCATCTGAAAGTAGAAACTAGCCCGATTACAGGGGTATGTGTATTTTCTCCCTAGGCAATTCTGGTTAAGCGTTTGGAGCAGCAGAATTGCGAAAAATTTTTTGCCTTCTCAACCATTTCTTGGCTTCAAACTCCCATATCTCGCGAACGGATTGAACTAACCCAAAAATTCCTATTGCATCTGAAAGTAGAAACTCGCCCGATTACAACGGTGTGTGTATTTTTTCCCTAGGCCATTCTGGTTAAGCGTTTGGAGCAGCAGAATTGCGAAAAATTTTTTGCCTTCTCAACCATTTCTTGGCTTCAAACTCCCATATCTCGCGAACGGATTGACCTAACCCAAAAATTCCTATTGCATCTGAAAGTAGAAACTCGCCCGATTACAACGGTGTGTGTATTTTTTCCCTAGGCCATTCTGGTTAAGCGTTTGGAGCAGCAGAATTGCGAAAAATTTTTTGCCTTCTCAACCATTTCTTAGCTTCAAACTCCCATATGTCGCGAACGGATTGACCAAACCCAAAAATTCCTGCTGCGTTTGAAAGTAGAAACTAGCCCGATTACAACGGTATGTGTATTTTCTCCCTAGGCCATTCTGGTTAAGCGTTTGGAGCAGCAGAATTGCGAAAAATTTTTTGCCTTCTCAACCATTTCTTGGCTTCAAACTCCCATATCTCGCGAACGGATTGACCTAACCCAAAAATTCCTATTGCATCTGAAAGTAGAAACTCGCCCGATTACAACGGTGTGTGTATTTTTTCCCTAGGCCATTCTGGTTAAGCGTTTGGAGCAGCAGAATTGCGAAAAATTTTTTGCCTTCTCAACCATTTCTTGGCTTCAAACTCCCATATCTCGCGAACGGATTGACCTAACCCAAAAATTCCTATTGCATCTGAAAGTAGAAACTCGCCCGATTACAACGGTGTGTGTATTTTTTCCCTAGGCCATTCTGGTTAAGCGTTTGGAGCAGCAGAATTGCGAAAAATTTTTTGCCTTCTCAACCATTTCTTGGCTTCAAACTCCCATATCTCGCGAACGGATTGACCTAACCCAAAAATTCCTATTGCATCTGAAAGTAGAAACTCGCCCGATTACAGGGGTATGTGTATTTTCTCCCTAGGCCATTCTGGTTAAGCGTTTGGAGCAGCAGAATTGCGAAAAATTTGTTGTCTTCTCAACCATTTCTTGGCTTCAAACTCCCATATCTCGCGAACGGATTGACCTAACCCAAAAATTCCTATTGCATCTGAAAGTAGAAACTAGCCCGATTACAGGGGTATGTGTATTTTCTCCCTAGGCCATTCTGGTTAAGCGTTTGGAGCAGCAGAAGTGCGTAAAATTTGTTGTCTTCTCAACCATTTCTTAGCTTCAAACTCCCATATCTCGCGAACGGATTGACCAAACCCAAAAATTCCTGCTGCGTTTGAAAGTAGAAACTAGCCCGATTACAACGGTATGTGTATTTTCTCCCTAGGCCATTCTGGTTAAGCGTTTGGAGCAGCAGAAGTGCGTAAAATTTGTTGTCTTCTCAACCATTTCTTAGCTTCAAACTCCCATATGTCGCGAACGGATTGACCAAACCCAAAAATTCCTGCTGCGTTTGAAAGTAGAAACTAGCCCGATTACAACGGTATGTGTATTTTCTCCCTAGGCCATTCTGGTTAAGCGTTTGGAGCAGCAGAATTGCGAAAAATTTTTTGCCTTCTCAACCATTTCTTGGATTCAAACTCCCATATCTCGCGAACGGATTGACCTAACCCAAAAATTCCTGTAGCGTCTGAAAGTAGAAATTCGGCCGATTACTACGGTATGTGTATTTTTTCCCTAGCCAACTCTGGTCAAGCGTTTGGAGCAGCAGAATGGCGAAAAATTTGTTTTCGTCTCAACCATTTCTTGGCTTCAAACTCCCATATCTCGCGAAAGGATTGACCTAACCAAAAAATTCCTATTGCATCTGAAAGTAGAAACTCGCCCGATTACAACGGTATGTGTATTTTTTCCCTAGGCCATTCTGGTTAGGCGTTTGGAGTAGCAGATTTGCGAAAAATTTTTTGCCTTCTCAACCATTTCTTGGCTTCAAACTCCCATATCTCGCGAACGGATTGACCTAACTCAAAAATTCCTGTTGCGTCTGAAAGTAGAAACTCGCCCGATTACAGCGGTATGTGTATTTTTACCCTAGGCCATTCTGGTTAAGCGTTTGGAGCAGCAGAATTGCGAAAAATTTTCTGCCTTCTCAACCATTCCTTGGCTTCAAACTCCCATATCTCGCGAACGGATTGACCTAGCCCAACAATTCCTGTAGCGTCTGAAAGTAGAAACTCGCCCGATTACAACGGTATGTGTATTTTTTCCCTAGCCCATTCTTGTTAAGCGTTTGGTTCAGCAGAATTGCGAAAAATTTGCTGTCTTCTCAACCATTTCTTAGTTTCAAAGTCCCATATCTCGCGAACGGATTGACCAAACCCAAAAATTCCTATTGCATCTGAAAGTAGAAACTAGCCCGATTACAGGGGTATGTGTATTTTCTCCCTAGGCCATTCTGGTTAAGCGTTTGGAGCAGCAGAATTGCGAAAAATTTTTTGCCTTCTCAACCATTTCTTGGCTTCAAACTCCCATATCTCGCGAACAAATTGACCTAACCCAAAAATTCCTATTGCATCTGAAAGTAGAAACTCGCCCGATTACAACGGTGTGTGTATTTTTTCCCTAGGCCATTCTGGTTAAGCGTTTGGAGCAGCAGAATTGCGAAAAATTTTTTGCCTTCTCAACCATTTCTTGGCTTCAAACTCCCATATCTCGCGAACGGATTGACCTAACCCAAAAATTCCTATTGCATCTGAAAGTAGAAACTAGCCCGATTACAGGGGTATGTGTATTTTCTCCCTAGGCCATTCTGGTTAAGCGTTTGGAGCAGCAGAATTGCGAAAAATTTGTTGTCTTCTCAACCATTTCTTAGCTTCAAACTCTCATATCTCGCGAACGGATTGACCTAACCCAAAAATTCCTGTTGCATATGAAAGTAGAAACTCGCCCGATTACAACGGTATGTGTATTTTTTCCCTAGGCCATTCTGGTTAAGCGTTTGGAGCAGCAGAAGTGCGTAAAATTTGTTGTCTTCTCAACCATTTCTTAGCTTCAAACTCCCATATCTCGCGAACGGATTGACCAAACCCAAAAATTCCTGCTGCGTTTGAAAGTAGAAACTAGCCCGATTACAACGGTATGTGTATTTTCTCCCTAGGCCATTCTGGTTCAGCGTTTGGAGCAGCAGAATTGCGAAAAATTTTTTGCCTTCTCAACCATTTCTTGGATTCAAACTCCCATATCTCGCGAACGGATTGACCTAACCCAAAAATTCCTGTAGCATCTGAAAGTAGAAATTCGGCCGATTACTACGGTATGTGTATTTTTTCCCTAGCCAACTCTGGTCAAGCGTTTGGAGCAGCAGAATGGCGAAAAATTTGTTTTCTTCTCAACCATTTCTTGGCTTCAAACTCCCATATCTCGCGAAAGGATTGACCTAACCAAAAAATTCCTATTGCATCTGAAAGTAGAAACTCGCCCGATTACAACGGTATGTGTATTTTTTCCCTAGGCCATTCTGGTTAGGCGTTTGGAGTAGCAGATTTGCGAAAAATTTTTTGCCTTCTCAACCATTTCTTGACTTCAAACTCCCATATCTCGCGAACGGATTGACCTAACTCAAAAATTCCTGTTGCGTCTGAAAGTAGAAACTCGCCCGATTACAGCGGTATGTGTATTTTTACCCTAGGCCATTCTGGTTAAGCGTTTGGAGCAGCAGAATTGCGAAAAATTTTCTGCCTTCTCAACCATTCCTTGGCTTCAAACTCCCATATCTCGCGAACGGATTGACCTAGCCCAACAATTCCTGTAGCGTCTGAAAGTAGAAACTCGCCCGATTACAACGGTATGTGTATTTTTTCCCTAGCCCATTCTTGTTAAGCGTTTGGTTCAGCAGAATTGCGAAAAATTTGTTGTCTTCTCAACCATTTCTTAGTTTCAAAGTCCCATATCTCGCGAACGGATTGACCAAACCCAAAAATTCCTGCTGCGTCTGAAAGTAGAAACTAGCCCGATTACAACGGTATGTGTATTTTCTCCCTAGGCCATTCTGGTTATGCGTTTGGAGCAGCAGAATTGCGAAAAATTTTTTGCCTTCTCAACCATTTCTTGGCTTCAAACTCCCATATCTCGCGAACGGATTGACCTCACCCAAAAATTCCTATTGCATCTGAAAGTAGAAACTAGCCCGATTACAACGGTATGTGTATTTTCTCCCTAGGCCATTCTGGTTAAGCGTTTGGAGCAGCAGAATTGCGAAAAATTTGTTGTCTTCTCAACCATTTCTTGGCTTCAAACTCCCATATCCCGCGAACGGATTGACCTAACCCAAAAATTCCTATTGCATCTGAAAGTAGAAACTCGCCCGATTACAACGGTGTGTGTATTTTTTCCCTAGGCCATTCTGGATAAGCGTTTGGAGCAGCAGAATTGCGAAAAATTTTTTACCTTCTCAACCATTTCTTGGCTTCAAACTCCCATATCTCGCGAACGGATTGACCTAACCCAAAAAGTCCTATTGCATCTGAAAGTAGAAACTAGCCCGATTACAACGGTATGTGTATTTTTTCCCTAGCCCATTCTGGTCAAGCGTTTGGAGCAGCAGAATTGCGAAAAATTTTCTGCCTTCTCAAACATTTCTTGGCTTCAAACTCCCATATCTCGCGAACGGATTGACCTAACCCAACAATTCCTGTAGCGTCTGAAAGTAGAAACTCGCCCGATTACAACGGTATGTGTATTTTTTCCATAGCCCATTCTTGTTAAGCGTTTGGTTCAGCAGAATTGCGAAAAATTTGTTGTCTTCTCAACCATTTCTTAGTTTCAAAGTCCCATATGTCGCGAACGGATTGACCAAACCCAAAAATTCCTACTGCGTCTGAAAGTAGAAACTAGCCCGATTACAACGGTATGTGTATTTTCTCCCTAGGCCATTCTGGTTATGCGTTTGGAGCAGCAGAATTGCGAAAAATTTTTTGCCTTCTCAACCATTTCTTGGCTTCAAACTCCCATATCTCGCGAAAGGATTGACCTAACCAAAAAATTCCTATTGCATCTGAAAGTAGAAACTCGCCCGATTACAACGGTATGTGTATTTTTTCCCTAGGCCATTCTGGTTAGGCGTTTGGAGCAGCAGAATTGCGAAAAATTTTTTGCCTTCTCAACCATTTCTTGGCTTCAAACTCCCATATCTCGCGAACGGATTGACCTAACTCAAAAATTCCTGTTGCGTCTGAAAGTAGAAACTCGCCCGATTACAACGGTATGTGTATTTTTTGCCTAGGCCATTCTGGTTAAGCGTTTGGTTCAGCAGAATTGCGAAAAATTTGTTTTCTTCTCAACCATTTCTTGGCTTCAAACTCCCATATCTCGCGAAAGGATTGACCTAACCAAAAAATTCCTATTGCATCTGAAAGTAGAAACTCGCCCGATTACAACGGTATGTGTATTTTTACCCTAGGCCATTCTGGTTAAGCGTTTGGAGCAGCAGAATTGCGAAAAATTTTCTGCCTTCTCAAACATTTCTTGGCTTCAAACTCCCATATCTCGCGAACGGATTGACCTAACCCAACAATTCCTGTAGCGTCTGAAAGTAGAAACTCGCCCGATTACAAGGGTATGTGTATTTTTTCCCTAGCCCATTCTTGTTAAGCGTTTGGTTCAGCAGAATTGCGAAAAATTTGTTGTCTTCTCAACCATTTCTAGGTTTCAAAGTCCCATATGTCGCGAACGGATTGACCAAACCCAAAAATTCCTGCTGCGTCTGAAAGTAGAAACTAGCCCGATTACAACGGAATGTGTATTTTCTCCCTAGGCCATTCTGGTTATGCGTTTGGAGCAGCAGAATTGCGAAAAATTTTTTGCCTTCTCAACCATTTCTTGGCTTCAAACTCCCATATCCCGCGAACGGATTGACCTAACCCAAAAATTCCTATTGCATCTGAAAGTAGAAACTCGCCCGATTACAACGGTGTGTGTATTTTTTCCCTAGGCCATTCTGGATAAGCGTTTGGAGCAGCAGAATTGCGAAAAATTTTTTACCTTCTCAACCATTTCTTGGCTTCAAACTCCCATATCTCGCGAACGGATTGACCTAACCCAAAAAGTCCTATTGCATCTGAAAGTAGAAACTAGCCCGATTACAACGGTATGTGTATTTTTTCCCTAGCCCATTCTGGTCAAGCGTTTGGAGCAGCAGAATTGCGAAATATTTGTTGTCTTCTCAACCATTTCTTAGCTTCAAACTCCCATATCTCCCGAACGGATTGACCTAACCCAAAAATTCCTGTTGCATCTGAAAGTAGAAACTAGCCCGATTACAGCGGTATGCGTATTTTCTCCCTAGGCCATTCTGGTTAAGCGTTTGGAGCAGCAGAATTGCGAAAAATTTTTTGCCCTCTCAACCATTTCTTGGCTTCAAACTCCCACATCTCGCGAACGGATTGACCTAACCCAAAAATTCCTATTGCATCTGAAAGTAGAAACTCGCCCGATTACAACGGTGTGTGTATTTTTTCCCTAGGCCATTCTGGTTAAGCGTTTGGAGCAGCAGAATTGCGAAAAATTGTTTGCCTTCTCAACCATTTCTTGGCTTCAAACTCCCATATCTCGCGAACGGATTAACCTAACTCAAAAATTCCTGTTGCGTCTGAAAGTAGAAACTCGCCCGATTACAACGGTATGTGTATTTTTTCCCTAGGCCATTCTGGTTAAGCGTTTGGAGCCGCAGAATTGCGAAAAATTTTTTGCCTTCTCAACCATTTCTTGGCTCAAACTCCCATATCTCGCGATCGGATTGACCTAACCCAAAAATTCCAATTGCATCTGAAAGTAGAAACTCGCCCGATTACAACAGTGTGTGTATTTTTTCCCTAGCCCATTCTGGTCAAGCGTTTGGAGCAGCAGAATTGCGAAAAATATTCTGCCTTCTCAACCATTTCTTGGCTTCAAACTCCCATATCTCGCGAACGGATTGACCTATCCCAACAATTCCTGTAGCGTCTGAAAGTAGAAACTCGCCCGATTACAACGGTATGTGTATTTTTTCCCTAGCCCATTCTTGTTAAGCGTTTGGTTCAGCAGAATTGCGAAAAATTTGTTGTCTTCTCAACCATTTCTTAGTTTCAAAGTCCCATATCTCGCGAACGGATTGACCAAACCCAAAAATTCCTGCTGCGTCTGAAAGTAGAAACTAGCCCGATTTCAACGGTATGTGTATTTTCTCCCTAGGCCATTCGGGTTATGCGTTTGGAGCAGCAGAATTGCGAAAAATTTTTTGCCTTCTCAACCATTTCTTGGCTTCAAACTCCCATATCTCGCGAACGGATTGACCTCACCCAAAAATTCCTATTGCATCTGAAAGTAGAAACTAGCCCGATTACAACGGTATGTGTTTTTTCTCCCTAGGCCATTCTGGATAAGCGTTTGGAGCAGCAGAATTGCGAAAAATTTGTTGTCTTCTCAACCATTTCTTGGCTTCAAACTCCCATATCCCGCGAACGGATTGACCTAACCCAAAAATTCCTATTGCATCTGAAAGTAGAAACTCGCCCGATTACAACGGTGTGTGTATTTTTTCCCTAGGCCATTCTGGATAAGCGTTTGGAGCAGCAGAATTGCGAAAAATTTTTTACCTTCTCAACCATTTCTTGGCTTCAAACTCCCATATCTCGCGAACGGATTGACCTAACCCAAAAAGTCCTATTGCATCAGAAAGTAGAAACTAGCCCGATTACAACGGTATGTGTATTTTTTCACTAGCCCATTCTGGTCAAGCGTTTGGAGCAGCAGAATTGCGAAAAATTTGTTTTCTTCTCAACCATTTCTTGGCTTCAAACTCCCATATCTCGCGAACGGATTGACCTAACTCAAAAATTCCTGTTGCGTCTGAAAGTAGAAACTCGCCCGATTACAGCGGTATGTGTATTTTTACCCTAGGCCATTCTGGTTAAGCGTTTGGATCAGCAGAATTGCGAAAAATTTTCTGCCTTCTCAAACATTTCTTGGCTTCAAACTCCCATATCTCGCGAACGGATTGACCTAACCCAACAATTCCTGTAGCGTCTGAAAGTAGAAACTCGCCCGATTACAACGGTGTGTGTATTTTTTCCCTAGGCCATTCTGGTTAAGCGTTTGGAGCAGCAGAATTGCGAAAAATTTTTTGCTTTCTCAACCATTTCTTGGCTTCAAACTCCCATATCTCGCGAACGGATTGACCTAACCCAAAAAGTCCTATTGCATCTGAAAGTAGAAACTAGCCCGATTACAACGGTATGTGTATTTTTTCCCTAGCACATTCTGGTCAAGCGTTTGGAGCAGCAGAATTGCGAAAAATTTGTTGTCTTCTCAACCATTTCTTAGCTTCAAACTCCCTTATCTCGCGAACGGATTAACCTAACCCAAAAATTCCTATTGCATCTGAAAGTAGAAACCCGCCCGATTACAGCGGTATGTGTATTTTCTCCCTAGGCCATTCTGGTTAAGCGTTTGGAGCAGCAGAATTGCGAAAAATTTGTTGTCTTCTCAACCATTTCTTGGCTTCAAACTCCCATATCTCGCGAACGGATTGACCTAACCCAAAAATTCCTATTGCATCTGAAAGTAGAAACTCGCCCGATTACAAGGGTGTGTGTATTTTTTCCCTAGGCCATTCTGTTTAAGCGTTTGGAGCAGCAGAATTGCGAAAAATTTTTTGCCTTCTCAACCATTTCTTGGCTTCAAACTCCCATATCTCGCGAACGGATTGACCTAACCCAAAAATTCCTATTGCATCTGAAAGTAGAAACTAGCCCGATTACAGGGGTATGTGTATTTTCTCCCTAGGCTATTCTGGTTAAGCGTTTGGAGCAGCAGAATTGCGAAAAACTTTTTGCCTTCTCAACCATTTCTTGGCTTCAAACTCCCATATCTCGCGAACGGATTGACCTAACCCAAAAATTCCTATTGCATCTCAAAGTAGAAACTCGCCCGATTACAACGGTGTGTGTATTTTTTCCCTAGGCCATTCTGGTTAAGCGTTTGGAGCAGCAGAATTGCGAAAAATTTTTTGCCTTCTCAACCATTTCTTGGCTTCAAACTCCCATATCTCGCGAACGGATTGACCTAACCCAAAAATTCCTATTGCATCTGAAAGTAGCAACTAGCCCGATTACAGGGGTATGTGTATTTTCTCCCTAGGCCATTCTGGTTAAGCGTTTGGAGCAGCAGAATTGCGAAAAATTTGTTGTCTCCTCAACCATTTCTTGGCTTCAAACTCCCATATCTCGCGAACGGATTGACCTAACCCAAAAATTCCTGTTGTGTCTGAAAGTAGAAACTCGCCCGATTACAGCGGTATGTGTATTTTTTCCCTAGCCCATTCTGGTTAAGCGTTTGGAGCAGCAGAATTGCAAAAATTTGTTGTCTTCTCAACCATTTCTTAGCTTCAAACTCCCATATCTCGCGAACGGATTGACCAAACCCAAAAATTCCTGCTGCGTCTGAAAGTAGAAACTAGCCCGATTACAACGGTATGTGTATTTTCTCCCTAGGCCATTCTGGTTATGCGTTTGGAGCAGCAGAATTGCGAAAAATTTTTTGCCTTCTCAACCATTTCTTGGCTTCAAACTCCCATATCTCGCGAACGGATTGACCTAACCCAAAAATTCCTATTGCATCTGAAAGTAGAAACTCGCCCGATTACAACGGTATCTGTATTTTTTCCCTAGCCCATTCTTGTTAAGCGTATGGTTCAGCAGAATTGCGAAAAATTTGTTTTCTTCTCAACCATTTCTTGGCTTCAAACTCCCATATCTCGCGAAAGGATTGACCTAACCAAAAAATTCCTATTGCATCTGAAAGTAGAAACTCGCCCGATTACAACGGTATGTGTATTTTTACCCTAGGCCATTCTGGTTAAGCATTTGGAGCAGCAGAATTGCGAAAAATTTTCTGCCTTCTCAAACATTTCTTGGCTTCAAACTCCCATATCTAGCGAACGGATTGACCTAACCCAACAATTCCTGTAGCGTCTGAAAGTAGAAACTCGCCCGATTACAAGGGTATGTGTATTTTTTCCCTAGCCCATTCTTGTTAAGCGTTTGGTTCAGCAGAATTGCGAAAAATTTGTTGTCTTCTCAACCATTTCTAGGTTTCAAAGTCCCATATGTCGCGAACGGATTGACCAAACCCAAAAATTCCTGCTGCGTCTGAAAGTAGAAACTAGCCCGATTACAACGGAATGTGTATTTTCTCCCTAGGCCATTCTGGTTATGCGTTTGGAGCAGCAGAATTGCGAAAAATTTTTTGCCTTCTCAACCATTTCTTGGCTTCAAACTCCCATATCCCGCGAACGGATTGACCTAACCCAAAAATTCCTATTGCATCTGAAAGTAGAAACTCGCCCGATTACAACGGTGTGTGTATTTTTTCCCTAGGCCATTCTGGATAAGCGTTTGGAGCAGCAGAATTGCGAAAAATTTTTTACCTTCTCAACCATTTCTTGGCTTCAAACTCCCATATCTCGCGAACGGATTGACCTAACCCAAAAAGTCCTATTGCATCTGAAAGTAGAAACTAGCCCGATTACAACGGTATGTGTATTTTTTCCCTAGCCCATTCTGGTCAAGCGTTTGGAGCAGCAGAATTGCGAAATATTTGTTGTCTTCTCAATCATTTCTTAGCTTCAAACTCCCATATCTCCCGAACGGATTGACCTAACCCAAAAATTCCTGTTGCATCTGAAAGTAGAAACTAGCCCGATTACAGCGGTATGTGTATTTTCTCCCTAGGCCATTCTGGTTAAGCGTTTGGAGCAGCAGAATTGCGAAAAATTTTTTGCCCTCTCAACCATTTCTTGGCTTCAAACTCCCACATCTCGCGAACGGATTGACCTAACCCAAAAATTCCTATTGCATCTGAAAGTAGAAACTCGCCCGATTACAACGGTGTGTGTATTTTTTCCCTAGGCCATTCTGGTTAAGCGTTTGGAGCAGCAGAATTGCGAAAAATTGTTTGCCTTCTCAACCATTTCTTGGCTTCAAACTCCCATATCTCGCGAACGGATTAACCTAACTCAAAAATTCCTGTTGCGTCTGAAAGTAGAAACTCGCCCGATTACAACGGTATGTGTATTTTTTCCCTAGGCCATTCTGGTTAAGCGTTTGGAGCCGCAGAATTGCGAAAAATTTTTTGCCTTCTCAACCATTTCTTGGCTCAAACTCCCATATCTCGCGATCGGATTGACCTAACCCAAAAATTCCAATTGCATCTGAAAGTAGAAACTCGCCCGATTACAACAGTGTGTGTATTTTTTCCCTAGCCCATTCTGGTCAAGCGTTTGGAGCAGCAGAATTGCGAAAAATATTCTGCCTTCTCAACCATTTCTTGGCTTCAAACTCCCATATCTCGCGAACGGATTAACCTAACTCAAAAATTCCTGTTGCGTCTGAAAGTAGAAACTCGCCCGATTACAACGGTATGTGTATTTTTTCCCTAGGCCATTCTGGTTAAGCGTTTGGAGCCGCAGAATTGCGAAAAATTTTTTGCCTTCTCAACCATTTCTTGGCTCAAACTCCCATATCTCGCGATCGGATTGACCTAACCCAAAAATTCCAATTGCATCTGAAAGTAGAAACTCGCCCGATTACAACAGTGTGTGTATTTTTTCCCTAGCCCATTCTGGTCAAGCGTTTGGAGCAGCAGAATTGCGAAAAATATTCTGCCTTCTCAACCATTTCTTGGCTTCAAACTCCCATATCTCGCGAACGGATTGACCTAACCCAACAATTCCTGTAGCGTCTGAAAGTAGAAACTCGCCCGATTACAACGGTATGTGTATTTTTTCCCTAGCCCATTCTTGTTAAGCGTTTGGTTCAGCAGAATTGCGAAAAATTTGTTGTCTTCTCAACCATTTCTTAGTTTCAAAGTCCCATATCTCGCGAACGGATTGACCAAACCCAAAAATTCCTGCTGCGTCTGAAAGTAGAAACTAGCCCGATTTCAACGGTATGTGTATTTTCTCCCTAGGCCATTCGGGTTATGCGTTTGGAGCAGCAGAATTGCGAAAAATTTTTTGCCTTCTCAACCATTTCTTGGCTTCAAACTCCCATATCTCGCGAACGGATTGACCTCACCCAAAAATTCCTATTGCATCTGAAAGTAGAAACTAGCCCGATTACAACGGTATGTGTATTTTTTCACTAGCCCATTCTGGTCAAGCGTTTGGAGCAGCAGAATTGCGAAGAATTTGTTTTCTTCTCAACCATTTCTTGGCTTCAAACTCCCATATCTCGCGAAAGGATTGACCTAACCAAAAAATTCCTATTGCATCTGAAAGTAGAAACTCGCCCGATTACAACGGTATGTGTACTTTTTCCCTAGGCCATTCTGGTTAGGCGTTTGGAGCAGCAGAATTGCGAAGAATTTGTTTTCTTCTCAACCATTTCTTGGCTTCAAACTCCCATATCTCGCGAACGGATTGACCTAACTCAAAAATTCCTGTTGCGTCTGAAAGTAGAAACTCGCCCGATTACAGCGGTATGTGTATTTTTACCCTAGGCCATTCTGGTTAAGCGTTTGGATCAGCAGAATTGCGAAAAATTTTCTGCCTTCTCAAACATTTCTTGGCTTCAAACTCCCATATCTCGCGAACGGATTGACCTAACCCAACAATTCCTGTAGCGTCTGAAAGTAGAAACTCGCCCGATTACAACGGTGTGTGTATTTTTTCCCTAGGCCATTCTGGTTAAGCGTTTGGAGCAGCAGAATTGCGAAAAATTTTTTGCTTTCTCAACCATTTCTTGGCTTCAAACTCCCATATCTCGCGAACGGATTGACCTCACCCAAAAATTCCTATTGCATCTGAAAGTAGAAACTAGCCCGATTACAACGGTATGTGTATTTTCTCCCTAGGCCATTCTGGTTAAGCGTTTGGAGCAGCAGAATTGCGAAAAATTTGTTGTCTTCTCAACCATTTCTTGGCTTCAAACTCCCATATCCCGCGAACGGATTGACCTAACCCAAAAATTCCTATTGCATCTGAAAGTAGAAACTCGCCCGATTACAACGGTGTGTGTATTTTTTCCCTAGGCCATTCTGGATAAGCGTTTGGAGCAGCAGAATTGCGAAAAATTTTTTACCTTCTCAACCATTTCTTGGCTTCAAACTCCCATATCTCGCGAACGGATTGACCTAACCCAAAAAGTCCTATTGCATCAGAAAGTAGAAACTAGCCCGATTACAACGGTATGTGTATTTTTTCACTAGCCCATTCTGGTCAAGCGTTTGGAGCAGCAGAATTGCGAAAAATTTGTTTTCTTCTCAACCATTTCTTGGCTTCAAACTCCCATATCTCGCGAAAGGATTGACCTAACCAAAAAATTCCTATTGCATCTGAAAGTAGAAACTCGCCCGATTACAACGGTATGTGTACTTTTTCCCTAGGCCATTCTGGTTAGGCGTTTGGAGCAGCAGAATTGCGAAAAATTTTTTGCCTTCTCAACCATTTCTTGGCTTCAAACTCCCATATCTCGCGAACGGATTGACCTAACTCAAAAATTCCTGTTGCGTCTGAAAGTAGAAACTCGCCCGATTACAGCGGTATGTGTATTTTTACCCTAGGCCATTCTGGTTAAGCGTTTGGATCAGCAGAATTGCGAAAAATTTTCTGCCTTCTCAAACATTTCTTGGCTTCAAACTCCCATATCTCGCGAACGGATTGACCTAACCCAACAATTCCTGTAGCGTCTGAAAGTAGAAACTCGCCCGATTACAACGGTGTGTGTATTTTTTCCCTAGGCCATTCTGGTTAAGCGTTTGGAGCAGCAGAATTGCGAAAAATTTTTTGCTTTCTCAACCATTTCTTGGCTTCAAACTCCCATATCTCGCGAACGGATTGACCTAACCCAAAAAGTCCTATTGCATCTGAAAGTAGAAACTAGCCCGATTACAGCGGTATGTGTATTTTCTCCCTAGGCCATTCTGGTTAAGCGTTTGGAGCAGCAGAATTGCGAAAAATTTGTTGTCTTCTCAACCATTTCTTGGCTTCAAACTCCCATATCTCGCGAACGGATTGACCTAACCCAAAAATTCCTATTGCATCTGAAAGTAGAAACTCGCCCGATTACAAAGGTGTGTGTATTTTTTCCCTAGGCCATTCTGTTTAAGCGTTTGGAGCAGCAGAATTGCGAAAAATTTTTTGCCTTCTCAACCATTTCTTGGCTTCAAACTCCCATATCTCGCGAACGGATTGACCTAACCCAAAAATTCCTATTGCATCTGAAAGTAGAAACTAGCCCGATTACAGGGGTATGTGTATTTTCTCCCTAGGCTATTCTGGTTAAGCGTTTGGAGCAGCAGAATTGCGAAAAACTTTTTGCCTTCTCAACCATTTCTTGGCTTCAAACTCCCATATCTCGCGAACGGATTGACCTAACCCAAAAATTCCTATTGCATCTCAAAGTAGAAACTCGCCCGATTACAACGGTGTGTGTATTTTTTCCCTAGGCCATTCTGGTTAAGCGTTTGGAGCAGCAGAATTGCGAAAAATTTTTTGCCTTCTCAACCATTTCTTGGCTTCAAACTCCCATATCTCGCGAACGGATTGACCTAACCCAAAAATTCCTATTGCATCTGAAAGTAGCAACTAGCCCGATTACAGGGGTATGTGTATTTTCTCCCTAGGCCATTCTGGTTAAGCGTTTGGAGCAGCAGAATTGCGAAAAATTTGTTGTCTCCTCAACCATTTCTTGGCTTCAAACTCCCATATCTCGCGAACGGATTGACCTAACCCAAAAATTCCTGTTGTGTCTGAAAGTAGAAACTCGCCCGATTACAGCGGTATGTGTATTTTTTCCCTAGCCCATTCTGGTTAAGCGTTTGGAGCAGCAGAATTGCAAAAATTTGTTGTCTTCTCAACCATTTCTTAGCTTCAAACTCCCATATCTCGCGAACGGATTGACCTAACCCAAAAATTCCTATTGCATCTGAAAGTAGAAACTAGCCCGATTACAGGGGTATGTGTATTTTCTCCCTAGGCTATTCTGGTTAAGCGTTTGGAGCAGCAGAATTGCGAAAAACTTTTTGCCTTCTCAACCATTTCTTGGCTTCAAACTCCCATATCTCGCGAACGGATTGACCTAACCCAAAAATTCCTATTGCATCTCAAAGTAGAAACTCGCCCGATTACAACGGTGTGTGTATTTTTTCCCTAGGCCATTCTGGTTAAGCGTTTGGAGCAGCAGAATTGCGAAAAATTTTTTGCCTTCTCAACCATTTCTTGGCTTCAAACTCCCATATCTAGCGAACGGATTGACCTAACCCAAAAATTCCTATTGCATCTGAAAGTTGAAACTCGCCCGATTACAGCGGTATGTGTATTTTTACCCTAGGCCATTCTGGTTAAGCGTTTGGATCAGCAGAATTGCGAAAAATTTTCTGCCTTCTCAAACATTTCTTGGCTTCAAACTCCCATATCTCGCGAACGGATTGACCTAACCCAACAATTCCTGTAGCGTCTGAAAGTAGAAACTCGCCCGATTACAACGGTGTGTGTATTTTTTCCCTAGGCCATTCTGGTTAAGCGTTTGGAGCAGCAGAATTGCGAAAAATTTTTTGCTTTCTCAACCATTTCTTGGCTTCAAACTCCCATATCTCGCGAACGGATTGACCTAACCCAAAAAGTCCTATTGCATCTGAAAGTAGAAACTAGCCCGATTACAGCGGTATGTGTATTTTCTCCCTAGGCCATTCTGGTTAAGCGTTTGGAGCAGCAGAATTGCGAAAAATTTGTTGTCTTCTCAACCATTTCTTGGCTTCAAACTCCCATATCTCGCGAACGGATTGACCTAACCCAAAAATTCCTATTGCATCTGAAAGTAGAAACTCGCCCGATTACAAAGGTGTGTGTATTTTTTCCCTAGGCCATTCTGTTTAAGCGTTTGGAGCAGCAGAATTGCGAAAAATTTTTTGCCTTCTCAACCATTTCTTGGCTTCAAACTCCCATATCTCGCGAACGGATTGACCTAACCCAAAAATTCCTATTGCATCTGAAAGTAGAAACTAGCCCGATTACAGGGGTATGTGTATTTTCTCCCTAGGCTATTCTGGTTAAGCGTTTGGAGCAGCAGAATTGCGAAAAACTTTTTGCCTTCTCAACCATTTCTTGGCTTCAAACTCCCATATCTCGCGAACGGATTGACCTAACCCAAAAATTCCTATTGCATCTCAAAGTAGAAACTCGCCCGATTACAACGGTGTGTGTATTTTTTCCCTAGGCCATTCTGGTTAAGCGTTTGGAGCAGCAGAATTGCGAAAAATTTTTTGCCTTCTCAACCATTTCTTGGCTTCAAACTCCCATATCTCGCGAACGGATTGACCTAACCCAAAAATTCCTATTGCATCTGAAAGTAGCAACTAGCCCGATTACAGGGGTATGTGTATTTTTTCCCTAGCCCATTCTGGTTAAGCGTTTGGAGCAGCAGAATTGCAAAAATTTGTTGTCTTCTCAACCATTTCTTAGCTTCAAACTCCCATATCTCGCGAACGGATTGACCTAACCCAAAAATTCCTGTTGCATCTGAAAGTAGAAACTAGCCCGATTACAGGGGTATGTGTATTTTCTCCCTAGGCCATTCTGGATAAGCGTTTGGAGCAGCAGAATTGCGAAAAATTTTTTACCTTCTCAACCATTTCTTGGCTTCAAACTCCCATATCTCGCGAACGGATTGACCTAACCCAAAAAGTCCTATTGCATCAGAAAGTAGAAACTAGCCCGATTACAACGGTATGTGTATTTTTTCACTAGCCCATTCTGGTCAAGCGTTTGGAGCAGCAGAATTGCGAAAAATTTGTTTTCTTCTCAACCATTTCTTGGCTTCAAACTCCCATATCTCGCGAAAGGATTGACCTAACCAAAAAATTCCTATTGCATCTGAAAGTAGAAACTCGCCCGATTACAACGGTATGTGTACTTTTTCCCTAGGCCATTCTGGTTAGGCGTTTGGAGCAGCAGAATTGCGAAAAATTTTTTGCCTTCTCAACCATTTCTTGGCTTCAAACTCCCATATCTCGCGAACGGATTGACCTAACTCAAAAATTCCTGTTGCGTCTGAAAGTAGAAACTCGCCCGATTACAGCGGTATGTGTATTTTTACCCTAGGCCATTCTGGTTAAGCGTTTGGATCAGCAGAATTGCGAAAAATTTTCTGCCTTCTCAAACATTTCTTGGCTTCAAACTCCCATATCTCGCGAACGGATTGACCTAACCCAACAATTCCTGAAGCGTCTGAAAGTAGAAACTCGCCCGATTACAACGGTGTGTGTATTTTTTCCCTAGGCCATTCTGGTTAAGCGTTTGGAGCAGCAGAATTGCGAAAAATTTTTTGCTTTCTCAACCATTTCTTGGCTTCAAACTCCCATATCTCGCGAACGGATTGACCTAACCCAAAAAGTCCTATTGCATCTGAAAGTAGAAACTAGCCCGATTACAACGGTATGTGTATTTTTTCCCTAGCACATTCTGGTCAAGCGTTTGGAGCAGCAGAATTGCGAAAAATTTGTTGTCTTCTCAACCATTTCTTAGCTTCAAACTCCCTTATCTCGCGAACGGATTAACCTAACCCAAAAATTCCTATTGCATCTGAAAGTAGAAACCCGGCCGATTACAGCGGTATGTGTATTTTCTCCCTAGGCCATTCTGGTTAAGCGTTTGGAGCAGCAGAATTGCGAAAAATTTGTTGTCTTCTCAACCATTTCTTGGCTTCAAACTCCCATATCTCGCGAACGGATTGACCTAACCCAAAAATTCCTATTGCATCTGAAAGTAGAAACTCGCCCGATTACAAAGGTGTGTGTATTTTTTCCCTAGGCCATTCTGTTTAAGCGTTTGGAGCAGCAGAATTGCGAAAAATTTTTTGCCTTCTCAACCATTTCTTGGCTTCAAACTCCCATATCTCGCGAACGGATTGACCTAACCCAAAAATTCCTATTGCATCTGAAAGTAGAAACTAGCCCGATTACAGGGGTATGTGTATTTTCTCCCTAGGCTATTCTGGTTAAGCGTTTGGAGCAGCAGAATTGCGAAAAACTTTTTGCCTTCTCAACCATTTCTTGGCTTCAAACTCCCATATCTCGCGAACGGATTGACCTAACCCAAAAATTCCTATTGCACCTCAAAGTAGAAACTCGCCCGATTACAACGGTGTGTGTATTTTTTCCCTAGGCCATTCTGGTTAAGCGTTTGGAGCAGCAGAATTGCGAAAAATTTTTTGCCTTCTCAACCATTTCTTGGCTTCAAACTCCCATATCTCGCGAACGGATTGACCTAACCCAAAAATTCCTATTGCATCTGAAAGTAGCAACTAGCCCGATTACAGGGGTATGTGTATTTTCTCCCTAGGCCATTCTGGTTAAGCGTTTGGAGCAGCAGAATTGCGAAAAATTTGTTGTCTCCTCAACCATTTCTTGGCTTCAAACTCCCATATCTCGCGAACGGATTGACCTAACCCAAAAATTCCTGTTGTGTCTGAAAGTAGAAACTCGCCCGATTACAGCGGTATGTGTATTTTTTCCCTAGCCCATTCTGGTTAAGCGTTTGGAGCAGCAGAATTGCAAAAATTTGTTGTCTTCTCAACCATTTCTTAGCTTCAAACTCCCATATCTCGCGAACGGATTGACCTAACCCAAAAATTCCTGTTGCATCTGAAAGTAGAAACTAGCCCGATTACAGGGGTATGTGTATTTTCTCCCTAGGCCATTCTGGTTAAGCGTTTGGAGCAGCAGAATTTGCGAAAAGTTTGTTGTCTTCTCAACCATTTCTTAGCTTCAAACTCCCATATGTCGCGAACGGATTGACCAAACCCAAAAATTCCTGCTGCGTTTGAAAGTAGAAACTAGCCCGATTACAACGGTATGTGTATTTTCTCCCTAGGCCATTCTGGTTAAGCGTTTGGAGCAGCAGAATTGCGAAAAACTTTTTGCCTTCTCAACCATTTCTTGGCTTCAAACTCCCATATCTCGCGAACGGATTGACCTAACCCAAAAATTCCTATTGCATCTGAAAGTAGAAACTAGCCCGATTACAGGGGTATGTGTATTTTCTCCCTAGGCCATTCTGGTTAAGCGTTTGGAGCAGCAGAATTGCGAAAAATTTGTTGTCTTCTCAACCATTTCTTGGCTTCAAACTCCCATATCTCGCGAACGGATTGACCTAACCCAAAAATTCCTATTGCATCTGAAAGTAGAAACTAGCCCGATTACAGGGGTATGTGTATTTTCTCCCTAGGCCATTCTGGTTAAGCGTTTGGAGCAGCAGAATTGCGAAAAATTTGTTGTCTTCTCAACCATTTCTTGGCTTCAAACTCCCATATCTCGCGAACGGATTGACCTAACCCAAAAATTCCTGTTGTGTCTGAAAGTAGAAACTCGCCCGATTACAGCGGTATGTGTATTTTTTCCCTAGCCCATTCTGGTTAAGCGTTTGGAGCAGCAGAATTGCAAAAATTTGTTGTCTTCTCAACCATTTCTTAGCTTCAAACTCCCATATCTCGCGAACGGATTGGCCAAACCCAAAAATTCCTGCTGCGTTTGAAAGTAGAAACTAGCCCGATTACAACGGTATGTGTATTTTCTCCCTAGGCCATTCTGGTTAAGCGTTTGGAGCAGCAGAATTGCGAAAAATTTTTTGCCTTCTCAACCATTTCTTGGATTCAAACTCCCATATCTCGCGAACGGATTGACCTAACCCAAAAATTCCCGTAGCGTCTGAAAGTAGAAACTCGGCCGATTACTACGGTATGTGTATTTTTTCCCTAGCCCACTCTGGTCAAGCGTTTGGAGCAGCAGAATTGCGAAAAATTTGTTTTCTTCTCAACCATTTCTTGGCTTCAAACTCCCATATCTCGCGAAAGGATTGACCTAACCAAAAAATTCCTATTGCATCTGAAAGTAGAAACTCGCCCGATTACAACGGTATGTGTATTTTTTCCCTAGGCCATTCTGGTTAGGCGTTTGGAGCAGCAGAATTGCGAAAAATTTTTTGCCTTCTCAACCATTTCTTGGCTTCAAACTCCCATATCTCGCGAACGGATTGACCTAACTCAAAAATTCCTGTTGCGTCTGAAAGCAGAAACTCGCCCGATTACAACGGTATGTGTATTTTTTGCCTAGGCCATTCTGGTTAAGCGTTTGGAGCAGCAGAATTGCGAAATATTTGTTGTCTTCTCAACCATTTCTTAGCTTCAAACTCCCATATCTCCCGAACGGATTGACCTAACCCAAAAATTCCTGTTGCATCTGAAAGTAGAAACTAGCCCGATTACAGCGGTATGTGTATTTTCTCCCTAGGCCATTCTGGTTAAGCGTTTGGAGCAGCAGAATTGCGAAAAATTTTTTGCCCTCTCAACCATTTCTTGGCTTCAAACTCCCATATCTCGCGAACGGATTGACCTAACCCAAAAATTCCTATTGCATCTGAAAGTAGAAACTCGCCCGATTACAACGGTGTGTGTATTTTTTCCCTAGGCCATCCTGGTTAAGCGTTTGGAGCAGCAGAATTGCGAAAAATTTTTTGCCTTCTCAACCATTTCTTGCCTTCAAACTCCCATATCTCGCGAATGGATTGACCTAACCCAAAAATTCCTATTGCATCTGAAAGTAGAAACTCGCCCGATTACAGCGGTATGTGTATTTTTTCCCTAGGCCATTCTGGTTGAGCGTTTGGAGCAGCAGAATTGCGAAAAATTTATTGCCTTCTCAACCATTTCTTGGCTTCAAACTCCCATATCTCGCGAACGGATTGACCTAACCCAAAAATTCCTGTTGTGTCTGAAAGTAGAAACTCGCCCGATTACAACGGTATGTGTATTTTTTCCCTAGGCCATTCTGGTTAAGCGTTTGGAGCAGCAGAAGTGCGTAAAATTTGTTGTCTTCTCAACCATTTCTTAGCTTCAAACTCCCATATCTCGCGAACGGATTGACCAAACCAAAAAATTCCTATTGCACCTGAAAGTAGAAACTAGCCCGATTACAACGGTATGTGTATTTTCTCCCTAGGCCATTCTGGTTAAGCGTTTGGAGCAGCAGAATTGCGAAAAATTTTTTGCCTTCTCAACCATTTCTTGGATTCAAACTCCCATATCTCGCGAACGGATTGACCTAACCCAAAAATTCCTGTAGCGTCTGATAGTAGAAACTCGGCCGATTACTACGGTATGTGTATTTTTTCCCTAGCCCACTCTGGTCAAGCGTTTGGAGCAGCAGAATTGCGAAAAATTTGTTTTCTTCTCAACCATTTCTTGGCTTCAATCTCCTATATCTCGCGAACGGATTGACTTAACCCAACAATTCCTGCTGCGTTTGAAAGTAGAAACTCGCCCGATTACAACGGTATGTGTATTTTTTCCCTAGGCCATTCTGGTTAAGCGTTTGGAGCATCAGAAGTGCGTAAAATTTGTTGTCTTCTACACCATTTTTTAGCATCAAACTCCCATATCTCGCGAACGGATTGACCTAACCCAAAAATTCCTGCTGCATATGAAAGTAGAAACTCGCCCGATTACAACGGTATGTGTATTTTTTCCCTAGGCCATTCTGGTTAAGCGTTTGGAGCAGCAGAAGTGCGTAAAATTTGTTGTCTTCTCAACCATTTCTTAGCTTCAAACTCCCATATGTCGCGATCGGATTGACCAAACCCAAAAATTCCTGCTGCGTTTGAAAGTAGAAACTAGCCCGATTACAGGGGTATGTGTATTTTCTCCCTAGGCCATTCTGGTTAAGCGTTTGGAGCAGCAGAATTGCGAAAAATTTGTTGTCTTCTCAACCATTTCTTGGCTTCAAACTCCCATATCTCGCGAACGGATTGACCTAACCCAAAAATTCCTGTTGTGTCTGAAAGTAGAAACTCGCCCGATTACAGCGGTATGTGTATTTTTTCCCTAGCCCATTCTGGTTAAGCGTTTGGAGCAGCAGAATTGCAAAAATTTGTTGTCTTCTCAACCATTTCTTAGCTTCAAACTCCCATATCTCGCGAACGGATTGACCTAACCCAAAAATTCCTATTGCATCTGAAAGTAGAAACTAGCCCGATTACAGGGGTATGTGTATTTTCTCCCTAGGCCATTCTGGTTATGCGTTTGGAGCAGCAGAATTTGCGAAAAGTTTGTTGTCTTCTCAACCATTTCTTAGCTTCAAACTCCCATATCTCGCGAACGGATTGACCTAACCCAAAAATTCCTGTTGCATATGAAAGTAGAAACTCGCCCGATTACAACGGTATGTGTATTTTTTCCCTAGGCCATTCTGGTTAAGCGTTTGGAGCAGCAGAAGTGCGTAAAATTTATTGTCTTCTCAACCATTTCTTAGCTTCAAACTCCCATATGTCGCGAACGGATTGACCAAACCCAAAAATTCCTGCTGCGTTTGAAAGTAGAAACTAGCCCGATTACAACGGTATGTGTATTTTCTCCCTAGGCCATTCTGGTTAAGCGTTTGGAGCAGCAGAATTGCGAAAAACTTTTTGCCTTCTCAACCATTTTTTGGCTGCAAACTCCCATATCTCGCGAACGGATTGACCTAACCCAAAAATTCCTATTGCATCTGAAAGTAGAAACTCGCCCGATTACAACGGTGTGTGTATTTTTTCCCTAGGCCATCCTGGTCAAGCGTTTGGAGCAGTAGAATTGCGAAAAATTTTTTGCCTTCTCAACCATTTCTTGCCTTCAAACTCCCATATCTCGCGAATGGATTGACCTAACCCAAAAATTCCTATTGCGTCTGAAAGTAGAAACTCGCCCGATTACAGCGGTATGTGTATTTTTTCCCTAGGCCATTCTGGTTGAGCGTTTGGAGCAGCAGAATTGCGAAAAATTTATTGCCTTCTCAACCATTTCTTGGCTTCAAACTCCCATATCTCGCGAACGGATTGACCTAACCCAAAAATTCCTATTGTGTCTGAAAGTAGAAACTCGCCCGATTACAACGGTATGTGTATTTTTTCCCTAGGCCATTCTGGTTAAGCGTTTGGAGCAGCAGAAGTGCGTAAAATTTGTTGTCTTCTCAACCATTTCTTAGCTTCAAACTCCCATATCTCGCGAACGGATTGACCAAACCAAAAAATTCCTATTGCACCTGAAAGTAGAAACTAGCCCGATTACAACGGTATGTGTATTTTCTCCCTAGGCCATTCTGGTTAAGCGTTTGGAGCAGCAGAATTGCGAAAAATTTTTTGCCTTCTCAACCATTTCTTGGATTCAAACTCCCATATCTCGCGAACGGATTGACCTAACCCAAAAATTCCTGTAGCGTCTGATAGTAGAAACTCGGCCGATTACTACGGTATGTGTATTTTTTCCCTAGCCCACTCTGGTCAAGCGTTTGGAGCAGCAGAATTGCGAAAAATTTGTTTTCTTCTCAACCATTTCTTGGCTTCAAACTCCTATATCTCGCGAACGGATTGACTTAACCCAACAATTCCTGCTGCGTTTGAAAGTAGAAACTCGCCCGATTACAACGGTATGTGTATTTTTTCCCTAGGCCATTCTGGTTAAGCGTTTGGAGCAGCAGAAGTGCGTAAAATTTGTTGTCTTCTACACCATTTCTTAGCATCAAACTCCCATATCTCGCGAACGGATTGACCTAACCCAAAAATTCCTGTTGCATATGAAAGTAGAAACTCGCCCGATTACAACGGTATGTGTATTTTTTCCCTAGGCCATTCTGGTTAAGCGTTTGGAGCAGCAGAAGTGCGTAAAATTTGTTGTCTTCTCAACCATTTCTTAGCTTCAAACTCCCATATGTCGCGAACGGATTGACCAAACCCAAAAATTCCTGCTGCGTTTGAAAGTAGAAACTAGCCCGATTACAGGGGTATGTGTATTTTCTCCCTAGGCCATTCTGGTTAAGCGTTTGGAGCCGCAGAATTGCGAAAAATTTGTTGTCTTCTCAACCATTTCTTGGCTTCAAACTCCCATATCTCGCGAACGGATTGACCTAACCCAAAAATTCCTGTTGTGTCTGAAAGTAGAAACTCGCCCGATTACAGCGGTATGTGTATTTTTTCCCTAGCCCATTCTGGTTAAGCGTTTGAAGCAGCAGAATTGCAAAAATTTGTTGTCTTCTCAACCATTTCTTAGCTTCAAACTCCCATATCTCGCGAACGGATTGACCTAACCCAAAAATTCCTATTGCATCTGAAAGTAGAAACTAGCCCGATTACAGGGGTATGTGTATTTTCTCCCTAGGCCATTCTGGTTAAGCGTTTGGAGCAGCAGAATTTGCGAAAAGTTTGTTGTCTTCTCAACCATTTCTTAGCTTCAAACTCCCATATCTCGCGAACGGATTGACCTAACCCAAAAATTCCTGTTGCATATGAAAGTAGAAACTCGCCCGATTACAACGGTATGTGTATTTTTTCCCTAGGCCATTCTGGTTAAGCGTTTGGAGCAGCAGAAGTGCGTAAAATTTATTGTCTTCTCAACCATTTCTTAGCTTCAAACTCCCATATGTCGCGAACGGATTGACCAAACCCAAAAATTCCTGCTGCGTTTGAAAGTAGAAACTAGCCCGATTACAACGGTATGTGTATTTTCTCCCTAGGCCATTCTGGTTAAGCGTTTGGAGCAGCAGAATTGCGAAAAACTTTTTGCCTTCTCAACCATTTCTTGGCTGCAAACTCCCATATCTCGCGAACGGATTGACCTAACCCAAAAATTCCTATTGCATCTGAAAGTAGAAACTCGCCCGATTACAACGGTGTGTGTATTTTTTCCCTAGGCCATTCTGGTTAAGCGTTTGGAGCAGCAGAATTGCGAAAAATTTTTTGCCTTCTCAACCATTTCTTGGCTTCAAACTCCCATATCTCGCGAACGGATTGACCTAACCCAAAAATTCCTATTGCATCTGAAAGTAGAAACTAGCCCGATTACAGGGGTATGTGTATTTTCTCCCTAGGCCATTCTGGTTAAGCGTTTGGAGCAGCAGAATTGCGAAAAATTTGTTGTCTTCTCAACCATTTCTTGGCTTCAAACTCCCATATCTCGCGAACGGATTGACCTAACCCAAAAATTCCTGTTGTGTCTGAAAGTAGAAACTCGCCCGATTACAGCGGTATGTGTATTTTTTCCCTAGCCCATTCTGGTTAAGCGTTTGGAGCAGCAGAATTGCAAAAATTTGTTGTCTTCTCAACCATTTCTTAGCTTCAAACTCCCATATCTCGCGAACGGATTGGCCAAACCCAAAAATTCCTGCTGCGTTTGAAAGAAGAAACTAGCCCGATTACAACGGTATGTGTATTTTCTCCCTAGGCCATTCTGGTTAAGCGTTTGGAGCAGCAGAATTGCGAAAAATTTTTTGCCTTCTCAACCATTTCTTGGATTCAAACTCCCATATCTCGCGAACGGATTGACCTAACCCAAAAATTCCCGTAGCGTCTGAAAGTAGAAACTCGGCCGATTACTACGGTATGTGTATTTTTTCCCTAGCCCACTCTGGTCAAGCGTTTGGAGCAGCAGAATTGCGAAAAATTTGTTTTCTTCTCAACCATTTCTTGGCTTCAAACTCCCATATCTCGCGAAAGGATTGACCTAACCAAAAAATTCCTATTGCATCTGAAAGTAGAAACTCGCCCGATTACAACGGTATGTGTATTTTTTCCCTAGGCCATTCTGGTTAGGCGTTTGGAGCAGCAGAATTGCGAAAAATTTTTTGCCTTCTCAACCATTTCTTGGCTTCAAACTCCCATATCTCGCGAACGGATTGACCTAACTCAAAAATTCCTGTTGCGTCTGAAAGCAGAAACTCGCCCGATTACAACGGTATGTGTATTTTTTGCCTAGGCCATTCTGGTTAAGCGTTTGGAGCAGCAGAATTGCGAAATATCTGTTGTCTTCTCAACCATTTCTTAGCTTCAAACTCCCATATCTCCCGAACGGATTGACCTAACCCAAAAATTCCTGTTGCATCTGAAAGTAGAAACTAGCCCGATTACAGCGGTATGTGTATTTTCTCCCTAGGCCATTCTGGTTAAGCGTTTGGAGCAGCAGAATTGCGAAAAATTTTTTGCCCTCTCAACCATTTCTTGGCTTCAAACTCCCATATCTCGCGAACGGATTGACCTAACCCAAAAATTCCTATTGCATCTGAAAGTAGAAACTCGGCCGATTACAACGGTGTGTGTATTTTTTCCCTAGGCCATCCTGGTTAAGCGTTTGGAGCAGCAGAATTGCGAAAAATTTTTTGCCTTCTCAACCATTTCTTGCCTTCAAACTCCCATATCTCGCGAATGGATTGACCTAACCCAAAAATTCCTATTAGATCTGAAAGTAGAAACTCGCCCGATTACAGCGGTATGTGTATTTTTTCCCTAGGCCATTCTGGTTGAGCGTTTGGAGCAGCAGAATTGCGAAAAATTTATTGCCTTCTCAACCATTTCTTGGCTTCAAACTCCCATATCTCGCGAACGGATTGACCTAACCCAAAAATTCCTGTTGTGTCTGAAAGTAGAAACTCGCCCGATTACAACGGTATGTGTATTTTTTCCCTAGGCCATTCTGGTTAAGCGTTTGGAGCAGCAGAAGTGCGTAAAATTTGTTGTCTTCTCAACCATTTCTTAGCTTCAAACTCCCATATCTCGCGAACGGATTGACCAAACCAAAAAATTCCTATTGCACCTGAAAGTAGAAACTAGCCCGATTACAACGGTATGTGTATTTTCTCCCTAGGCCATTCTGGTTAAGCGTTTGGAGCAGCAGAATTGCGAAAAATTTGTTTTCTTCTCAACCATTTCTTGGCTTCAAACTCCTATATCTCGCGAACGGATTGACTTAACCCAACAATTCCTGCTGCGTTTGAAAGTAGAAACTCGCCCGATTACAACGGTATGTGTATTTTTTCCCTAGGCCATTCTGGTTAAGCGTTTGGAGCAGCAGAAGTGCGTAAAATTTGTTGTCTTCTACACCATTTCTTAGCATCAAACTCCCATATCTCGCGAACGGATTGACCTAACCCAAAAATTCCTGTTGCATATGAAAGTAGAAACTCGCCCGATTACAACGGTATGTGTATTTTTTCCCTAGGCCATTCTGGTTAAGCGTTTGGAGCAGCAGAAGTGCGTAAAATTTGTTGTCTTCTCAACCATTTCTTAGCTTCAAACTCCCATATGTCGCGAACGGATTGACCAAACCCAAAAATTCCTGCTGCGTTTGAAAGTAGAAGCTAGCCCGATTACAGGGGTATGTGTATTTTCTCCCTAGGCCATTCTGGTTAAGCGTTTGGAGCAGCAGAATTGCGAAAAACTTTTTGCCTTCTCAACCATTTCTTGGCTGCAAACTCCCATATCTCGCGAACGGATTGACCTAACCCAAAAATTCCTATTGCATCTGAAAGTAGAAACTCGCCCGATTACAACGGTGTGTGTATTTTTTCCCTAGGCCATTCTGGTTAAGCGTTTGGAGCAGCAGAATTGCGAAAAATTTTTTGCCTTCTCAACCATTTCTTGGCTTCAAACTCCCATATCTCGCGAACGGATTGACCTAACCCAAAAATTCCTATTGCATCTGAAAGTAGAAACTAGCCCGATTACAGGGGTATGTGTATTTTCTCCCTAGGCCATTCTGGTTAAGCGTTTGGAGCAGCAGAATTGCGAAAAATTTGTTGTCTTCTCAACCATTTCTTGGCTTCAAACTCCCATATCTCGCGAACGGATTGACCTAACCCAAAAATTCCTGTTGTGTCTGAAAGTAGAAACTCGCCCGATTACAGCGGTATGTGTATTTTTTCCCTAGCCCATTCTGGTTAAGCGTTTGGAGCAGCAGAATTGCAAAAATTTGTTGTCTTCTCAACCATTTCTTAGCTTCAAACTCCCATATCTCGCGAACGGATTGGCCAAACCCAAAAATTCCTGCTGCGTTTGAAAGAAGAAACTAGCCCGATTACAACGGTATGTGTATTTTCTCCCTAGGCCATTCTGGTTAAGCGTTTGGAGCAGCAGAATTGCGAAAAATTTTTTGCCTTCTCAACCATTTCTTGGATTCAAACTCCCATATCTCGCGAACGGATTGACCTAACCCAAAAATTCCCGTAGCGTCTGAAAGTAGAAACTCGGCCGATTACTACGGTATGTGTATTTTTTCCCTAGCCCACTCTGGTCAAGCGTTTGGAGCAGCAGAATTGCGAAAAATTTGTTTTCTTCTCAACCATTTCTTGGCTTCAAACTCCCATATCTCGCGAAAGGATTGACCTAACCAAAAAATTCCTATTGCATCTGAAAGTAGAAACTCGCCCGATTACAACGGTATGTGTATTTTTTCCCTAGGCCATTCTGGTTAGGCGTTTGGAGCAGCAGAATTGCGAAAAATTTTTTGCCTTCTCAACCATTTCTTGGCTTCAAACTCCCATATCTCGCGAACGGATTGACCTAACTCAAAAATTCCTGTTGCGTCTGAAAGCAGAAACTCGCCCGATTACAACGGTATGTGTATTTTTTGCCTAGGCCATTCTGGTTAAGCGTTTGGAGCAGCAGAATTGCGAAATATCTGTTGTCTTCTCAACCATTTCTTAGCTTCAAACTCCCATATCTCCCGAACGGATTGACCTAACCCAAAAATTCCTGTTGCATCTGAAAGTAGAAACTAGCCCGATTACAGCGGTATGTGTATTTTCTCCCTAGGCCATTCTGGTTAAGCGTTTGGAGCAGCAGAATTGCGAAAAATTTTTTGCCCTCTCAACCATTTCTTGGCTTCAAACTCCCATATCTCGCGAACGGATTGACCTAACCCAAAAATTCCTATTGCATCTGAAAGTAGAAACTCGGCCGATTACAACGGTGTGTGTATTTTTTCCCTAGGCCATCCTGGTTAAGCGTTTGGAGCAGCAGAATTGCGAAAAATTTTTTGCCTTCTCAACCATTTCTTGCCTTCAAACTCCCATATCTCGCGAATGGATTGACCTAACCCAAAAATTCCTATTAGATCTGAAAGTAGAAACTCGCCCGATTACAGCGGTATGTGTATTTTTTCCCTAGGCCATTCTGGTTGAGCGTTTGGAGCAGCAGAATTGCGAAAAATTTATTGCCTTCTCAACCATTTCTTGGCTTCAAACTCCCATATCTCGCGAACGGATTGACCTAACCCAAAAATTCCTGTTGTGTCTGAAAGTAGAAACTCGCCCGATTACAACGGTATGTGTATTTTTTCCCTAGGCCATTCTGGTTAAGCGTTTGGAGCAGCAGAAGTGCGTAAAATTTGTTGTCTTCTCAACCATTTCTTAGCTTCAAACTCCCATATCTCGCGAACGGATTGACCAAACCAAAAAATTCCTATTGCACATGAAAGTAGAAACTAGCCCGATTACAACGGTATGTGTATTTTCTCCCTAGGCCATTCTGGTTAAGCGTTTGGAGCAGCAGAATTGCGAAAAATTTTTTGCCTTCTCAACCATTTCTTGGATTCAAACTCCCATATCTCGCGAACGGATTGACCTAACCCAAAAATTCCTGTAGCGTCTGATAGTAGAAACTCGGCCGATTACTACGGTATGTGTATTTTTTCCCTAGCCCACTCTGGTCAAGCGTTTGGAGCAGCAGAATTGCGAAAAATTTGTTTTCTTCTCAACCATTTCTTGGCTTCAAACTCCTATATCTCGCGAACGGATTGACTTAACCCAACAATTCCTGCTGCGTTTGAAAGTAGAAACTCGCCCGATTACAACGGTATGTGTATTTTTTCCCTAAGCCATTCTGGTTAAGCGTTTGGAGCAGCAGAAGTGCGTAAAATTTGTTGTCTTCTACACCATTTCTTAGCATCAAACTCCCATATCTCGCGAACGGATTGACCTAACCCAAAAATTCCTGTTGCATATGAAAGTAGAAACTCGCCCGATTACAACGGTATGTGTATTTTTTCCCTAGGCCATTCTGGTTAAGCGTTTGGAGCAGCAGAAGTGCGTAAAATTTGTTGTCTTCTCAACCATTTCTTAGCTTCAAACTCCCATATGTCGCGAACGGATTGACCAAACCCAAAAATTCCTGCTGCGTTTGAAAGTAGAAACTAGCCCGATTACAGGGGTATGTGTATTTTCTCCCTAGGCCATTCTGGTTAAGCGTTTGGAGCAGCAGAATTGCGAAAAATTTGTTGTCTTCTCAACCATTTCTTGGCTTCAAACTCCCATATCTCGCGAACGGATTGACCTAACCCAAAAATTCCTGTTGTGTCTGAAAGTAGAAACTCGCCCGATTACAGCGGTATGTGTATTTTTTCCCTAGCCCATTCTGGTTAAGCGTTTGGAGCAGCAGAATTGCAAAAATTTGTTGTCTTCTCAACCATTTCTTAGCTTCAAACTCCCATATCTCGCGAACGGATTGACCTAACCCAAAAATTCCTATTGCATCTGAAAGTAGAAACTAGCCCGATTACAGGGGTATGTGTATTTTCTCCCTAGGCCATTCTGGTTAAGCGTTTGGAGCAGCAGAATTTGCGAAAAGTTTGTTGTCTTCTCAACCATTTCTTAGCTTCAAACTCCCATATCTCGCGAACGGATTGACCTAACCCAAAAATTCCTGTTGCATATGAAAGTAGAAACTCGCCCGATTACAACGGTATGTGTATTTTTTCCCTAGGCCATTCTGGTTAAGCGTTTGGAGCAGCAGAAGTGCGTAAAATTTATTGTCTTCTCAACCATTTCTTAGCTTCAAACTCCCATATGTCGCGAACGGATTGACCAAACCCAAAAATTCCTGCTGCGTTTGAAAGTAGAAACTAGCCCGATTACAACGGTATGTGTATTTTCTCCCTAGGCCATTCTGGTTAAGCGTTTGGAGCAGCAGAATTGCGAAAAACTTTTTGCCTTCTCAACCATTTCTTGGCTGCAAACTCCCATATCTCGCGAACGGATTGACCTAACCCAAAAATTCCTATTGCATCTGAAAGTAGAAACTCGCCCGATTACAACGGTGTGTGTATTTTTTCCCTAGGCCATTCTGGTTAAGCGTTTGGAGCAGCAGAATTGCGAAAAATTTTTTGCCTTCTCAACCATTTCTTGGCTTCAAACTCCCATATCTCGCGAACGGATTGACCTAACCCAAAAATTCCTATTGCATCTGAAAGTAGAAACTAGCCCGATTACAGGGGTATGTGTATTTTCTCCCTAGGCCATTCTGGTTAAGCGTTTGGAGCAGCAGAATTGCGAAAAATTTGTTGTCTTCTCAACCATTTCTTGGCTTCAAACTCCCATATCTCGCGAACGGATTGACCTAACCCAAAAATTCCTGTTGTGTCTGAAAGTAGAAACTCGCCCGATTACAGCGGTATGTGTATTTTTTCCCTAGCCCATTCTGGTTAAGCGTTTGGAGCAGCAGAATTGCAAAAATTTGTTGTCTTCTCAACCATTTCTTAGCTTCAAACTCCCATATCTCGCGAACGGATTGGCCAAACCCAAAAATTCCTGCTGCGTTTGAAAGTAGAAACTAGCCCGATTACAACGGTATGTGTATTTTCTCCCTAGGCCATTCTGGTTAAGCGTTTGGAGCAGCAGAATTGCGAAAAATTTTTTGCCTTCTCAACCATTTCTTGGATTCAAACTCCCATATCTCGCGAACGGATTGACCTAACCCAAAAATTCCCGTAGCGTCTGAAAGTAGAAACTCGGCCGATTACTACGGTATGTGTATTTTTTCCCTAGCCCACTCTGGTCAAGCGTTTGGAGCAGCAGAATTGCGAAAAATTTGTTTTCTTCTCAACCATTTCTTGGCTTCAAACTCCCATATCTCGCGAAAGGATTGACCTAACCAAAAAATTCCTATTGCATCTGAAAGTAGAAACTCGCCCGATTACAACGGTATGTGTATTTTTTCCCTAGGCCATTCAGGTTAGGCGTTTGGAGCAGCAGAATTGCGAAAAATTTTTTGCCTTCTCAACCATTTCTTGGCTTCAAACTCCCATATCTCGCGAACGGATTGACCTAACTCAAAAATTCCTGTTGCGTCTGAAAGCAGAAACTAGCCCGATTACAGGGGTATGTGTATTTTCTCCCTAGGCCATTGTGGTTAAGCGTTTGGAGCAGCAGAATTGCGAAAAATTTGTCGTCTTCTCAACCATTTCTTGGCTTCAAACTCCCATATCTCGCGAACGGATTGACCTAACCCAAAAATTCCTGTTGTGTCTGAAAGTAGAAACTCGCCCGATTACAGCGGTATGTGTATTTTTTCCCTAGCCCATTCTGGTTAAGCGTTTGGAGCAGCAGAATTGCGAAAAATTTGTTGTCTTCTCAACCATTTCTTAGCTTCAAACTCCCATATCTCGCGAACGGATTGACCTAACCCAAAAATTCCTATTGCATCTGAAAGTAGAAACTCGCCCGATTACAACGGTATGTGTATTTTTTCCCTAGGCCATTCTGGTTAAGCGTTTGGAGCAGCAGAATTGCGAAAAATTTTTTGCCTTCTCAACCATTTCTTGGCTTCAAACTCCCATATCTAGCGAACGGATTGACCTAACCCAAAAATTCCTATTGCATCTGAAAGTAGAAACTCGCCCGATTACAGCGGTATGTGTATTTTTTCTCTAGGCCATTCTGGTTGAGCGTTTGGAGCTGCAGAATTGCGAAAAGTTTATTGCCTTCTCAACCATTTCTTGGCTTCAAACTCCCATATCTCGCGAACGGATTGACCTAACCCAAAAATTCCTGTAGCGTCTGAAAGTAGAAACTCGGCCGATTACTACGGTATGTGTATTTTTTCCCTAGCCCACTCTGGTCAAGCGTTTGGAGCAGCAGAATTGCGAAAAATTTGTTTTCTTCTCAACCATTTCTTGGCTTCAAACTCCCATATCTCGCGAACGGATTGACCTAACCCAAAAATTCCAATTGCATCTGAAAGTAGAAACTCGCCCGATTACAACGGTGTGTGTATTTTTTCCCTAGCCCATTCTGGTCAAGCGTTTGGAGCAGCAGAATTGCGAAAAATTTGTTGTCTTCTCAACCATTTCTTAGCTTCAAACTCCCTTATCTCGCGAACGGATTAACCTAACCCAAAAATTCCTATTGCATCTGAAAGTAGAAACCCGCCCGATTACAACGGTTTGTGTATTTTTTCCCTAGGCCATTCTGGTTAAGCGTTTGGAGCAGCAGAATTGCGAAAAATTTTTTGCCTTCTCAACCATTTCTTGGCTTCAAACTCCCATATCTCGCGAACGGATTGACCTAACCCAAAAATTCCTATTGCACCTGAAAGTAGAAACTAGCCCGATTACAGGGGTATGTGTATTTTCTCCCTAGGCCATTCTGGTTAAGCGTTTGGAGCAGCAGAATTGCGAAAAATTTGTTGTCTTCTCAACCATTTCTTGGCTTCAAACTCCCATATCTCGCGAACGGATTGACCTAACCCAAAAATTCCTATTGCATCTGAAAGTAGAAACTAGCCCGATTACAGGGGTATGTGTATTTTCTCCCTAGGCCATTCTGGTTAAGCGTTTGGAGCAGCAGTATTGCGAAAAATTTGTTGTCTTCTCAACCATTTCTTAGCTTCAAACTCCCATATCTCGCGAACGGATTGACCTAACCCAAAAATTCCTATTGCATCTGAAAGTAGAAGCTCGCCCGATTACAACGGTATGTGTATTTTTTCCCTAGGCCATTCTGGTTAAGCGTTTGGAGCAGCAGAATTGCGAAAAATTTTTTGCCTTCTCAACCATTTCTTGGATTCAAACTCCCATATCTCGCGAACGGATTGACCTAACCCAAAAATTCCCGTAGCGTCTGAAAGTAGAAACTCGGCCGATTACTACGGTATGTGTATTTTTTCCCTAGCCCACTCTGGTCAAGCGTTTGGAGCAGCAGAATTGCGAAAAATTTGTTGTCTTCTCAACCATTTCTTGGCTTCAAACTCCCATATCTCGCGAACGGATTGACCTAACCCAAAAATTCCTGTTGTGTCTGAAAGTAGAAACTCGCCCGATTACAGCGGTATGTGTATTTTTTCCCTAGCCCATTCTGGTTAAGCGTTTGGAGCAGCAGTATTGCGAAAAATTTGTTGTCTTCTCAACCATTTCTTAGCTTCAAACTCCCATATCTCGCGAACGGATTGACCTAACCCAAAAATTCCTATTGCATCTGAAAGTAGAAGCTCGCCCGATTACAACGGTATGTGTATTTTTTCCCTAGGCCATTCTGGTTAAGCGTTTGGAGCAGCAGAATTGCGAAAAATTTTTTGCCTTCTCAACCATTTCTTGGCTTCAAACTCCCATATCTAGCGAACGGATTGACCTAACCCAAAAATTCCTATTGCATCTGAAAGTAGAAACTCGCCCGATTACAGCGGTATGTGTATTTTTTCCCTAGGCCATTCTGGTTGAGCGTTTGGAGCAGCAGAATTGCGAAAAGTTTATTGCCTTCTCAACCATTTCTTGGCTTCAAACTCCCATATCTCGCGAACGGATTGACCTAACCCAAAAATTCCTGTAGCGTCTGAAAGTAGAAACTCGGACGATTACTACGGTATGTGTATTTTTTCCCTAGCCCACTCTGGTCAAGCGTTTGGAGCAGCAGAATTGCGAAAAATTTGTTTTCTTCCCAACCATTTCTTGGCTTCAAACTCCCATATCTCGCGAACGGATTGACCTAACCCAAAAATTCCAATTGCATCTGAAAGTAGAAACTCGCGCGATTACAACGGTGTGTGTATTTTTTCCCTAGCCCATTCTGGTCAAGCGTTTGGAGCAGCAGAATTGCGAAAAATTTGTTGTCTTCTCAACCATTTCTTAGCTTCAAACTCCCATATCTCGCGAACAGATTGACCTAACCCAAAAATTCCTGTTGCATATGAAAGTAGAAACTCGCCCGATTACAACGGTATGTGTATTTTTTCCCTAGGCCATTCTGGTTAAGCGTTTGGAGCAGCAGAAGTGCGTAAAATTTGTTGTCTTCTCAACCATTTCTTAGCTTCAAACTCCCATATGTCGCGAACGGATTGACCAAACCCAAAAATTCCTGCTGCGTTTGAAAGTAGAAACTAGCCCGATTACAACGGTATGTGTATTTTCTCCCTAGGCCATTCTGGTTAAGCGTTTGGAGCAGCAGAATTGCGAAAAACTTTTTGCCTTCTCAACCATTTCTTGGCTTCAAACTCCCATATCTCGCGAACGGATTGACCTAACCCAAAAATTCCTATTGCATCTGAAAGTAGAAACTAGCGCGATTACAACGGTATGTGTATTTTCTCCCTAGGCCATTCTGGTTAAGCGTTTGGAGCAGCAGAATTGCGAAAAACTTTTTGCCTTCTCAACCATTTCTTGGCTTCAAACTCCCATATCTCGCGAACGGATTGACCTAACCCAAAAATTCCTGTTGTGTCTGAAAGTAGAAACTCGCCCGATTACAGCGGTATGTGTATTTTTTCCCTAGCCCATTCTGGTTAAGCGTTTGGAGCAGCAGAATTGCAAAAATTTGTTGTCTTCTCAACCATTTCTGAGCTTCAAACTCCCATATCTCGCGAACGGATTGACCAAACCCAAAAATTCCTGCTGCGTTTGAAAGTAGAAACTAGCCCGATTACAACGGTATGTGTATTTTTTCCCTAGCCCAATCTGGTCAAGCGTTTGGAGCAGCAGAATTGCGAAAAATTTGTTTTCTTCTCAACCATTTCTTGGCTTCAAACTCCCATATCTCGCGAAAGGATTGACCTAACCAAAAAATTCGTATTGCATCTGAAAGTAGAAACTCGCCCGATTACAACGGTATGTGTATTTTTACCCTAGGCCATTCTGGTTAGGCGTTTGGAGCAGCAGAATTGCGAAAAATTTTTTGCCTTCTCAACCATTTCTTGGCTTCAAACTCCCATATCTCGCGAACGGATTGACCTAACCCAAAAATTCCTATTGCATCTGAAAGTAGAAACTAGCGCGATTACAACGGTATGTGTATTTTCTCCCTAGGCCATTCTGGTTAAGCGTTTGGAGCAGCAGAATTGCGAAAAACTTTTTGCCTTCTCAACCATTTCTTGGCTTCAAACTCCCATATCTCGCGAACGGATTGACCTAACCCAAAAATTCCTGTTGTGTCTGAAAGTAGAAACTCGCCCGATTACAGCGGTATGTGTATTTTCTCCCTAGGCCATTCTGGTTAAGCGTTTGGAGCAGCAGAATTGCGAAAAACTTTTTGCCTTCTCAACCATTTCTTGGCTTCAAACTCCCATATCTCGCGAACGGATTGACCTAACCCAAAAATTCCTATTGCATCTGAAAGTAGAAACTAGCGCGATTACAACGGTATGTGTATTTTCTCCCTAGGCCATTCTGGTTAAGCGTTTGGAGCAGCAGAATTGCGAAAAACTTTTTGCCTTCTCAACCATTTCTTGGCTTCAAACTCCCATATCTCGCGAACGGATTGACCTAACCCAAAAATTCCTGTTGTGTCTGAAAGTAGAAACTCGCCCGATTACAGCGGTATGTGTATTTTTTCCCTAGCCCATTCTGGTTAAGCGTTTGGAGCAGCAGAATTGCAAAAATTTGTTGTCTTCTCAACCATTTCTGAGCTTCAAACTCCCATATCTCGCGAACGGATTGACCAAACCCAAAAATTCCTGCTGCGTTTGAAAGTAGAAACTAGCCCGATTACAACGGTATGTGTATTTTTTCCCTAGCCCAATCTGGTCAAGCGTTTGGAGCAGCAGAATTGCGAAAAATTTGTTTTCTTCTCAACCATTTCTTGGCTTCAAACTCCCATATCTCGCGAAAGGATTGACCTAACCAAAAAATTCGTATTGCATCTGAAAGTAGAAACTCGCCCGATTACAACGGTATGTGTATTTTTACCCTAGGCCATTCTGGTTAGGCGTTTGGAGCAGCAGAATTGCGAAAAATTTTTTGCCTTCTCAACCATTTCTTGGCTTCAAACTCCCATATCTCGCGAACGGATTGACCTAACTCAAAAATTCCTGTTGCGTCTGAAAGCAGAAACTCGCCCGATTACAACGGTATGTGTATTTTTTGCCTAGGCCATTCTGGTTAAGCGTTTGGAGCAGCAGAATTGCGAAATATTTGTTGTCTTCTCAACCATTTCTTAGCTTCAAACTCCCATATCTCCCGAACGGATTGACCTAACCCAAAAATTCCTGTTGCATCTGAAAGTAGAAACTAGCCCGATTACAGCGGTATGTGTATTTTCTCCCTAGGCCATTCTGGTTAAGCGTTTGGAGCAGCAGAATTGCGAAAAATTTTTTGCCCTCTCAAGCATTTCTTGGCTTCAAACTCCCATATCTCGCGAACGGATTGACCTAACCCAAAAATTCCTATTGCATCTGAAAGTAGAAACTCGCCCGATTACAACGGTGTGTGTATTTTTTCCCTAGGCCATTCTGGTTAAGCGTTTGGAGCAGCAGAATTGCGAAAAATTTTTTGCCTTCTCAACCATTTCTTGCCTTCAAACTCCCATATCTCGCGAATGGATTGACCTAACCCAAAAATTCCTATTGCATCTGAAAGTAGAAACTCGCCCGATTACAGCGGTATGTGTATTTTTTCCCTAGGCCATTCTGGTTGAGCGTTTGGAGCAGCAGAATTGCGAAAAATTTATTGCCTTCTCAACCATTTCTTGGCTTCAAACTCCCATATCTCGCGAACGGATTGACCTAACCCAAAAATTCCTATTGCATCTGAAAGTAGAAACTCGCCCGATTACAACGGTATGTGTATTTTTTCCCTAGGCCATTCTGGTTAAGCGTTTGGAGCAGCAGAAGTGCGTAAAATTTGTTGTCTTCTCAACCATTTCTTAGCTTCAAACTCCCATATCTCGCGAACGGATTGACCAAACCCAAAAATTCCTGCTGCGTTTGAAAGTAGAAACTAGCCCGATTACAACGGTATGTGTATTTTCTCCCTAGGCCATTCTGGTTAAGCGTTTGGAGCAGCAGAATTGCGAAAAATTTTTTGCCTTCTCAACCATTTCTTGGATTCAAACTCCCATATCTCGCGAACGGATTGACCTAACCCAAAAATTCCTGTAGCGTCTGAAAGTAGAAACTCGGCCGATTACTACGGTATGTGTATTTTTTCCCTAGCCCACTCTGGTCAAGCGTTTGGAGCAGCAGAATTGCGAAAAATTTGTTTTCTTCTCAACCATTTCTTGGCTTCAAACTCCCATATCTCGCGAAAGGATTGACCTTACCAAAAAATTCCTATTGCATCTGAAAGTAGAAACTCGCCCGATTACAACGGTATGTGTATTTTTTCCCTAGGCCATTCTGGTTAGGCGTTTGGAGCAGCAGAATTGCGAAAAATTTTCTGCCTTCTCAACCATTTCTTGGCTTCAAACTCCCATATCTCGCGAACGGATTGACCTAACCCAACAATTCCTGCTGCGTTTGAAAGTAGAAACTAGCCCGATTACAACGGTATGTGTATTTTCTCCATAGGCCATTCTGGTTAAGCGTTTGGAGCAGCAGAATTGCGAAAAATTTTTTGCCTTCTCAACCATTTCTTGGCTTCAAACTCCCATATCTCGCGAACGGATTGACCTAACCCAAAAATTCCTATTGCATCTGAAAGTAGAAACTCGCCCGATTACAGCGGTATGTGTATTTTTTCTCTAGGCCATTCTGGTTGAGCGTTTGGAGCAGCAGAATTGCGAAAAGTTTATTGCCTTCTCAACCATTTCTTGGCTTCAAACTCCCATATCTCGCGAACGGATTGACCTAACCCAAAAATTCCTGTAGCGTCTGAAAGTAGAAACTCGGCCGATTACTACGGTATGTGTATTTTTTCCCTAGCCCACTCTGGTCAAGCGTTTGGAGCAGCAGAATTGCGAAAAATTTGTTTTCTTCTCAACCATTTCTCGGCTTCAAACTCCCATATCTCGCGAACGGATTGACCTAACCCAAAAATTCCAATTGCATCTGAAAGTAGAAACTTGCCCGATTACAACGGTGTGTGTATTTTTTCCCTAGCCCATTCTGGTCAAGCGTTTGGAGCAGCAGAATTGCGAAAAATTTGTTGTCTTCTCAACCATTTCTTAGCTTCAAACTCCCTTATCTCGCGAACGGATTAACCTAACCCAAAAATTCCTATTGCATCTGAAAGTAGAAACCCGCCCGATTACAACGGTTTGTGTATTTTTTCCCTAGGCCATTCTGGTTAAGCGTTTGGAGCAGCAGAATTGCGAAAAATTTTTTGCCTTCTCAACCATTTCTTGGCTTCAAACTCCCATATCTTGCGAACGGATTGACCTAACCCAAAAATTCCTATTGCATCTGAAAGTAGAAACTCGCCCGATTACAACGGTGTGTGTATTTTTTCCCTAGGCCATTCTGGTTAAGCGTTTGGAGCAGCAGAATTGCGAAAAATTTTTTGCCTTCTCAACCATTTCTTGGCTTCAAACTCCCATATCTCGCGAAAGGATTGACCTTGCATCTGAAAGTAGAAACTAGCCCGATTACAGCGGTATGTGTATTTTCTCCCTAGGCCATTCTGGTCAAGCGTTTGGAGCAGCAGAATTGCGAAAAATTTGTTGTCTTCTCAACCATTTCTTGCCTTCAATCTCCCATATCTCGCGAATGGATTGACCTAACCCAAAAATTCCTATTGCATCTGAAAGTAGAAACTCGCCCGATTACAACGGTATATGTATTTTTTCCCTAGGCCATTCTGGTTAGGCGTTTGGAGCAGCAGAATTGCGAAAAATTTTCTGCCTTCTCAACCATTTCTTGGCTTCAAACTCCCATATCTCGCGAACGGATTGACCTAAACCAACAATTCCTGCTGCGTTTGAAAGTAGAAACTAGCCCGATTACAACGGTATGTGTATTTTCTCCCTAGGCCATTCTGGTTAAGCGTTTGGAGCAGCTGAATTGCGAAAATTTTTTGCCTTCTCAACCATTTCTTGGCTTCAAACTCCCATATCTCGCGAACGGATTGACCTAACCCAAAAATTCCTATTGCATCTGAAAGTAGAAACTAGCCCGATTACAGGGGTATGTGTATTTTCTCCCTAGGCCATTCTGGTTAAGCGTTTGGAGCAGCAGAATTGCGAAAAATTTGTTGTCTTCTCAACCATTTCTTGGCTTCAAACTCCCATATCTCGCGAACGGATTGACCTAACCCAAAAATTCCTATTGCATCTGAAAGTAGAAACTCGCCCGATTACAACGGTATGTGTATTTTTTCCCTAGGCCATTCTGGTTAAGCGTTTGGAGCAGCAGAATTGCGAAAAATTTTTTGCCTTCTCAACCATTTCTTGGCTTCAAACTCCCATATCTAGCGAACGGATTGACCTAACCCAAAAATTCCTATTGCATCTGAAAGTAGAAACTCGCCCGATTACAGCGGTATGTGTATTTTTTCCCTAGGCCATTCTGGTTGAGCGTTTGGAGCAGCAGAATTGCGAAAAGTTTATTGCCTTCTCAACCATTTCTTGGCTTCAAACTCCCATATCTCGCGAACGGATTGACATAACCCAAAAATTCCTATTGCATCTGAAAGTAGAAACTAGCCCGATTACAGCGGTATGTGTATTTTCTCCCTAGGCCATTCTGGTTAAGCGTTTGGAGCAGCAGAATTGCGAAAAATTTGTTGTCTTCTCAACCATTTCTTGGCTTCAAACTCCCATATCTCGCGAACGGATTGACCTAACCCAAAAATTCCTGTTGTGTCTGAAAGTAGAAACTCGCCCGATTACAGCGGTATGTGTATTTTTTCCCTAGCCCATTCTGGTTAAGCGTTTGGAGCAGCAGAATTGCGAAAAATTTGTTGTCTTCTCAACCATTTCTTAGCTTCAAACTCCCATATCTCGCGAACGGATTGACCTAACCCAAAAATTCCTATTTCATCTGAAAGTAGAAACTCGCCCGATTACAACGGTATGTGTATTTTTTCCCTAGGCCATTCTGGTTAAGCGTTTGGTGCAGCAGAATTGCGAAAAATTTTTTGCCTTCTCAACCATTTCTTGGCTTCAAACTCCCATATCTAGCGAACGGATTGACCTAACCCAAAAATTCCTATTGCATCTGAAAGTAGAAACTCGCCCGATTACAGCGGTATGTGTATTTTTTCCCTAGGCCATTCTGGTTGAGCGTTTGGAGCAGCAGAATTGCGAAAAGTTTATTGCCTTCTCAACCATTTCTTGGCTTCAAACTCCCATATCTCGCGAACGGATTGACCTAACCCAAAAATTCCTGTAGCGTCTGAAAGTAGAAACTCGGCCGATTACTACGGTATGTGTATTTTTTCCCTAGCCCACTCTGGTCAAGTGTTTGGAGCAGCAGAATTGCGAAAAATTTGTTTTCTTCTCAACCATTTCTTAGCTTCAAACTCCCTTATCTCGCGAACGGATTGACCTAACCCAAAAATTCCTATTGCATCTGAAAGTAGAAACCCGCCCGATTACAACGGTATGTGTATTTTTTCCCTAGGCCATTCTGGTTAAGCGTTTGGAGCAGCAGAATTGCGAAAAATTTTTTGCCTTCTCAACCATTTCTTGGATTCAAACTCCCATATCTCGCGAACGGATTGACCAAACCCAAAAATTCCTGCTGCGTCTGAAAGTAGAAACTAGCCCGATTACAACGGTATGTGTATTTTCTCCCTAGGCCATTCTGGTTAAGCGTTTGGAGCAGCAGAATTGCGAAAAATTTGTTGTCTTCTCAACCATTTCTTGGCTTCAAACTCCCATATCTCGCGAACGGATTGACCTAACCCAAAAATTCCTATTGCATCTGAAAGTAGAAACTAGCCCGATTACAGGGGTATGTGTATTTTCTCCCTAGGCCATTCTGGTTAAGCGTTTGGAGCAGCAGAATTGCGAAAAATTTGTTGTCTTCTCAACCATTTCTTAGTTTCAAAGTCCCATATCTCGCGAACGGATTGACCAAACCCAAAAATTCCTGCTGCGTCTGAAAGTAGAAACTAGCCCGATTACAACGGTATGTGTATTTTCTCCCTAGGCCATTCTGGTTAAGCGTTTGGAGCAGCAGAATTGCGAAAAATTTGTTGTCTTCTCAACCATTTCTTAGTTTCAAAGTCCCATATCTCGCGAACGGATTGACCAAACCCAAAAATTCCTGCTGCGTCTGAAAGTAGAAACTAGCCCGATTACAACGGTATGTGTATTTTCTCCCTAGGCCATTCTGGTTATGCGTTTGGAGCAGCAGAATTGCGAAAAATTTTTTGCCTTCTCAACCATTTCTTGGCTTCAAACTCCCATATCTCGCGAACGGATTGACCTCACCCAAAAATTCCTATTGCGTCTGAAAGTAGAAACTCGCCCGATTACAACGGTGTGTGTATTTTTTCCCTAGCCCATTCTGGTCAAGCGTTTGGAGCAGCAGAATTGCGAAAAATTTGTTGTCTTCTCAACCATTTCTTAGATTCAAACTCCCTTATCTCGCGAACGGATTAACCTAACCCAAAAATTCCTATTGCATCTGAAAGTAGAAACCCGCCCGATTACAACGGTATGTGTATTTTTTCCCTAGGCCATTCTGGTTAAGCGTTTGGAGCAGCAGAAGTGCGTAAAATTTGTTGTCTTCTCAACCATTTCTTAGCTTCAAACTCCCATATCTCGCGAACGGATTGACCAAACCCAAAAATTCCTGCTGCGTTTGAAAGTAGAAACTAGCCCGATTACAACGGTATGTGTATTTTCTCCGTAGGCCCTTCTGGTTAAGCGTTTGGAGCAGCAGAATTGCGAAAAATTTTTTGCCTTCTCAACCATTTCTTGGATTCAAACTCCCATATCTCGCGAACGGATTGACCTAACCCAAAAATTCCTGTAGCGTCTGAAAGTAGAAACTCGGCCGATTACTACGGTATGTGTATTTTTTCCCTAGCCCACTCTGGTCAAGCGTTTGGAGCAGCAGAATTGCGAAAAATTTGTTTTCTTCTCAACCATTTCTTGGCTTCAAACTCCCATATCTCGCGAAAGGATTGACCCTCCCAAAAAATTCCTATTGCATCTGAAAGTAGAAACTCGCCCGATTACAACGGTATGTGTATTTTTTCCCTAGGCCATTCTGGTTAGGCGTTTGGAGCAGCAGAATTGCGAAAAATTTTCTGCCTTCTCAACCATTTCTTGGCTTCAAACTCCCATATCTCGCGAACGGATTGACCTAACCCAACAATTCCTGCTGCGTTTGAAAGTAGAAACTCGCCCGATTACAACGGTATGTGTATTTTTTCCCTAAGCCATTCTGGTTAAGCGTTTGGAGCAGCAGAAGTGCGTAAAATTTGTTGTCTTCTACACCATTTCTTGGCTTCAAACTCCCATATGTCGCGAACGGATTGACCAAACCCAAAAATTCCTATTGCATCTGAAAGTAGAAACTAGCCCGATTACAGGGGTATGTGTATTTTCTCCCTAGGCCATTCTGGTTAAGCGTTTGGAGCAGCAGAATTGCGAAAAATTTGTTGTCTTCTCAACCATTTCTTGGCTTCAAACTCCCATATCTCGCGAACGGATTGACCTAACCCAAAAATTCCTATTGCATCTGAAAGTAGAAACTAGCCCGATTACAGGGGTATGTGTATTTTCTCCCTAGGCCATTCTGGTTAAGCGTTTGGAGCAGCAGAATTGCGAAAAATTTGTTGTCTTCTCAACCATTTCTTGGCTTCAAACTCCCATATCTCGCGAACGGATTGACCAAACCCAAAAATTCCTGCTGCGTTTGAAAGTAGAAACTAGCCCGATTACAACGGTATGTGTATTTTCTCCCTAGGCCATTCTGGTTCAGCGTTTGGAGCAGCAGAATTGCGAAAAATTTTTTGCCTTCTCAACCATTTCTTGGATTCAAACTCCCATATCTCGCGAACGGATTGACCTAACCCAAAAATTCCTGTAGCGTCTGAAAGTAGAAATTCGGCCGATTACTACGGTATGTGTATTTTTTCCCTAGCCAACTCTGGTCAAGCGTTTGGAGCAGCAGAATGGCGAAAAATTTGTTTTCTTCTCAACCATTTCTTGGCTTCAAACTCCCATATCTCGCGAAAGGATTGACCTAACCAAAAAATTCCTATTGCATCTGAAAGTAGAAACTCGCCCGATTACAACGGTATGTGTATTTTTTCCCTAGGCCATTCTGGTTAGGCGTTTGGAGTAGCAGATTTGCGAAAAATTTTTTGCCTTCTCAACCATTTCTTGGCTTCAAACTCCCATATCTCGCGAACGGATTGACCTAACTCAAAAATTCCTGTTGCGTCTGAAAGTAGAAACTCGCCCGATTACAGCGGTATGTGTATTTTTACCCTAGGCCATTCTGGTTAAGCGTTTGGAGCAGCAGAATTGCGAAAAATTTTCTGCCTTCTCAACCATTCCTTGGCTTCAAACTCCCATATCTCGCGAACGGATTGACCTAGCCCAACAATTCCTGTAGCGTCTGAAAGTAGAAACTCGCCCGATTACAACGGTATGTGTATTTTTTCCCTAGCCCATTCTTGTTAAGCGTTTGGTTCAGCAGAATTGCGAAAAATTTGTTGTCTTCTCAACCATTTCTTAGTTTCAAAGTCCCATATCTCGCGAACGGATTGACCAAACCCAAAAATTCCTGCTGCGTCTGAAAGTAGAAACTAGCCCGATTACAACGGTATGTGTATTTTCTCCCTAGGCCATTCTGGTTATGCGTTTGGAGCAGCAGAATTGCGAAAAATTTTTTGCCTTCTCAACCATTTCTTGGCTTCAAACTCCCATATCTCGCGAACGGATTGACCTCACCCAAAAATTCCTATTGCATCTGAAAGTAGAAACTAGCCCGATTACAACGGTATGTGTATTTTCTCCCTAGGCCATTCTGGTTAAGCGTTTGGAGCAGCAGAATTGCGAAAAATTTGTTGTCTTCTCAACCATTTCTTGGCTTCAAACTCCCATATCCCGCGAACGGATTGACCTAACCCAAAAATTCCTATTGCATCTGAAAGTAGAAACTCGCCCGATTACAACGGTGTGTGTATTTTTTCCCTAGGCCATTCTGGATAAGCGTTTGAAGCAGCAGAATTGCGAAAAATTTTTTACCTTCTCAACCATTTCTTGGCTTCAAACTCCCATATCTCGCGAACGGATTGACCTAACCCAAAAAGTCCTATTGCATCTGAAAGTAGAAACTAGCCCGATTACAACGGTATGTGTATTTTTTCCCTAGCCCATTCTGGTCAAGCGTTTGGAGCAGCAGAATTGCGAAAAATTTTCTGCCTTCTCAAACATTTCTTGGCTTCAAACTCCCATATCTCGCGAACGGATTGACCTAACCCAACAATTCCTGTAGCGTCTGAAAGTAGAAACTCGCCCGATTACAACGGTATGTGTATTTTTTCCCTAGCCCATTCTTGTTAAGCGTTTGGTTCAGCAGAATTGCGAAAAATTTGTTGTCTTCTCAACCATTTCTTAGTTTCAAAGTCCCATATGTCGCGAACGGATTGACCAAACCCAAAAATTCCTACTGCGTCTGAAAGTAGAAACTAGCCCGATTACAACGGTATGTGTATTTTCTCCCTAGGCCATTCTGGTTATGCGTTTGGAGCAGCAGAATTGCGAAAAATTTTTTGCCTTCTCAACCATTTCTTGGCTTCAAACTCCCATATCTCGCGAAAGGATTGACCTAACCAAAAAATTCCTATTGCGTCTGAAAGTAGAAACTCGCCCGATTACAACGGTGTGTGTATTTTTTCCCTAGCCCATTCTGGTCAAGCGTTTGGAGCAGCAGAATTGCGAAAAATTTGTTGTCTTCTCAACCATTTCTTAGATTCAAACTCCCTTATCTCGCGAACGGATTAACCTAACCCAAAAATTCCTATTGCATCTGAAAGTAGAAACCCGCCCGACTACAACGGTATGTGTATTTTTTCCCTAGGCCATTCTGGTTAAGCGTTTGGAGCAGCAGAAGTGCGTAAAATTTGTTGTCTTCTCAACCATTTCTTAGCTTCAAACTCCCATATCTCGCGAACGGATTGACCAAACCCAAAAATTCCTGTAGCGTCTGAAAGTAGAAACTCGCCCGATTACAACGGTATGTGTATTTTTTCCCTAGCCCATTCTTGTTAAGCGTTTGGTTCAGCAGAATTGCGAAAAATTTGTTGTCTTCTCAACCATTTCTTAGTTTCAAAGTCCCATATCTCGCGAACGGATTGACCAAACCCAAAAATTCCTGCTGCGTCTGAAAGTAGAAACTAGCCCGATTACAACGGTATGTGTATTTTCTCCCTAGGCCATTCTGGTTATGCGTTTGGAGCAGCAGAATTGCGAAAAATTTTTTGCCTTCTCAACCATTTCTTGGCTTCAAACTCCCATATCTCGCGAACGGATTGACCTCACCCAAAAATTCCTATTGCATCTGAAAGTAGAAACTAGCCCGATTACAACGGTATGTGTATTTTCTCCCTAGGCCATTCTGGTTAAGCGTTTGGAGCAGCAGAATTGCGAAAAATTTGTTGTCTTCTCAACCATTTCTTGGCTTCAAACTCCCATATCCCGCGAACGGATTGACCTAACCCAAAAATTCCTATTGCATCTGAAAGTAGAAACTCGCCCGATTACAACGGTGTGTGTATTTTTTCCCTAGGCCATTCTGGATAAGCGTTTGGAGCAGCAGAATTGCGAAAAATTTTTTACCTTCTCAACCATTTCTTGGCTTCAAACTCCCATATCTCGCGAACGGATTGACCTAACCCAAAAAGTCCTATTGCATCTGAAAGTAGATACTAGCCCGATTACAACGGTATGTGTATTTTTTCCCTAGCCCATTCTTGTTAAGCGTTTGGTTCAGCAGAATTGCGAAAAATTTGTTGTCTTTTCAACCATTTCTTAGTTTCAAAGTCCCATATGTCGCGAACGGATTGACCAAACCCAAAAATTCCTACTGCGTCTGAAAGTAGAAACTAGCCCGATTACAACGGTATGTGTATTTTCTCCCTAGGCCATTCTGGTTATGCGTTTGGAGCAGCAGAATTGCGAAAAATTTTTTGCCTTCTCAACCATTTCTTGGCTTCAAACTCCCATATCTCGCGAAAGGATTGACCTAACCAAAAAATTCCTATTGCGTCTGAAAGTAGAAACTCGCCCGATTACAACGGTGTGTGTATTTTTTCCCTAGCCCATTCTGGTCAAGCGTTTGGAGCAGCAGAATTGCGAAAAATTTGTTGTCTTCTCAACCATTTCTTAGATTCAAACTCCCTTATCTCGCGAACGGATTAACCTAACCCAAAAATTCCTATTGCATCTGAAAGTAGAAACCCGCCCGATTACAACGGTATATGTATTTTTTCCCTAGGCCATTCTGGTTAAGCGTTTGGAGCAGCAGAAGTGCGTAAAATTTGTTGTCTTCTCAACCATTTCTTAGCTTCAAACTCCCATATCTCGCGAACGGATTGACCAAACCCAAAAATTCCTGCTGCGTTCGAAAGTAGAAACTAGCCCGATTACAACGGTATGTGTATTTTCTCCCTAGGCCATTCTGGTTAAGCGTTTGGAGCAGCAGAATTGCGAAAAATTTTCTGCCTTCTCAACCATTTCTTGGATTCAAACTCCCATATCTCGCGAACGGATTGTCCTAACCCAACAATTCCTGTAGCGTCTGAAAGTAGAAACTCGCCCGATTACAACGTTATGTGTATTTTTTCCCTAGCCCATTCTTGTTAAGCGTCTGGTTCAGCAGAATTGCGAAAAATTTGTTGTCTTCTCAACCATTTCTTAGTTTCAAAGTCCCATATCTCGCGAACGGATTGACCAAACCCAAAAATTCCTGCTGCGTCTGAAAGTAGAAACTAGCCCGATTACAACGGTATGTGTATTTTCTCCCTAGGCCATTCTGGTTATGCGTTTGGAGCAGCAGAATTGCGAAAAATTTTTTGCCTTCTCAACCATTTCTTGGCTTCAAACTCCCATATCTCGCGAACGGATTGACCAAACCCAAAAATTCCTGTTGCATATGAAAGTAGAATCTCGCCCGATTACAACGGTATGTGTATTTTTTCCCTAGGCCATTCTGGTTAAGCGCTTGGAGCAGCAGAAGTGCGTAAAATTTGTTGTCTTCTCAACCATTTCTTAGCTTCAAACTCCCATATCTCGCGAACGGATTGACCAAACCTAAAAATTCCTGCTGCGTTTGAAAGTAGAAACTAGCCCGATTACAACGGTATGTGTATTTTCTCCCTAGGCCATTCTGGTTAAGCGTTTGCAGCAGCAGAATTGCGAAATATTTGTTGTCTTCTCAACCATTTCTTACCTTCAAACTCCCATACCTCCCGAACGGATTGACCTAACCCCAAAAATTCCTGTTGCATCTGAAAGTAGAAACTAGCCCGATTACAGCGGTATGTGTATTTTCTCCCTAGGCCATTCTGGTTAAGCGTTTGGAGCAGCAGAATTGCGAAAAATTTTTTGCCCTCTCAACCATTTCTTGGCTTCAAACTCCCATATCTCGCGAACGGATTGACCTAACCCAAAAATTCCTATTGCATCTGAAAGTAGAAACTCGCCCGATTACAAGGGTGTGTGTATTTTTTCCCTAGGCGATCCTGGTTAAGCGTTTGGAGCAGCAGAATTGCGAAAAATTTTTTGCATTCTCAACCATTTCTTAGCTTCAAACTCCCATATCTCGCGAACGGATTGACCAAACCCAAAAATTCCTGCTGCGTTTGAAAGTAGAAACTAGCCCGATTACAACGGTATGTGTATTTTCTCCCTAGGCCATTCTGGTTAAGCTTTTGGAGCAGCAGAATTGCGAAAAATTTTTTGCCTTCTCAACCATTTCTTGGATTCAAACTCCCATATCTCGCGAACGGATTGACCTAACCCAAAAATTCCTGTAGCGTCTGAAAGTAGAAACTCGGCCGATTACTACGGTATGAGTATTTTTTCCCTAGCCCACTCTGGTCAAGCGTTTGGAGCAGCAGAATTGCGAAAAATTTGTTTTCTTCTCAACCATTTCTTGGCTTCAAACTCCCATATCTCGCGAAAGGATTGACCTAACCAAAAAATTCCTATTGCATCTGAAAGTAGAAACTCGCCCGATTACAACGGTATGTGTATTTTTTCCCTAGGCCATTCTGGTTAGGCGTTTGGAGCAGCAGAATTGCGAAAAATTTTCTGCCTTCTCAACCATTTCTTGGGTTCAAACTCCCATATCTCGCGAACGGATTGACCTAACCCAACAATTCCTGCTGCGTTTGAAAGTAGAAACTCGCCCGATTACCACGGTATGTGTATTTTTTCCCTAGGCCATTCTGGTTAAGCGTTTGGAGAAGCAGAAGTGCGTAAAATTTGTTGTCTTCTCAACCATTTCTTAGCTTCAAACTCCATATGTCGCGAACGGATTGACCAAACCCAAAAATTCCTGCTGCGTTTGAAAGTAGAAACTAGCCCGATTACAACGGTATGTGTATTTTCTCCCTAGGCCATTCTGGTTAAGCGTTTGGAGCAGCAGAATTGCGAAAATTTTTTGCCTTCTCAACCATTTCTTGGCTTCAAACTCCCATATCTCGCGAACGGATTGACCTAACCCAAAAATTCCTATTGCATCTGAAAGTAGAAACTCGCCCGATTACAACGGTGTGTGTATTTTTTCCCTAGGCCATTCTGGTTAAGCGTTTGGAGCAGCAGAATTGCGAAAAATTTTTTGCCTTCTCAACCATTTCTTGGCTTCAAACTCCCATATCTCGCGAACGGATTGACCTAACCCAAAAATTCCTATTGCATCTGAAAGTAGAAACTAGCCCGATTACAGGGGTATGTGTATTTTTCTCCCTAGGCCATTCTGGTTAAGCGTTTGGAGCAGCAGAATTGCGAAAATTTGTTGTCTTCTCAACCATTTCTTGGCTTCTAACTCCCATATCTCGCGAACGGATTGACCTAACCCAAAAATTCCTGTTGTGTCTGAAAGTAGAAACTCGCCCGATTACAGCGGTATGTGTATTTTTTCCCTAGGCCATTCTGGTTAAGCGTTTGGAGCAGCAGAATTGCGAAAAATTTGTTGTCTTCTCAACCATTTCTTAGTTTCAAAGTCCCATATCTCGCGAACGGATTGACCAAACCCAAAAATTCCTGCTGCGTCTGAAAGTAGAAACTAGCCCGATTACAACGGTATGTGTATTTTCTCCCTAGGCCATTCTGGTTATGCGTTTGGAGCAGCAGAATTGCGAAAAATTTTTTGCCTTCTCAACCATTTCTTGGCTTCAAACTCCCATATCTCGCGAACGGATTGACCTCACCCAAAAATTCCTATTGCATCTGAAAGTAGAAACTAGCCCGATTACAACGGTATGTGTATTTTCTCCCTAGGCCATTCTGGTTAAGCGTTTGGAGCAGCAGAATTGCGAAAAATTTGTTGTCTTCTCAACCATTTCTTGGCTTCAAACTCCCATATCCCGCGAACGGATTGACCTAACCCAAAAATTCCTATTGCATCTGAAAGTAGAAACTCGCCCGATTACAACGGTGTGTGTATTTTTTCCCTAGGCCATTCTGGATAAGCGTTTGGAGCAGCAGAATTGCGAAAAATTTTTTGCCTTCTCAACCATTTCTTGGCTTCAAACTCCCATATCTCGCGAAAGGATTGACCTAACCAAAAAATTCCTATTGCGTCTGAAAGTAGAAACTCGCCCGATTACAACGGTGTGTGTATTTTTTCCCTAGCCCATTCTGGTCAAGCGTTTGGAGCAGCAGAATTGCGAAAAATTTGTTGTCTTCTCAACCATTTCTTAGATTCAAACTCCCTTATCTCGCGAACGGATTAACCTAACCCAAAAATTCCTATTGCATCTGAAAGTAGAAACCCGCCCGATTACAACGGTATGTGTATTTTTTCCCTAGGCCATTCTGGTTAAGCGTTTGGAGCAGCAGAAGTGCGTAAAATTTGTTGTCTTCTCAACCATTTCTTAGCTTCAAACTCCCATATCTCGCGAACGGATTGACCAAACCCAAAAATGCCTGTTGCATATGAAAGTAGAAACTCGCCCGATTACAACGGTATGTGTATTTTTTCCCTAGGCCATTCTGGTTAGGCGTTTGGAGCAGCAGAATTGCGAAAAATTTTCTGCCTTCTCAACCATTTCTTGGGTTCAAACTCCCATATCTCGCGAACGGATTGACCTAACCCAAAAATTCCTATTGCATCTGAAAGTAGAAACTAGCCCGATTACAGGGGTATGTGTATTTTCTCCCTAGGCCATTCTGGTTAAGCGTTTGGAGCAGCAGAATTGCGAAAAATTTGTTGTCTTCTCAACCATTTCTTGGCTTCTAACTCCCATATCTCGCGAACGGATTGACCTAACCCAAAAATTCCTGTTGTGTCTGAAAGTAGAAACTCGCCCGATTACAGCGGTATGTGTATTTTTTCCCTAGGCCATTCTGGCTAAGCGTTTGGAGCAGCAGAATTGCGAAAAATTTTTTGCCTTCTCAACCATTTCTTGCCTTCAAACTCCCATATCTAGCGAACGGATGACCTAACCCAAAAATTCCTATTGCATCTGAAAGTAGAAACTCGCCCGATTACAGCGGTATGTGTATTTTTTCCCTAGGCCATTCTGGTTGAGCGTTTGGAGCAACAGAATTGCGAAAAATTTATTGCCTTCTCAACCATTTCTTGGCTTCAAACTCCCATATCTCGCGAACGGATTGACCTAACCCAAAAATTCCTATTGCATCTGAAAGTAGAAACTCGCCCGATTACAACGGTATGTGTATTTTTTCCCTAGGCCATTCTGGTTAGGCGTTTGGAGCCGCAGAATTGCGAAAAATTTTCTGCCTTCTCAACCATTTCTTGGCTTCAAACTCCCATATCTCGCGAACGGATTGACCTAACCCAACAATTGCTGTAGCGTCTGAAAGTAGAAACTCGCCCGATTACAGCCGTATGTGTATTTTTTCCCTAGGCCATTCTGGTTGAGCGTTTGGAGCAACAGAATTGCGAAAAATTTGTTGTCTTCTCAACCATTTCTTAGTTTCAAAGTCCCATATCTCGCGAACGGATTGACCAAACCCAAAAATTCCTGCTGCGTTTGAAAGTAGAAACTAGCCCGATTACAACGGTATGTGTATTTTCTCCCTAGGCCATTCTGGTTAAGCGTTTGGAGCAGCAGAATTGCGAAAAATTTTTTGCCTTCTCAACCATTTCTTGGCTTCAAACTCCCATATCTCGCGAACGGATTGACCTAACCCAAAAATTCCTATTGCATCTGAAAGTAGAAACTCGCCCGATTACAACGGTGTGTGTATTTTTTCCCTAGGCCATTCTGGTTAAGCGTTTGGAGCAGCAGAATTGCGAAAAATTTTTTGCCTTCTCAACCATTTCTTGGCTTCAAACTCCCATATCTCGCGAACGGATTGACCTAACCCAAAAATTCCTATTGCATCTGAAAGTAGAAACTAGCCCGATTACAGGGGTATGCGTATTTCCTCCCTAGGCCATTCTGGTTAAGCGTTTGGAGCAGCAGAATTGCGAAAAATTTGTTGTCTTCTCAACCATTTCTTGGCTTCAAACTCCCATATCTCGCGAACGGATTGACCTAACCCAAAAATTCCTGTTGTGTCTGAAAGTAGAAACTCGCCCGATTACAGCGGTATGTGTATTTTTTCCCTAGCCCATTCTGGTTAAGCGTTTGGAGCAGCAGAATTGCGAAAAATTTGTTGTCTTCTCAACCATTTCTTAGCTTCAAACTCCCATATCTCGCGAACGGATTGAACTAACCCAAAAATTCCTATTGCATCTGAAAGTAGAAACTCGCCCGATTACAACGGTATGTGTATTTTTTCCCTAGGCCATTCTGGTTAAGCGTTTGGAGCAGCAGAATTGCGAAAAATTTTTTGCCTTCTCAACCATCTCTTGGCTTCAAACTCCCATATCTAGCGAACGGATTGACCTAACCCAAAAATTCCTATTGCATCTGAAAGTAGAAACTCGCCCGATTACAGCGGTATGTGTATTTTTTCCCTAGCCCATTCTTGTTAAGCGTCTGGTTCAGCAGAATTGCGAAAAATTTGTTGTCTTCTCAACCATTTCTTAGTTTCAAAGTCCCATATCTCGCGAACGGATTGACCAAACCCAAAAATTCCTGCTGCGTCTGAAAGTAGAAACTAGCCCGATTACAACGGTATGTGTATTTTCTCCCTAGGCCATTCTGGTTATGCGTTTGGAGCAGCAGAATTGCGAAAAATTTTTTGCCTTCTCAACCATTTCTTGGCTTCAAACTCCCATATCTCGCGAACGGATTGACCAAACCCAAAAATTCCTGTTGCATATGAAAGTAGAATCTCGCCCGATTACAACGGTATGTGTATTTTTTCCCTAGGCCATTCTGGTTAAGCGCTTGGAGCAGCAGAAGTGCGTAAAATTTGTTGTCTTCTCAACCATTTCTTAGCTTCAAACTCCCATATCTCGCGAACGGATTGACCAAACCTAAAAATTCCTGCTGCGTTTGAAAGTAGAAACTAGCCCGATTACAACGGTATGTGTATTTTCTCCCTAGGCCATTCTGGTTAAGCGTTTGCAGCAGCAGAATTGCGAAATATTTGTTGTCTTCTCAACCATTTCTTACCTTCAAACTCCCATACCTCCCGAACGGATTGACCTAACCCCAAAAATTCCTGTTGCATCTGAAAGTAGAAACTAGCCCGATTACAGCGGTATGTGTATTTTCTCCCTAGGCCATTCTGGTTAAGCGTTTGGAGCAGCAGAATTGCGAAAAATTTTTTGCCCTCTCAACCATTTCTTGGCTTCAAACTCCCATATCTCGCGAACGGATTGACCTAACCCAAAAATTCCTATTGCATCTGAAAGTAGAAACTCGCCCGATTACAAGGGTGTGTGTATTTTTTCCCTAGGCGATCCTGGTTAAGCGTTTGGAGCAGCAGAATTGCGAAAAATTTTTTGCATTCTCAACCATTTCTTAGCTTCAAACTCCCATATCTCGCGAACGGATTGACCAAACCCAAAAATTCCTGCTGCGTTTGAAAGTAGAAACTAGCCCGATTACAACGGTATGTGTATTTTCTCCCTAGGCCATTCTGGTTAAGCGTTTGGAGCAGCAGAATTGCGAAAAATTTTTTGCCTTCTCAACCATTTCTTGGATTCAAACTCCCATATCTCGCGAACGGATTGACCTAACCCAAAAATTCCTGTAGCGTCTGAAAGTAGAAACTCGGCCGATTACTACGGTATGAGTATTTTTTCCCTAGCCCACTCTGGTCAAGCGTTTGGAGCAGCAGAATTGCGAAAAATTTGTTTTCTTCTCAACCATTTCTTGGCTTCAAACTCCCATATCTCGCGAAAGGATTGACCTAACCAAAAAATTCCTATTGCATCTGAAAGTAGAAACTCGCCCGATTACAACGGTATGTGTATTTTTTCCCTAGGCCATTCTGGTTAGGCGTTTGGAGCAGCAGAATTGCGAAAAATTTTCTGCCTTCTCAACCATTTCTTGGGTTCAAACTCCCATATCTCGCGAACGGATTGACCTAACCCAACAATTCCTGCTGCGTTTGAAAGTAGAAACTCGCCCGATTACCACGGTATGTGTATTTTTTCCCTAGGCCATTCTGGTTAAGCGTTTGGAGAAGCAGAAGTGCGTAAAATTTGTTGTCTTCTCAACCATTTCTTAGCTTCAAACTCCATATGTCGCGAACGGATTGACCAAACCCAAAAATTCCTGCTGCGTTTGAAAGTAGAAACTAGCCCGATTACAACGGTATGTGTATTTTCTCCCTAGGCCATTCTGGTTAAGCGTTTGGAGCAGCAGAATTGCGAAAAATTTTTTGCCTTCTCAACCATTTCTTGGCTTCAAACTCCCATATCTCGCGAACGGATTGACCTAACCCAAAAATTCCTATTGCATCTGAAAGTAGAAACTCGCCCGATTACAACGGTGTGTGTATTTTTTCCCTAGGCCATTCTGGTTAAGCGTTTGGAGCAGCAGAATTGCGAAAAATTTTTTGCCTTCTCAACCATTTCTTGGCTTCAAACTCCCATATCTCGCGAACGGATTGACCTAACCCAAAAATTCCTATTGCATCTGAAAGTAGAAACTAGCCCGATTACAGGGGTATGTGTATTTTCTCCCTAGGCCATTCTGGTTAAGCGTTTGGAGCAGCAGAATTGCGAAAATTTGTTGTCTTCTCAACCATTTCTTGGCTTCTAACTCCCATATCTCGCGAACGGATTGACCTAACCCAAAAATTCCTGTTGTGTCTGAAAGTAGAAACTCGCCCGATTACAGCGGTATGTGTATTTTTTCCCTAGGCCATTCTGGTTAAGCGTTTGGAGCAGCAGAATTGCGAAAAATTTGTTGTCTTCTCAACCATTTCTTAGTTTCAAAGTCCCATATCTCGCGAACGGATTGACCAAACCCAAAAATTCCTGCTGCGTCTGAAAGTAGAAACTAGCCCGATTACAACGGTATGTGTATTTTCTCCCTAGGCCATTCTGGTTATGCGTTTGGAGCAGCAGAATTGCGAAAAATTTTTTGCCTTCTCAACCATTTCTTGGCTTCAAACTCCCATATCTCGCGAACGGATTGACCTCACCCAAAAATTCCTATTGCATCTGAAAGTAGAAACTAGCCCGATTACAACGGTATGTGTATTTTCTCCCTAGGCCATTCTGGTTAAGCGTTTGGAGCAGCAGAATTGCGAAAAATTTGTTGTCTTCTCAACCATTTCTTGGCTTCAAACTCCCATATCCCGCGAACGGATTGACCTAACCCAAAAATTCCTATTGCATCTGAAAGTAGAAACTCGCCCGATTACAACGGTGTGTGTATTTTTTCCCTAGGCCATTCTGGATAAGCGTTTGGAGCAGCAGAATTGCGAAAAATTTTTTGCCTTCTCAACCATTTCTTGGCTTCAAACTCCCATATCTCGCGAAAGGATTGACCTAACCAAAAAATTCCTATTGCGTCTGAAAGTAGAAACTCGCCCGATTACAACGGTGTGTGTATTTTTTCCCTAGCCCATTCTGGTCAAGCGTTTGGAGCAGCAGAATTGCGAAAAATTTGTTGTCTTCTCAACCATTTCTTAGATTCAAACTCCCTTATCTCGCGAACGGATTAACCTAACCCAAAAATTCCTATTGCATCTGAAAGTAGAAACCCGCCCGATTACAACGGTATGTGTATTTTTTCCCTAGGCCATTCTGGTTAAGCGTTTGGAGCAGCAGAAGTGCGTAAAATTTGTTGTCTTCTCAACCATTTCTTAGCTTCAAACTCCCATATCTCGCGAACGGATTGACCAAACCCAAAAATGCCTGTTGCATATGAAAGTAGAAACTCGCCCGATTACAACGGTATGTGTATTTTTTCCCTAGGCCATTCTGGTTAGGCGTTTGGAGCAGCAGAATTGCGAAAAATTTTCTGCCTTCTCAACCATTTCTTGGGTTCAAACTCCCATATCTCGCGAACGGATTGACCTAACCCAAAAATTCCTATTGCATCTGAAAGTAGAAACTAGCCCGATTACAGGGGTATGTGTATTTTCTCCCTAGGCCATTCTGGTTAAGCGTTTGGAGCAGCAGAATTGCGAAAAATTTGTTGTCTTCTCAACCATTTCTTGGCTTCTAACTCCCATATCTCGCGAACGGATTGACCTAACCCAAAAATTCCTGTTGTGTCTGAAAGTAGAAACTCGCCCGATTACAGCGGTATGTGTATTTTTTCCCTAGGCCATTCTGGCTAAGCGTTTGGAGCAGCAGAATTGCGAAAAATTTTTTGCCTTCTCAACCATTTCTTGCCTTCAAACTCCCATATCTAGCGAACGGATGACCTAACCCAAAAATTCCTATTGCATCTGAAAGTAGAAACTCGCCCGATTACAGCGGTATGTGTATTTTTTCCCTAGGCCATTCTGGTTGAGCGTTTGGAGCAACAGAATTGCGAAAAATTTATTGCCTTCTCAACCATTTCTTGGCTTCAAACTCCCATATCTCGCGAACGGATTGACCTAACCCAAAAATTCCTATTGCATCTGAAAGTAGAAACTCGCCCGATTACAACGGTATGTGTATTTTTTCCCTAGGCCATTCTGGTTAGGCGTTTGGAGCCGCAGAATTGCGAAAAATTTTCTGCCTTCTCAACCATTTCTTGGCTTCAAACTCCCATATCTCGCGAACGGATTGACCTAACCCAACAATTGCTGTAGCGTCTGAAAGTAGAAACTCGCCCGATTACAGCGGTATGTGTATTTTTTCCCTAGGCCATTCTGGTTGAGCGTTTGGAGCAACAGAATTGCGAAAAATTTGTTGTCTTCTCAACCATTTCTTAGTTTCAAAGTCCCATATCTCGCGAACGGATTGACCAAACCCAAAAATTCCTGCTGCGTTTGAAAGTAGAAACTAGCCCGATTACAACGGTATGTGTATTTTCTCCCTAGGCCATTCTGGTTAAGCGTTTGGAGCAGCAGAATTGCGAAAAATTTTTTGCCTTCTCAACCATTTCTTGGCTTCAAACTCCCATATCTCGCGAACGGATTGACCTAACCCAAAAATTCCTATTGCATCTGAAAGTAGAAACTCGCCCGATTACAACGGTGTGTGTATTTTTTCCCTAGGCCATTCTGGTTAAGCGTTTGGAGCAGCAGAATTGCGAAAAATTTTTTGCCTTCTCAACCATTTCTTGGCTTCAAACTCCCATATCTCGCGAACGGATTGACCTAACCCAAAAATTCCTATTGCATCTGAAAGTAGAAACTAGCCCGATTACAGGGGTATGCGTATTTCCTCCCTAGGCCATTCTGGTTAAGCGTTTGGAGCAGCAGAATTGCGAAAAATTTGTTGTCTTCTCAACCATTTCTTGGCTTCAAACTCCCATATCTCGCGAACGGATTGACCTAACCCAAAAATTCCTGTTGTGTCTGAAAGTAGAAACTCGCCCGATTACAGCGGTATGTGTATTTTTTCCCTAGCCCATTCTGGTTAAGCGTTTGGAGCAGCAGAATTGCGAAAAATTTGTTGTCTTCTCAACCATTTCTTAGCTTCAAACTCCCATATCTCGCGAACGGATTGAACTAACCCAAAAATTCCTATTGCATCTGAAAGTAGAAACTCGCCCGATTACAACGGTATGTGTATTTTTTCCCTAGGCCATTCTGGTTAAGCGTTTGGAGCAGCAGAATTGCGAAAAATTTTTTGCCTTCTCAACCATCTCTTGGCTTCAAACTCCCATATCTAGCGAACGGATTGACCTAACCCAAAAATTCCTATTGCATCTGAAAGTAGAAACTCGCCCGATTACAGCGGTATGTGTATTTTTTCCCTAGGCCATTCTGGTTGAGCGTTTGGAGCAGCAGAATTGCGAAAAATTTATTGCCTTCTCAACCATTTCTTGGCTTCAAACTCCCATATCTCGCGAACGGATTGACCTAACCCAAAAATTCCTATTGCATCTGAAAGTAGAAACTCGCCCGATTACAACGGTATGTGTATTTTTTCCCTAGGCCATTCTGGTTAAGCGTTTGGAGCAGCAGAAGTGCGTAAAATTTGTTGTCTTCTCAACCATTTCTTAACTTCAAACTCCCATATCTCGCGAACGGATTGACCAAACCCAAAAATTCCTGCTGCGTTTGAAAGTAGAAACTAGCCCGATTACAACGGTATGTGTATTTTCTCCCTAGGCCATTCTGGTTAAGCGTTTGGAGCAGCAGAATTGCGAAAAATTTTTTGCCTTCTCAACCATTTCTTGGCTTCAAACTCCCATATCTCGCGAACGGATTGACCTCACCCAAAAATTCCTGTTGCATATGAAAGTAGGAACTCGCCCGATTACAACGGTATGTGTATTTTTTCCCTAGGCCATTCTGGTTAAGCGTTTGGAGCAGCAGAAGTGCGTAAAATTTGTTGTCTTCTCAACCATTTCTTAGCTTCAAACTCCCATATCTCGCGAACGGATTGACCAAACCCAAAAATTCCTGCTGCGTTTGAAAGTAGAAACTAGCCCGATTACAACGGTATATGTATTTTCTCCCTAGGCCATTCTGGTTAGGCGTTTGGAGCAGCAGAATTGCGAAAAATTTTTTGCCTTCTCAACCATTTCTTGGCTTCAAACTCCCATATCTCGCGAACGGATTGACCTAACTCAAAAATTCCTGTTGCGTCTGAAAGTAGAAACTCGCCCGATTACAACGGTATGGGTATTTTTTGCCTAGGCCATTCTGGTTAAGCGTTTGGAGCAGCAGAATTGCGAAATATTTGTTGTCTTCTCAACCATTTCTTACCTTCAAACTCCCATATCTCCCGAACGGATTGACCTAACCCCAAAAATTCCTGTTGCATCTGAAAGTAGAAACTAGCCCGATTACAGCGGTATGTGTATTTTCTCCCTAGGCCATTCTGGTTAAGCGTTTGGAGCAGCAGAATTGCGAAAAATTTTTTGCCTTCTCAACCATTTCTTGGCTTCAAACTCCCATATCTCGCGAACGGATTGACCTAACCCAAAAATTCCTATTGCATCTGATAGTAGAAACTCGCCCGATTACAACGGTGTGTGTATTTTTTCCCTAGCCCATTCTGGTCAAGCGTTTGGAGCAGCAGAATTGCGAAAAATTTGTTGTCTTCTCAACCATTTCTTAGATTCAAACTCCCTTATCTCGCGAACGGATTAACCTAACCCAAAAATTCCTATTGCATCTGAAAGTAGAAACCCGCCCGATTACAACGGTATGTGTATTTTTTCCCTAGGCCATTCTGGTTAAGCGTTTGGAGCAGCAGAAGTGCGTAAAATTTGTTGTCTTCTCAACCATTTCTTAGCTTCAAACTCCCATATCTCGCGAACGGATTGACCAAACCCAAAAATTCCTGCTGCGTTTGAAAGTAGAAACTAGCCCGATTACAACGGTATGTGTATTTTCTCCCTAGGCCATTCTGGTTAAGCGTTTGGAGCAGCAGAATTGCGAAAAATTTTCTGCCTTCTCAACCATTTCTTGGATTCAAACTCCCATATCTCGCGAACGGATTGTCCTAACCCAACAATTCCTGTAGCGTCTGAAAGTAGAAACTCGCCCGATTACAACGGTATGTGTATTTTTTCCCTAGCCCATTCTTGTTAAGCGTCTGCTTCAGCAGAATTGCGAAAAATTTGTTGTCTTCTCAACCATTTCTTGGCTTCAAACTCCCATATCCCGCGAACGGATTGACCTAACCCAAAAATTCCTATTGCATCTGAAAGTAGAAACTCGCCCGATTACTGCGGTATGTGTATTTTCTCCCTAGGCCATTCTGGTTAAGCGTTTGGAGCAGCAGAATTGCGAAAAATTTTTTGCCCTCTCAACCATTTCTTGGCTTCAAACTCCCATATCTCGCGAACGGATTGACCTAACCCAAAAATTCCTATTGCATCTGATAGTAGAAACTCGCCCGATTACGACGGTGTGTGTATTTTTTCCCTAGGCGATTCTGGTTAAGCGTTTGGAGCAGCAGAATTGCGAAAAATTTTTTGCCTTCTCAACCATTTCTTGGTTTCAAACTCCCATATCTCGCGAATGGATTGACCTAACCCAAAAATTCCTATTGCATCTGAAAGTAGAAACTCGCCCGATTACAGCGGTATGTGTATTTTTTCCCTAGGCCATTCTGGTTAAGCGTTTGGAGCAGCAGAATTGCGAAAAATTTTTTGCCTTCTCAACCATTTCTTGGCTTCAAACTCCCATATCTCGCGAACGGATTGACCTAACCCAAAAATTCCTATTGCATCTGAAAGTAGAAACTAGCCCGATTACAACGGTATGTGTATTTTCTCCCTAGGCCATTCTGGTTAAGCGTTTGGAGCAGCAGAATTGCGAAAAATTTTTTGCCTTCTCAACCATTTCTTGGCTTCAAACTCCCATATCTCGCGAACGGATTGACCTAACCCAAAAATTCCTATTGCATCTGAAAGTAGAAACTCGCCCGATTACAACGGTGTGTGTATTTTTTCCCTAGGCCATTCTGGTTAAGCGTTTGGAGCAGCAGAAATGCGAAAAATTTTTTGCCTTCTCAACCATTTCTTGGCTTCAAACTCCCATATCTCGCGAACGGATTGACCTAACCCAAAAATTCCTGTTGTGTCTGAAAGTAGAAACTCGCCCGATTACAGCGGTATGTGTATTTTTTCCCTAGCCCATTCTGGTTAAGCGTTTGGAGCAGCAGAATTGCGAAAAATTTGTTGTCTTCTCAACCATTTCTTAGCTTCAAACTCCCATATCTCGCGAACGGATTGACCTAACCCAAAAATTCCTATTGCATCTGAAAGTAGAAACTAGCCCGATTACATCGGTATGTGTATTTTTTCCCTAGGCCATTCTGGTTAAGCGTTTGGTGCAGCAGAATTGCGAAAAATTTTTTGCCTTCTCAACCATTTCTTGGCTTCAAACTCCCATATCTAGCGAACGGATTGACCTAACCCAAAAATTCCTATTGCATCTGAAAGTAGAAACTCGCCCGATTACAACGGTATGTGTATTTTTTCCCTAGGCCATTCTGGTTAGGCGTTTGGAGCAGCAGAATTGCGAAAAATTTTCTGCCTTCTCAACCATTTCTTGGCTTCAAACTCCCATATCTCGCGAACGGATTGACCTACCCCAACAATTGCTGTAGCGTCTGAAAGTAGAAACTCGCCCGATTACAACGGTATGTGTATTTTTTCCCTAGCCCAATCTTGTTAAGCGTCTGGTTCAGCAGAATTGCGAAAAATTTGTTGTCTTCTCAACCATTTCTTAGCTTCAAACTCCCATATCTCGCGAACGGATTGACCAAACCCAAAAATTCCTGCTGCGTTTGAAAGTAGAAACTAGCCCGATTACAACGGTATGTGTATTTTTTCCCTAGGCCATTCTGGTTAGGCGTTTGGAGCAGCAGAATTGCGAAAAATTTTTTGCCTTCTCAACCATTTCTTGGCTTCAAACTCCCATATCTCGCGAACGGATTGACCAAATCCCAAAATTCCTGCTGCGTCTGAAAGTAGAAACTAGCCCGATTACAACGGTATGTGTATTTTCTCCCTAGGCCATTCTGGTTATGCGTTTGGAGCAGCAGAATTGCGAAAAATTTTTTGCCTTCTCAACCATTTCTTGGATTCAAACTCCCATATCTCGCGAACGGATTGACCTCACCCAAAAATTCCTATTGCATCTGAAAGTAGAAACTAGCCCGATTACAACGGTATGTTTATTTTCTCCCTAGGCCATTCTGGTTAAGCGTTTGGAGCAGCAGAATTGCGAAAAATTTGTTGTCTTCTCAACCATTTCTTGGCTTCAAACTCCCATATCCCGCGAACGGATTGACCTAACCCAAAAATTCCTATTGCATCTGAAAGTAGAAACTCGCCCGATTACTGCGGTATGTGTATTTTTTTCCTAGGCCATTCTGGTTAAGCGTTTGGAGCAGCAGAATTGCGAAAAATTTATTGCCTTCTCAACCATTTCTTGGCTTCAAACTCCCATATCTAGCGAACGGATTGACCTAACCCAAAAGTTCCTATTGCATCTGAAAGTAGAAGCTCGCCCGATTACAACGGTATGTGTATTTTTTCCCTAGGCCATTCTGGTTAAGCGTTTGGAGCAGCAGAATTGCGAAAAATTTGTTGCCCTCTCAACCATTTCTTGGCTTCAAACTCCCATATCTCGCGAACGGATTGACCTAACCCAAAAATTCCTATTGCATCTGAAAGTAGAAGCTCGCCCGATTACAACGGTGTGTGTATTTTTTCCCTAGGCCATTCTGGTTAAGCGTTTGGAGCAGCAGAATTGCGAAAAATTTTTTGCCTTCTCAACCATTTCTTGGCTTCAAACTCCCATATCTCGCGAACGGATTGACCTAACTCAAAAATTCCTGTTGCGTCTGAAAGTAGAAACTCGCCCGATTACAACGGTATGGGTATTTTTTGCCTAGGCCATTCTGGTTAAGCGTTTGGAGCAGCAGAATTGCGAAATATTTGTTGTCTTCTCAACCATTTCTTACCTTCAAACTCCCATATCTCCCGAACGGATTGACCTAACCCCAAAAATTCCTGTTGCATCTGAAAGTAGAAACTAGCCCGATTACAGCGGTATGTGTATTTTCTCCCTAGGCCATTCTGGTTAAGCGTTTGGAGCAGCAGAATTGCGAAAAATTTTTTGCCCTCTCAACCATTTCTTGGCTTCAAACTCCCATATCTCGCGAACGGATTGACCTAACCCAAAAATTCCTATTGCATCTGATAGTAGAAACTCGCCCGATTACAACGGTGTGTGTATTTTTTCCCTAGGCGATTCTGGTTAAGCGTTTGAAGCAGCAGAATTGCGAAAAATTTTTTGCCTTCTCAACCATTTCTTGGCTTCAAACTCCCATATCTCGCGAATGGATTGACCTAACCCAAAAATTCCTATTGCATCTGAAAGTAGAAACTCGCCCGATTACAGCGGTATGTGTATTTTTTCCCTAGGCCATTCTGGTTAAGCGTTTGGAGCAGCAGAATTGCGAAAAATTTTTTGCCTTCTCAACCATTTCTTGGCTTCAAACTCCCATATCTCGCGAACGGATTGACCTAACCCAAAAATTCCTATTGCATCTGAAAGTAGAAACTAGCCCGATTACAACGGTATGTGTATTTTCTCCCTAGGCCATTCTGGTTAAGCGTTTGGAGCAGCAGAATTGCGAAAAATTTTCTGCCTTCTCAACCATTTCTTGGCTTCAAACTCCCATATCTCGCGAACGGATTGACCTAACCCAAAAATTCCTATTGCATCTGAAAGTAGAAGCTCGCCCGATTACAACGGTGTGTGTATTTTTTCCCTAGGCCATTCTGGTTAAGCGTTTGGAGCAGCAGAATTGCGAAAAATTTTTTGCCTTCTCAACCATTTCTTGGCTTCAAACTCCCATATCTCGCGAACGGATTGACCTAACTCAAAAATTCCTGTTGCGTCTGAAAGTAGAAACTCGCCCGATTACAACGGTATGGGTATTTTTTGCCTAGGCCATTCTGGTTAAGCGTTTGGAGCAGCAGAATTGCGAAATATTTGTTGTCTTCTCAACCATTTCTTACCTTCAAACTCCCATATCTCCCGAACGGATTGACCTAACCCCAAAAATTCCTGTTGCATCTGAAAGTAGAAACTAGCCCGATTACAGCGGTATGTGTATTTTCTCCCTAGGCCATTCTGGTTAAGCGTTTGGAGCAGCAGAATTGCGAAAAATTTGTTGCCCTCTCAACCATTTCTTGGCTTCAAACTCCCATATCTCGCGAACGGATTGACCTAACCCAAAAATTCCTATTGCATCTGATAGTAGAAACTCGCCCGATTACAACGGTGTGTGTATTTTTTCCCTAGGCGATTCTGGTTAAGCGTTTGGAGCAGCAGAATTGCGAAAAATTTTTTGCCTTCTCAACCATTTCTTGGCTTCAAACTCCCATATCTCGCGAATGGATTGACCTAACCCAAAAATTCCTATTGCATCTGAAAGTAGAAACTCGCCCGATTACAGCGGTATGTGTATTTTTTCCCTAGGCCATTCTGGTTAAGCGTTTGGAGCAGCAGAATTGCGAAAAATTTTTTGCCTTCTCAACCATTTCTTGGCTTCAAACTCCCATATCTCGCGAACGGATTGACCTAACCCAAAAATTCCTATTGCATCTGAAAGTAGAAACTCGCCCGATTACAACGGTGTGTGTATTTTTTCCCTAGGCCATTCTGGTTAAGCGTTTGGAGCAGCAGAATTGCGAAAAATTTTTTGCCTTCTCAACCATTTCTTGGCTTCAAACTCCCATATCTCGCGAACGGATTGACCTAACCCAAAAATTCCTGTTGTGTCTGAAAGTAGAAACTCGCCCGATTACAGCGGTATGTGTATTTTTTCCCTAGCCCATTCTGGTTTAGCGTTTGGAGCAGCAGAATTGCGAAAAATTTGTTGTCTTCTCAACCATTTCTTAGCTTCAAACTCCCATATCTCGCGAACGGATTGACCTAACCCAAAAATTCCTATTGCATCTGAAAGTAGAAACTAGCCCGATTACAACGGTATGTGTATTTTTTCCCTAGGCCATTCTGGTTAAGCGTTTGGAGCAGCAGAATTGCGTAAAATTTGTTGTCTTCTCAACCATTTCTTAGCTTCAAACTCCCATATCTCGCGAACGGATTGACCAAACCCAAAAATTCCTGCTGCGTTTGAAAGTAGAAACTAGCCCGATTACAACGGTATGTGTATTTTTTCCCTAGGCCATTCTGGTTAGGCGTTTGGAGCAGCAGAATTGCGAAAAATTTTTTGCCTTCTCAACCATTTCTTGGCTTCAAACTCCCATATCTCGCGAACGGATTGACCAAACCCCAAAATTCCTGCTGCGTCTGAAAGTAGAAACTAGCCCGATTACAACGGTATGTGTATTTTCTCCCTAGGCCATTCTGGTTATGCGTTTGGAGCAGCAGAATTGCGAAAATTTTTTGCCTTCTCAACCATTTCTTGGATTCAAACTCCCATATCTCGCGAACGGATTGACCTCACCCAAAAATTCCTATTGCATCTGAAAGTAGAAACTAGCCCGATTACAACGGTATGTGTATTTTCTCCCTAGGCCATTCTGGTTAAGCGTTTGGAGCAGCAGAATTGCGAAAAATTTTTTGCCTTCTCAACCATTTCTTGGCTTCAAACTCCCATATCTCGCGAACGGATTGACCAAACCCAAAAATTCGTGCTGCGTTTGAAAGTAGAAACTAGCCCGATTACAACGGTATGTGTATTTTTTCCCTAGGCCATTCTGGTTAAGCGTTTGGAGCAGCAGAATTGCGAAAAATTTTTTGCCTTCTCAACCATTTCTTGGCTTCAAACTCCCATATCTAGCGAACGGATTGACCTGACCCAAAAATTCCTATTGCATCTGAAAGTAGTAACTCGCCCGATTACATTGGTATGTGTATTTTTTCCCTAGGCCATTCTGGTTAAGCGTTTGGAGCAGCAGAATTGCGAAAAATTTATTGCCTTCTCAACCATTTCTTGGCTTCAAACTCCCATATCTCGCGAACGGATTGGCCTAACCCAAAAATTCCTATTGCATCTGAAAGTAGAAACTCGCCCGATTACAACGGTATGTGTATTTTTTCCCTAGGCCATTCTGGTTAAGCGTTTGGAGCAGCAGAAGTGCGTAAAATTTGTTGTCTTCTCAACCATTTCTTAGCTTCAAACTCCCATATCTCGCGAACGGATTGACCAAACCCAAAAATTCCTGCTGCGTTTGAAAGTAGAAACTAGCCCGATTACAACGGTATGTGTATTTTTTCCCTAGGCCATTCTGGTTAGGCGTTTGGAGCAGCAGAATTGCGAAAAATTTTTTGCCTTCTCAACCATTTCTTGGCTTCAAACTCCCATATCTCGCGAACGGATTGACCAAACCCCAAAATTCCTGCTGCGTCTGAAAGTAGAAACTAGCCCGATTACAACGGTATGTGTATTTTCTCCCTAGGCCATTCTGGTTATGCGTTTGGAGCAGCAGAATTGCGAAAAATTTTTTGCCTTCTCAACCATTTCTTGGATTCAAACTCCCATATCTCGCGAACGGATTGACCTCACCCAAAAATTCCTATTGCATCTGAAAGTAGAAACTAGCCCGATTACAACGGTATGTGTATTTTCTCCCTAGGCCATTCTGGTTAAGCGTTTGGAGCAGCAGAATTGCGAAAAATTTGTTGTCTTCTCAACCATTTCTTGGCTTCAAACTCCCATATCCCGCGAACGGATTGACCTAACCCAAAAATTCCTATTGCATCTGAAAGTAGAAACTCGCCCGATTACTGCGGTATGTGTATTTTTTCCCTAGGCCATTCTGGTTAAGCGTTTGGAGCAGCAGAATTGCGAAAAATTTATTGCCTTCTCAACCAGTTCTTGGCTTCAAACTCCCATATCTCGCGAACGGATTGACCTAACCCAAAAGTTCCTATTGCATCTGAAAGTAGAAGCTCGCCCGATTACAACGGTATGTGTATTTTTTCCCTAGGCCATTCTGGTTAAGCGTTTGGAGCAGCAGAATTGCGAAAAATTTTTTGCCTTCTCAACCATTTCTTGGCTCAAACTCCCATATCTCGCGATCGGATTGACCTAACCCAAAAATTCCAATTGCATCTGAAAGTAGAAACTCGCCCGATTACAACGGTATGTGTATTTTTTCCCTAGGCGATTCTGGTTAAGCGTTTGGAGCAGCAGAATTGCGAAAAATTTGTTGTCATCTCAACCATTTCTTAGCTTCAAACTCCCATATCTCGCGAACGGATTGACCTAACCCAAAAATTCCTGTTGCATATGAAAGTAGAAACTCGCCCGATTACAACGGTATGTGTATTTTTTCCCTAGGCCTTTCTGGTTAAGCGTTTGGAGCAGCAGAAGTGCGTAAAATTTTTTGTCTTCTCAACCATTTCTTAGCTTCAAACTCCCATATGTCGCGAACGGATTGACCAAACCCAAAAATTCCTGCTGCGTTTGAAAGTAGAAACTCGCCCGATTACAACGGTATGTGTATTTTTTCCCTAGGCCATTTTGGTTAAGCGTTTGGAGCAGCAGAAGTGCGTAAAATTTGTTGCCTTTTCAACCATTTCTTAGCTTCAAACTCCCATATGTCGCGAACGGATTGACCAAACCCAAAAATTCGTGCTGCGTTTGAAAGTAGAAACTAGCCCGATTACAACGGTATGTGTATTTTCTCCCTAGGCCATTCTGGTTAAGCGTTTGGAGCAGCAGAATTGCGAAAAATTTTTTGCCTTCTCAACCATTTCTTGGCTTCAAACTCCCATATCTCGCGAACGGATTGACCTAACCCAAATATTCCTATTGCATCTGAAAGTAGAAACTCGCCCCATTACAACGGTGTGTGTATTTTTTCCCTAGGCCATTCTGGTTAAGCGTTTGGAGCAGCAGAATCGCGAAAAATTTTTTGCCTTCTCAACCATTTCTTGGCTTCAAACTCCCATATCTCGCGAACGGATTGACCTAACCCAAAAATTCGTATTGCATCTGAAAGTAGAAACTCGCCCGATTACTGCGGTATGTGTATTTTTACCCTAGCCCATTCTGGTTAAGCGTTTGGAGCAGCAGAACTGCGAAAAATTTTCTGCCTTCTCAACCATTTCTTGGCTTCAAACTCCCATATCTCGCGAACGGATTGACCTAACCCAACAATTCCTGTAGCGTCTGAAAGTAGAAACTCGCCCGATTACAACGGTATGTGTATTTTTTCCCTAGCCCATTCTTGTTAAGCGTCTGGTTCAGCAGAATTGCGAAAAATTTGTTGTCTTCTCAACCATTTCTTAGTTTCAAAGTCCCATATCTCGCGAACGGATTGACCAAACCCCAAAATTCCTGCTGCGTCTGAAAGTAGAAACTAGCCCGATTACAACGGTATGTGTATTTTCTCCCTAGGCCATTCTGGTTATGCGTTTGGAGCAGCAGAATTGCGAAAAATTTTTTGCCTTCTCAACCATTTCTTGGATTCAAACTCCCATATCTCGCGAACGGATTGACCTCACCCAAAAATTCCTATTGCATCTGAAAGTAGAAACTAGCCCGATTACAACGGTATGTGTATTTTCTCCCTAGGCCATTCTGGTTAAGCGTTTGGAGCAGCAGAATTGCGAAAAATTTGTTGTCTTCTCAACCATTTCTTGGCTTCAAACTCCCATATCCCGCGAACGGATTGACCTAACCCAAAAATTCCTATTGCATCTGAAAGTAGAAACTCGCCCGATTACTGCGGTATGTGTATTTTTTCCCTAGGCCATTCTGGTTAAGCGTTTGGAGCAGCAGAATTGCGAAAAATTTATTGCCTTCTCAACCATTTCTTGGCTTCAAACTCCCATATCTCGCGAACGGATTGACCTAACCCAAAAGTTCCTATTGCATCTGAAAGTAGAAGCTCGCCCGATTACAACGGTATGTGTATTTTTTCCCTAAGCCATTCTGGTTAAGCGTTTGGAGCAACAGAATTGCGAAAAATTTTTTGCCTTCTCAACCATTTCTTGGCTCAAACTCCCATATCTCGCGATCGGATTGACCTAACCCAAAAATTCCAATTGCATCTGAAAGTAGAAACTCGCCCGATTACAACGGTATGTGTATTTTTTCCCTAGGCGATTCTGGTTAAGCGTTTGGAGCAGCAGAATTGCGAAAAATTTGTTGTCATCTCAACCATTTCTTAGCTTCAAACTCCCATATCTCGCGAACGGATTGACCTAACCCAAAAATTCCTGTTGCATCTGAAAGTACAAACTCGCCCGATTACAACGGTATGTGTATTTTTTCCCTAGCCCATTCTGGTCAAGCGTTTGGAGCAGCAGAATTGCGAAAATTTTGTTGTCTTCTCAACCATTTCTTAGCTTCAAACTCCCATATCTCGCGAACGGATTGACCTAAACCAAAAATTCCTGTTGCATCTGAAAGTAGAAACTCGCCCGATTACAGCGGTATTTGTATTTTTTCCCTAGGCCATTCTGGTTAAGCGTTTGGAGCAGCAGAATTGCGAAAAATTTTTTGCCTTCTCAACCATTTCTTGGCTTCAAACTCCCATATCTCGCGAACGGATTGACCTAACCCAAAAATTCCTATTGCATCTGAAAGTAGAAACTAGCCCGATTACAGGGGTATGTGTATTTTTTCCCTAGGCCTTTCTGGTTAAGCGTTTGGAGCAGCAGAAGTGCGTAAAATTTTTTGTTTTCTCAACCATTTCTTAGCTTCAAACTCCCATATCTCGCGAACTGATTGACCTAACCCAAAAATTCCTGTTGCATCTGAAAGTACAAACTCGCCCGATTACAACGGTATGTGTATTTTTTCCCTAACCCATTCTGGTCAAGCGTTTGGAGCAGCAGAATTGCGAAAATTTTGTTGTCTTCTCAACCATTTCCTAGCTTCAAACTCCCATATCTCGCGAACGGATTGACCTAAACCAAAAATTCCTGTTGCATCTGAAAGTAGAAACTCGCCCGATTACAGCGGTATTTGTATTTTTTCCCTAGGCCATTCTGGTTAGGCGTTTGGAGCAGCAGAATTGCGAAAAATTTTCTGCCTTCTCAACCATTTCTTGGCTTCAAACTCCCATATCTCGCGAACGGATTGACCTAACCCAACAATTGCTGTAGCGTCTGAAAGTAGAAACTCGCCCGATTACAACGGTATGTGTATTTTTTCCCTAGCCCAATCTTGTTAAGCGTCTGGTTCAGCAGAATTGCGAAAAATTTGTTGTCTTCTCAACCATTTCTTAGCTTCAAACTCCCATATCTCACGAACGGATTGACCAAACCCAAAAATTCCTGCTGCGTTTGAAAGTAGAAACTAGCCCGATTACAACGGTATGTGTATTTTTTCCCTAGGCCATTCTGGTTAGGCGTTTGGAGCAGCAGAATTGCGAAAAATTTTTTGCCTTCTCAACCATTTCTTGGCTTCAAACTCCCATATCTCGCGAACGGATTGACCAAACCCCAAAATTCCTGCTGCGTCTGAAAGTAGAAACTAGCCCGATTACAACGGTATGTGTATTTTCTCCCTAGGCCATTCTGGTTATGCGTTTGGAGCAGCAGAATTGCGAAAAATTTTTTGCCTTCTCAACCATTTCTTGGATTCAAACTCCCATATCTCGCGAACGGATTGACCTCACCCAAAAATTCCTATTGCATCTGAAAGTAGAAACTAGCCCGATTACAACGGTATGTGTATTTTCTCCCTAGGCCATTCTGGTTAAGCGTTTGGAGCAGCAGAATTGCGAAAAATTTGTTGTCTTCTCAACCATTTCTTGGCTTCAAACTCCCATATCCCGCGAACGGATTGACCTAACCCAAAAATTCCTATTGCATCTGAAAGTAGAAACTCGCCCGATTACTGCGGTATGTGTATTTTTTCCCTAGGCCATTCTGGTTAAGCGTTTGGAGCAGCAGAATTGCGAAAAATTTATTGCCTTCTCAACCATTTCTTGGCTTCAAACTCCCATATCTCGCGAACGGATTGACCTAACCCAAAAGTTCCTATTGCATCTGAAAGTAGAAGCTCGCCCGATCACAACGGTATGTGTATTTTTTCCCTAGGCCATTCTGGTTAAGCGTTTGGAGCAGCAGAATTGCGAAAAATTTGTTGCCCTCTCAACCATTTCTTGGCTTCAAACTCCCATATCTCGCGAACGGATTGACCTAACCCAAAAATTCCTATTGCATCTGAAAGTAGAAGCTCGCCCGATTACAACGGTGTGTGTATTTTTTCCCTAGGCCATTCTGGTTAATCGTTTGGAGCAGCAGAATTGCGAAAAATTTTTTGCCTTCTCAACCATTTCTTGGCTTCAAACTCCCATATCTCGCGAACGGATTGACCTAACTCAAAAATTCCTGTTGCGTCTGAAAGTAGAAACTCGCCCGATTACAACGGTATGGGTATTTTCTGCCTAGGCCATTCTGGTTAAGCGTTTGGAGCAGCAGAATTGCGAAATATTTGTTGTCTTCTCAACCATTTCTTACCTTCAAACTCCCATATCTCCCGAACGGATTGACCTAACCCCAAAAATTCCTGTTGCATCTGAAAGTAGAAACTAGCCCGATTACAGCGGTATGTGTATTTTCTCCCTAGGCCATTCTGGTTAAGCGTTTGGAGCAGCAGAATTGCGAAAAATTTTTTGCCCTCTCAACCATTTCTTGGCTTCAAACTCCCATATCTCGCGAACGGATTGACCTAACCCAAAAATTCCTATTGCATCTGATAGTAGAAACTCGCCCGATTACAACGGTGTGTGTATTTTTTCCCTAGGCGATTCTGGTTAAGCGTTTGGAGCAGCAGAATTGCGAAAAATTTTTTGCCTTCTCAACCATTTCTTGGCTTCAAACTCCCATATCTCGCGAATGGATTGACCTAACCCAAAAATTCCTATTGCATCTGAAAGTAGAAACTCGCCCGATTACAGCGGTATGTGTATTTTTTCCCTAGGCCATTCTGGTTAAGCGTTTGGAGCAGCAGAATTGCGAAAAATTTTTTGCCTTCTCAACCATTTCTTGGCTTCAAACTCCCATATCTAGCGAACGGATTGACCTGACCCAAAAATTCCTATTGCATCTGAAAGTAGTAACTCGCCCGATTACAGCGGTATGTGTATTTTTTCCCTAGGCCATTCTGGTTAAGCGTTTGGAGCAGCAGAATTGCGAAAAATTTATTGCCTTCTCAACCATTTCTTGGCTTCAAACTCCCATATCTCGCGAACGGATTGGCCTAACCCAAAAATTCCTATTGCATCTGAAAGTAGAAACTCGCCCGATTACAACGGTATGTGTATTTTCTCCCTAGGCCATTCTGGTTATGCGTTTGGAGCAGCAGAATTGCGAAAAATTTTTTGCCTTCTCAACCATTTCTTGGATTCAAACTCCCATATCTCGCGAACGGATTGACCTCACCCAAAAATTCCTATTGCATCTGAAAGTAGAAACTAGCCCGATTACAACGGTATGTGTATTTTCTCCCTAGGCCATTCTGGTTAAGCGTTTGGAGCAGCAGAATTGCGAAAAATTTGTTGTCTTCTCAACCATTTCTTGGCTTCATACTCCCATATCCCATGAACGGATTGACCTAACCCAAAAATTCCTATTGCATCTGAAAGTAGAAACTCGCCCGATTACTGCGGTATGTGTATTTTTTCCCTAGGCCATTCTGGTTAAGCGTTTGGAGCAGCAGAATTGCGAAAAATTTATTGCCTTCTCAACCATTTCTTGGCTTCAAACTCCCATATCTCGCGAACGGATTGACCTAACCCAAAAGTTCCTATTGCATCTGAAAGTAGAAGCTCGCCCGATTACAACGGTATGTGTATTTTTTCCCTAGGCCATTCTGGTTAAGCGTTTGGAGCAGCAGAATTGCGAAAAATTTGTTGCCCTCTCATCCATTTCTTGGCTTCAAACTCCCATATCTCGCGAACGGATTGACCTAACCCAAAAATTCCTATTGCATCTGAAAGTAGAAGCTCGCCCGATTACAACGGTGTGTGTATTTTTTCCCTAGGCCATTCTGGTTAAGCGTTTGGAGCAGCAGAATTGCGAAAAATTTTTTGCCTTCTCAACCATTTCTTGGCTTCAAACTCCCATATCTCGCGAATGGATTGACCTAACCCAAAAATTCGTATTGCATCTGAAAGTAGAAACTCGCCCGATTACTGCGGTATGTGTATTTTTTCCCTAGGCCATTCTGGTTAAGCGTTTGGAGCAGCAGAATTGCGAAAAATTTTTTGCCTTCTCAACCATTTCTTGGCTCAAACTCCCATATCTCGCGATCGGATTGACCTAACCCAAAAATTCCAATTGCATCTGAAAGTAGAAACTCGCCCGATTACAACGGTATGTGTATTTTTTCCCTAGGCGATTCTGGTTAAGCGTTTGGAGCAGCAGAATTGCGAAAAATTTGTTGTCATCTCAACCATTTCTTAGCTTCAAACTCCCATATCTCGCGAACGGATTGACCTAACCCAAAAATTCCTGTTGCATATGAAAGTAGAAACTCGCCCGATTACAACGGTATGTGTATTTTTTCCCTAGGCCTTTCTGGTTAAGCGTTTGGAGCAGCAGAATTGCGAAAAATTTTTTGCCTTCTCAACCATTTCTTGGCTTCAAACTCCCATATCTCGCGAATGGATTGACCTAACCCAAAAATTCGTATTGCATCTGAAAGTAGAAACTCGCCCGATTACTGCGGTATGTGTATTTTTTCCCTAGCCCACTCTGGTCAAGCGTTTGGAGCAGCAGAATTGCGAAAAATTTGTTTTCTTCTCAACCATTTCTTGGCTTCAAACTCCCATATCTCGCGAAAGGATTGACCGAACCAAAAAATTCCTATTGCATCTGAAAGTAGAAACTCGCCCGATTACTGCGGTATGTGTATTTTTTCCCTAGGCCATTCTGGTTAAGCGTTTGGAGCAGCAGAATTGCGAAAAATTTTTTGCCTTCTCAACCATTTCTTGGCTCAAACTCCCATATCTCGCGATCGGATTGACCTAACCCAAAAATTCCAATTGCATCTGAAAGTAGAAACTCGCCCGATTACAACGGTATGTGTATTTTTCCCTAGGCGATTCTGGTTAAGCGTTTGGATCAGCAGAATTGCGAAAAATTTGTTGTCATCTCAACCATTTCTTAGCTTCAAACTCCCATATCTCGCGAACGGATTGACCTAAACCAGAAATTCCTGTTGCATCTGAAAGTAGAAACTCGCCCGATTACAGCGGTATTTGTATTTTTTCCCTAGGCCATTCTGGTTAAGCGTTTGGAGCAGCAGAATTGCGAAAAATTTGTTGTCATCTCAACCATTTCTTAGCTTCAAACTCCCATATCTCGCGAACGGATTGACCTAACCCAAAAATTCCTGTTGCATCTGAAAGTACAAACTCGCCCGATTACAACGGTATGTGTATTTTTTCCCTAGCCCATTCTGGTCAAGCGTTTGGAGCAGCAGAATTGCGAAAATTTTGTTGTCTTCTCAACCATTTCTTAGCTTCAAACTCCCATATCTCGCGAACGGATTGACCTAAACCAAAAATTCCTGTTGCATCTGAAAGTAGAAACTCGCCCGATTACAGCGGTATTTGTATTTTTTCCCTAGGCCATTCTGGTTAAGCGTTTGGAGCAGCAGAATTGCGAAAAATTTTTTGCCTTCTCAACCATTTCTTGGCTTCAAACTCCCATATCTCGCGAACGGATTGACCTAACCCAAAAATTCCTATTGCATCTGAAAGTAGAAACTAGCCCGATTACAGGGGTATGTGTATTTTCTCCCTAGGCCATTCTGGTTAAGCGTTTGGAGCAGCAGAATTGCGAAAAATTTGTTGTCTTCTCAACCATTTCTTAGCTTCAAACTCCCATATCTCGCGAACGGATTGACCTAACCCAAAAATTCCTGTTGCATATGAAAGTAGAAACTCGCCCGATTACAACGGTATGTGTATTTTTTCCCTAGGCCTTTCTGGTTAAGCGTTTGGAGCCGCAGAAGTGCGTAAAATTTTTTGTCTTCTCAACCATTTCTTAGCTTCAAACTCCCATATGTCGCGAACGGATTGACCAAACCCAAAAATTCCTGCTGCGTTTGAAAGTAGAATCTCGCCCGATTACAACGGTATGTGTATTTTTTCCCTAGGCCATTTTGGTTAAGCGTTTGGAGCAGCAGAAGTGCGTAAAATTTGTTGTCTTTTCAACCATTTCTTAGCTTCAAACTCCCATATGTCGCGAACGGATTGACCAAACCCAAAAATTCCTGCTGCGTTTGAAAGTAGAAACTAGCCCGATTACAACGGTATGTGTATTTTCTCCCTAGGCCATTCTGGTTAAGCGTTTGGAGCAGCAGAATTGCGAAAAATTTTTTGCCTTCTCAACCATTTCTTGATTTCAAACTCCCATATCTCGCGAACGGATTGACCTAACCCAAAAATTCCTATTGCATCTGAAAGTAGAAACTAGCCCGATTACAGGGGTATGTGTATTTTCTCCCTAGGCCATTCTGGTTAAGCGTTTGGAGCAGCAGAATTGCGAAAAATTTGTTGTCTTCTCAACCATTTCTTGACTTCAAACTCCCATATCTCGCGAACGGATTGACCTAACCCAAAAATTCCTGTTGTGTCTGAAAGTAGAAACTCGCCCGATTACAGCGGTGTGTGTATTCTTTCCCTAGCCCATTCTGGTTAAGCGTTTGGAGCAGCAGATTTGCGAAAAATTTTTTGCCTTCTCAACCATTTCTTGGCTTCAAACTCCCATATCTAGCGAACGGATTGACCTAACCCAAAAATTCCTATTGCATCTGAAAGTAGACACTCGCCCGATTACAGCGGTATGTGTATTTTTTCCCTAGGCCATTCTGGTTAAGCGTTTGGAGCAGCAGAATTGCGAAAAATTTATTGCCTTCTCAACCATTTCTTGGCTTCAAACTCCCATATCTCGCGAACGGATTGACCTAACCCAAAAATTCCTATTGCATCTGAAAGTAGAAACTCGCCCGATTACAACGGTATGTGTATTTTTTCCCTAGGCCATTCTGGTTAAGCGTTTGGAGCAGCAGAAGTGCGAAAAATTTGTTGTCTTCTCAAACATTTCTTAGCTTCAAATTCCCATATCTCGCGAACGGATTGACCTAACCCAAAAATTCCTGTTGCATATGAAAGTAGAAACTCGCCCGATTACAACGGTATGTGTATTTTTTCCCTAGGCCATTCTGGTTAAGCGTTTGGAGCAGCAGAAGTGCGTAAAATTTGTTGTCTTCTCAACCATTTCTTAGCTTCAAACTCCCATATCTCGCGAACGGATTGACCAAACACAAAAATTCCTGCTGCGTTTGAAAGTAGAAACTAGCCCGATTACAACGGTATGTGTATTTTCTCCCTAGGCCATTCTGGTTAAGCGTTTGGAGCAGCAGAATTGCGAAAAATTTTTTGCCTTCTCAACCATTTCTTGCATTCAAACTCCCATATCTCGCGAACGGATTGACCTAACCCAAAAATTCCTGTAGCGTCTGAAAGTAGAAACTCGGCCGATTACTACGGTATGTGTATTTTTTCCCTAGCCCATTCTGGTCAAGCGTTTGGAGCAGCAGAATTGCGAAAAATTTGTTTTCTTCTCAACCATTTCTTGGCTTCAAACTCCCATATCTCGCGAAAGGATTGACCTAACCAAAAAATTCCTATTGCATCTGAAAGTAGAAACTCGCCCGATTACAACGGTATGTGTATTTTTTCCCTAGGCCATTCTGGTTAGGCGTTTGGAGCAGCAGAATTGCGAAAAATTTTCTGCCTTCTCAACCATTTCTTGGCTTCAAACTCCCATATCTCGCGAACGGATTGACCTCACCCAAAAATTCCTATTGCATCTGAAAGTAGAAACTAGCCCGAGTACAACGGTATGTGTATTTCCTCCCTAGGCCATTCTGGTTAAGCGTTTGGAGCAGCAGAATTGCGAAAAATTTATTGCCTTCTCAACCATTTCTTGGCTTCAAACTCCCATATCTCGCGAACGGATTGACCTAACCCAAAAATTCCTATTGCATCTGAAAGTAGAAGCTCGCCCGATTACAACGGTGTGTGTATTTTTCCCTAGGCCATTCTGGTCAAGCGTTTGGAGCAGCAGAATTTCGAAAAATTTGTTGTCTTCTCAACCATTTCTTAGCTTCCAACTCCCTTATCTCGCGAACGGATTAACCTAACCCAAAAATTCCTGTTGCATCTGAAAGTAGAAACTCGCCCGATTACAACGGTATGTGTATTTTTTCCCTAGGCCATTCTGGTTAAGCGTTTGGAGCAGCAGAACTGCGAAAAATTTTTTGCCTTCTCAACCATTTCTTGGCTTCAAACTCCCATATCTCGCGAACGGATTGACCTAACCCAAAAATTCCTATTGCATCTGAAAGTAGAAACTAGCCCGATTACAGGGGTATGTGTATTTTCTCCCTAGGCCATTCTGGTTAAGCGTTTGGAGCAGCAGAATTGCGAAAAATTTGTTGTCTTCTCAACCATTTCTTAGCTTCAAACTCCCATATCTCGCGAACGGATTGACCTAACCCAAAAATTCCTATTGCATATGAAAGTAGAAACTCCCCCGATTACAACGGTATGTGCATTTTTTCCCTAGGCCATTCTGGTAAAGCGTATGGAGCAGCAGAATTGCGTTAAATTTGTTGTCTTCTCAACCATTTCTTAGCTTCAAACTCCCATATGTCGCGAACGGATTTACCAAACCCAAAAATTCCTGCTGCGTTTGAAAGTAGAAACTCGCCCGATTACAACGGTATGTGTATTTTTTCCCTAGGCCATTTTGGTTAAGCGTTTGGAGCAGCAGAAGTGCGTAAAATTTGTTGTCTTTTCAACCATTTCTTAGCTTCAAACTCCCATATCTCGCGAACGGATTGACCTAACCCAAATATTCCTATTGCATCTGAAAGTAGAAACTCACCCGATTACAACGGTGTGTGTACTTTTTCCCTAGGCCATTCTGGTTAAGCGTTTGGAGCAGCAGAATTGCGAAAAATTTTTTGCCTTCTCAACCATTTCTTGGCTTCAAACTCCCATATCTCGCGAACGGATAGACCTAACCTAAAAATTCCTATTGCATCTGAAAGTAGAAACTAGCCCGATTACAGGGGTATGTGTATTTTCTCCCTAGGCCATTCTGGTTAAGCGTTTGGAGCAGCAGAATTGCGAAAAATTTGTTGTCTTCTCAACCATTTCTTGGCTTCAAACTCCCATATCTCGCGAACGGATTGACCTAACCCAAAAATTCCTGTTGTGTCTGAAAGTAGAAACTCGCCCGATTACAGCGGTATGTGTATTTTTTCCCTAGCCCATTCTCGTTAAGCGTTTGGAGCAGCAGAAATGCGAAAAATTTTTTGCCTTCTCAACCATTTCTTGGCTTCAAACTCCCATATCTAGCGAACAGATTGTCCTAACCCAAAAATTCCTATTGCATCTGAAAGTAGAAACTAGCCCGATTACAGCGGTATGTGTATTTTTTCCCTAGGCCATTCTGGTTAAGCGTTTGGAGCAGCAGAATTGCGAAAAATTTATTGCCTTCTCAACCATTTCTTGGCTTCAAACTCCCATATCTCGCGAACGGATTGACCTAACCCAAAAATTCCTATTGCATCTGAAAGTAGAAACTCGCCCGATTACAACGGTATGTGTATTTTTTCCCTAGGCCATTCTGGTTAAGCGTTTGGAGCAGCAGAAGTGCGAAAAATTTGTTGTCCTCTCAACCATTTCTTAGCTTCAAACTCCCATATCTCGCGAACGGATTGACCTAAACCAAAAATTCCTGTTGCATCTGAAAGTAGAAACTCGCCCGATTACAGCGGTATTTGTATTTTTTCCCTAGGCCATTCTGGTTAAGCGTTTGGAGCAGCAGAATTGCGAAAAATTTTTTGCCTTCTCAACCATTTCTTGGCTTCAAACTCCCATATCTCGCGAACGGATTGACCTAACCCAAAAATTCCTATTGCATCTGAAAGTAGAATCTAGCCCGATTACAGGGGTATGTGTATTTTCTCCCTAGGCCATTCTGATTAAGCGTTTGGAGCAGCAGAATTGCGAAAAATTTGTTGTGTTCTCAACCATTTCTTAGCTTCAAACTCCCATATCTCGCGAACGGATTGACCTAACCCAAAAATTCCTGTTGCATATGAAAGTAGAAACTCGCCCGATTACAACGGTATGTGTATTTTTTCCCTAGGCCTTTCTGGTTAAGCGTTTGGAGCAGCAGAAGTGCGTAAAATTTTTTGTCTTCTCAACCATTTCTTAGCTTCAAACTCCCATATGTCGCGAACGGATTGACCAAACCCAAAAATTCCTGCTGCGTTTGAAAGTAGAAACTCGCCCGATTACAACGGTATGTGTATTTTTTCCCTAGGCCATTTTGGTTAAGCGTTTGGAGCAGCAGAAGTGCGTAAAATTTGTTGTCTTTTCAACCATTTCTTAGCTTCAAACTCCCATATGTCGCGAACGGATTGACCAAACCGAAAAATTCCTGCTGCGTGTGAAAGTAGAAACTAGCCCGATTACAACGGTATGTGTATTTTCTCCCTAGGCCATTCTGGTTAAGCGTTTGGAGCAGCAGAATTGCGAAAAATTTTTTGCCTTCTCAACCATTTCTTGGCTTCAAACTCCCATATCTCGCGAACGGATTGACCTAACCCAAAAATTCCTATTGCATCTGAAAGTAGACACTCGCCCGATTACAGCGGTATGTGTATTTTTTCCCTAGGCCATTCTGGTTAAGCGTTTGGAGCAGCAGAATTGCGAAAAATTTATTGCCTTCTCAACCATTTCTTGGCTTCAAACTCCCATATCTCGCGAACTGATTGACCTAACCCAAAAATTCCTGTTGTGTCTGAAAGTAGAAACTCGCCCGATTACAGCGGTGTGTGTATTATTTCCCTAGCCCATTCTGGTTAAGCGTTTGGAGCAGCAGATTTGCGAAAAATTTTTTGCCTTCTCAACCATTTCTTGGCTTCAAACTCCCATATCTAGCGAACGGATTGACCTAACCCAAAAATTCCTATTGCATCTGAAAGTAGACACTCGACCGATTACAGCGGTATGTGTATTTTTTCCCTAGGCCATTCTGGTTAAGCGTTTGGAGCAGCAGAATTGCGAAAAATTTATTGCCTTCTCAACCATTTCTTGGCTTCAAACTCCCATATCTCGCGAACGGATTGACCTAACCCAAAAATTCCTATTGCATCTGAAAGTAGAAACTCGCCCGATTACAACGGTATGTGTATTTTTTCCCTAGGCCATTCTGGTTAAGCGTTTGGAGCAGCAGAAGTGCGAAAAATTTGTTGTCTTCTCAAACATTTCTTAGCTTCAAATTCCCATATCTCGCGAACGGATTGACCTAACCCAAAAATTCCTGCTGCGTTTGAAAGTAGAAACTAGCCCGATTACAACGGTATGTGTATTTTCTCCCTAGGCCATTCTGGTTAAGCGTTTGGAGTAGCAGAATTGCGAAAAATTTTTTGCCTTCTCAACCATTTCTTGGATTCAAACTCCCATATCTCGCGAACGGATTGACCTAACCCAAAAATTCCTGTAGCGTCTGAAAGTAGAAACTCGGCCGATTACTACGGTATGTGTATTTTTTCCCTAGCCCATTCTGGTCAAGCGTTTGGAGCAGCAGAATTGCGAAAAATTTGTTTTCTTCTCAACCATTTCTTGGCTTCAAACACCCATATCTCGCGAAAGGATTGACCTAACCAAAAAATTCCTATTGCATCTGAAAGTAGAAACTCGCCCGATTACAACGGTATGTGTATTTTTTCCCTAGGCCATTCTGGTTAGGCGTTTGGAGCAGCAGAATTGCGAAAAATTTTCTGCCTTCTCAACCATTTCTTGGCTTCAAACTCCCATATCTCGCGAACGGATTGACCTAACCCAACAATTCCTGTAGCGTCTGAAAGTAGAAACTCGCCCGATTACAACGGTATGTGTATTTTTTCCCTAGCCCATTCTTGTTAAGCGTTTGGTTCAGCAGAATTGCGAAAAATTTGTTGTCTTCTCAACCATTTCTTAGTTTCAAAGTCCCATATCTCGCGAACGGATTGACCAAACCCAAAAATTCCTGCTACGTCTGAAAGTAGAAACTAGCCCGATTACAACGGTATGCGTATTTTCTCCCTAGGCCATTCTGGTAATGCGTTTGGAGCAGCAGAATTGCGAAAAATTTTTTGCCTTCTCAACCATTTCTTGGCTTCAAACTCCCATATCTCGCGAACGGATTGACCTCACCCAAAAATTCCTATTGCATCTGAAAGTAGAAACTAGCCCGATTACAACGGTATGTGTATTTTCTCCCTAGGCCATTCTGGTTAAGCGTTTGGAGCAGCAGAATTGCGAAAAATTTATTGCCTTCTCAACCATTTCTTGGCTTCAAACTCCCATATCTCGCGAACGGATTGACCTAACCCAAAAATTCCTATTGCATCTGAAAGTAGAAGCTCGCCCGATTACAAGGGTATGTGTATTTTTTCCCTAGGCCATTCTGGTTAAGCGTTTGGAGCAGCAGAATTGCGAAAAATTTTTTGCCCTCTCAACCATTTCTTGACTTCAAACTCCCATATCTCGCGAACGGATTGACCTAACCCAAAAATTCCTATTGCATCTGAAAGTAGAAGCTCGCCCGATTACAACGGTGTGTGTATTTTTCCCTAGGCCATTCTGGTTAAGCGTTTGGAGCAGCAGAATTGCGAAAAATTTTTTGCCTTCTCAACCATTTCTTGGCTTCAAACTCCCATATCTCGCGAATGGATTGACCTAACCCAAAAATTCGTATTGCATCTGAAAGTAGAAACTCGCCCGATTACAACGGTATGTGTATTTTTTCCCTAGGCGATTCTGGTTAAGCGTTTGGAGCAGCAGAATTGCGAAAAATTTGTTGTCATCTCAACCATTTCTTAGCTTCAAACTCCCATATCTCGCGAACGGATTGACCTAACCCAAAAATTCCTGTTGCATCTGAAAGTACAAACTCGCCCGATAACAACGGTATGTGTATTTTTTCCCTAGCCCATTCTGGTCAAGCGTTTGGAGCAGCAGAATTTCGAAAAATTTGTTGTCTTCTCAACCATTTCTTAGCTTCAAACTCCCTTATCTCGCGAACGGATTAACCTAACCCAAAAATTCCTGTTGCATCTGAAAGTAGAAACTCGCCCGATTACAACGGTATGTGTATTTTTTCCCTAGGCCATTCTGGTTAAGCGTTTGGAGCAGCAGAAGTGCGAAAAATTTGTTGTCTTCTCAACCATTTCTTAGCTTCAAACTCCCATATCTCGCGAACGGATTGACCTAACCCACAAATTCCTGTTGCATATGAAAGTAGAAACTCGGCCGATTACTACGGTATGTGTATTTTTTCCCTAGTCCACTCTGGTCAAGCGTTTGGAGCAGCAGAATTGCGAAAAATTTGTTTTCTTCTCAACCATTTCTTGGCTTCAAACTCCCATATCTCGCGAAAGGATTGACCGAACCAAAAAATTCCTATTGCATCTGAAAGTAGAAACTCGCCCGATTACAACGGTATGTGTATTTTTTCCCTAGGCCATTCTGGTTAGGCGTTTGGAGCAGCAGAATTGCGAAAAATTTTTTGCCTTCTCAACCATTTCTTGGCTTCAAACTCCCATATCTCGCGAACGGATTGACCTAACCCAAAAATTCCTATAGCGTCTGAAAGTAGAAACTCGGCCGATTACTACGGTATGTGTATTTTTTCCCTAGCCCACTCTGGTCAAGCGTTTCGAGCAGCAGAATTGCGAAAAATTTGTTTTCTTCTCAACCATTTCTTGGCTTCAAACTCCCATATCTCGCGAAAGGATTGACCTAACCAAAAAATTCCTATTGCATCTGAAAGTAGAAACTCGCCCGATTACAACGGTATGTGTATTTTTTCCCTAGGCCATTCTGATTAGGCGTTTGGAGCAGCAGAATTGCGAAAAATTTTTTGCCTTCTCAACCATTTCTTGGCTTCAAACTCCCATATCTCGCGAACGGATTGACCTAACTCAAAAATTCCTGTTGCGTCTGAAAGTAGAATCTAGCCCGATTACAACGGTATGTGTATTTTATCCCTAGGCCATTCTGGTTAAGCGTTTGGAGCAGCAGAATTGCGAAAAATTTTTTGCCTTCTCAACCATTTCTTGGCTTCAAACTCCCATATCTCGCGAACGGATTGACCTCACCCAAAAATTCCTATTGCATCTGAAAGTAGAAACTAGCCCGATTACAACGGTATGTGTATTTTCTCCCTAGGCCATTCTGGTTAAGCGTTTGGAGCAGCAGAATTGCGAAAAATTTTTTGCCTTCTCAACCATTTCTTGGCTCAAACTCCCATATCTCGCGAACCGATTGACCTAACCCAAAAATTCCAATTGCATCTGAAAGTAGAAACTCGCCGGATTACAACGGTATGTGTATTTTTTCCCTAGGCCATTCTTGTTAAGCGTTTGGACCAGCAGAATTGCGAAAAATTTGTTGTCTTCTCAACCATTTCTTAGCTTCACACTCCCATATCTCGCGAACGGATTGACCTAACCCAAAAATTCCTGTTGCATCTGAAAGTAGAAACTCGCCCGATTACAACGGTATGTGAATTTTTTCCCTAGGCCATTCCTGTTAAGCGTTTGGAGCAGAAGAATTGCGAAAAATTTTTTGCCTTCTCAACCATTTCTTGGCTTCAAACTCCCATATCTCGCGAACGGATTGACCGAACCCAAAAATTCCTATTGCATCTGAAAGTAGGGACTCGCCCGATTACAGCGGTATGTGTATTTTTTCCCTAGGCAATTCTGATTAAGCGTTTGGAGCAGCAGAATTGCGAAAAATTTTTTGCCTTCTCAACCATTTCTTGGCTTCAAACTCCCATACCTCGCGAACGGATTGACCTAACCCAAAAATTCCTATTGCATCTGAAAGTAGAAACTCGCCCGATTGCAATGGTGTGTGTATTTTTTCCCTAGGCCATTCTGGTTAAGCGTTTGGAGCAGCTGAATTGCGAAAAATTTTTTGCCCTCTCAACCATTTCTTGGCTTCAAACTCCCATATCTCGCGAACGGATTGACCTAACCCAAAAATTCCTATTGCATCTGAAAGTAGAAACTAGCCCGATTACAGCGGTATGTGTATTTTCTCCCTAGGCCATTCTGGTTAAGCGTTTGGAGCAGCAGAATTGCGAAAAATTTGTTGTCTTCTCAACCATTTCTTGGCTTCAAACTCCCATATCTCGCGAACGGATTGACCTAACCCAAAAATTCCTGTTGCGTCTGAAAGTAGAAACTCGCCCGATTACAGCCGTATGTGTATTTTTTCCCTAGGCCTTTCTGGTTAAGCGTTTGGAGCAGCAGAATTGCGAAAAACTTGTTGTCTTCTCAACCATTTCTTAGCTTCAAACTCGCATATCTCGCGAACGGATTGACCTAACCCAAAAATTCCTATTGCATCTGAAAGTAGAAACTAGCCCGATTACAACGGTATGTGTATTTTTTCCCTAGGCCATTCTGGTTAAGCGTTTGGAGCAGCAGAATTGCGAAAAATTTTTTGCCCTCTCAACCATTTCTTGGCTTCAAACTCCCATATCTCGCGAACGGATTGACCTAACCCAAAAATTCCTATTGCATCTGAAAGTAGAAACTCGCCCGATTACAGGGGTATGTATATTTTTTCCCTAGGCCATTCTGGTTAAGCGTTTGGAGCAGCAGAATTGCGTAAAATTTGTTGTCTTCTCAACCATTTCTTAGCTTCAAACGACCATACCTCGCGAACGGATTGACCTACCCCAAAAATTCCTGTTGCATCTGAAAGTAGAAACTAGCCCGATTACAACGGTATGAGTATTTTTTCCCTAGGCAATTCTGGTTAAGCGTTTGGAGCAGCAGAATTGCGAAAAATTTTTTGCCTTCTCAACCATTTCTTGGCTTCAAACTCCCATACCTCGCGAACGGATTGACCTAACCCAAAAAATCCTATTGCATCTGCAAGTAGAAACTCGCCCGATTACAACGTTGTGTGTATTTCTTCCCTAGGCCATTCTGGTTAAGCGTTTGGAGCAGCAGAATTGCGAAAAATTTTTTGCCTTCTCAACCATTTCTTGGCTTCAAACTCCCATATCTCGCGAACCGATTGACCTAACCCAAAAATTCCTATTGCATCTGAAAGTAGAAACTCGCCCGATTACAACGGTGTGTGAATTTTTTCCCTAGGCCATTCTGGTTAAGCGTTTGGGGCAGCAGAATTGCGAAAAATTTGTTGCCTTCTCAACCATTTCTTGGCTTCAAACACCCATATCTCGCGAACGGATTGACCTAACCCAAAAAGTCCTATTGCATCTGAAAGTAGAAACTAGCCCGATTACAGCGGTATGTGTATTTTCTCCCTAGGCCATTCTGGTTAAGCGTTTGGAGCAGCAGAATTGCGAAAAATTTTTTGCCTTCTCAACCATTTCTTGGCTTCAAACTCCTATATCTCGCGAACGGATTGACCTAACCCAAAAATTCCTATTGCATCTGAAAGTAGAAACTCGCCCGATTACAGCGGTATGTGTATTTTTTCCCTAGGCCATTCTGGTTAAGCGTTTGGAGCAGCAGAATTGCGAAAAATTTTTTGCCTTCTCAACCATTTCTTGGCTCAAACTCCCATATCTCGCGATCGGATTGACCTAACCCAAAAATTCCAATTGCATCTGAAAGTAGAAACTCGCCCGATTACAACGGTATGTGTATTTTATCCCTAGGCCATTCTGGTTAAGCGTTTGGAGCAGCAGAATTGCGAAAAATTTTTTGCCTTCTCAACCATTTCTTGGCTTCAAACTCCCATATCTCGCGAACGGATTGACCTCACCCAAAAATTCCTATTGCATCTGAAAGTAGAAACTAGCCCGATTACAACGGTATGTGTATTTTCTCCCTAGGCCATTCTGGTTAAGCGTTTGGAGCAGCAGAATTGCGAAAAATTTTTTGCCTTCTCAACCATTTCTTGGCTCAAACTCCCATATCTCGCGAACGGATTGACCTAACCCAAAAATTCCAATTGCATCTGAAAGTAGAAACTCGCCGGATTACAACGGTATGTGTATTTTTTCCCTAGGCCATTCTTGTTAAGCGTTTGGACCAGCAGAATTGCGAAAAATTTGTTGTCTTCTCAACCATTTCTTAGCTTCACACTCCCATATCTCGCGAACGGATTGACCTAACCCAAAAATTCCTGTTGCATCTGAAAGTAGAAACTCGCCCGATTACAACGGTATGTGAATTTTTTCCCTAGGCCATTCCTGTTAAGCGTTTGGAGCAGAAGAATTGCGAAAAATTTTTTGCCTTCTCAACCATTTCTTGGCTTCAAACTCCCATATCTCGCGAACGGATTGACCTAACCCAAAAATTCCTGTTGCATCTGAAAGTCGAAATTCGCCCGATTACAACGGTATGTGTATTTTTTCCCTAGGCCATTCTGGTTAAGCGTTTGGAGCAGCAGAAGTGCGAAAAATTTGTTGTCTTCTCAACCCTTTCTTAGCTTCAAACTCCCATATCTCGCGAACGGATTGACCTAACCCAAAAATTCCTATTGCATCTGAAAGTAGAAACTCGCCCGATTGCAATGGTGTGTGTATTTTTTCCCTAGGCCATTCTGGTTAAGCGTTTGGAGCAGCTGAATTGCGAAAAATTTTTTGCCCTCTCAACCATTTCTTGGCTTCAAACTCCCATATCTCGCGAACGGATTGACCTAACCCAAAAATTCCTATTGCATCTGAAAGTAGAAACTAGCCCGATTACAGCGGTATGTGTATTTTCTCCCTAGGCCATTCTGGTTAAGCGTTTGGAGCAGCAGAATTGCGAAAAATTTGTTGTCTTCTCAACCATTTCTTGGCTTCAAACTCCCATATCTCGCGAACGGATTGACCTAACCCAAAAATTCCTGTTGCGTCTGAAAGTAGAAACTCGCCCGATTACAGCCGTATGTGTATTTTTTCCCTAGGCCATTCTGGTTAAGCGTTTGGAGCAGCAGAATTGCGTAAAATTTGTTGTCTTCTCAACCATTTCTTAGCTTCAAACGACCATACCTCGCGAACGGATTGACCTACCCCAAATATTCCTGTTGCATCTGAAAGTAGAAACTAGCCCGATTACAACGGTATGAGTATTTTTTCCCTAGGTAATTCTGGTTAAGCGTTTGGAGCAGCAGAATTGCGAAAAATTTTTTGCCTTCTCAACCATTTCTTGGCTTCAAACTCCCATACCTCGCGAACGGATTGACCTAACCCAAAAAATCCTATTGCATCTGTAAGTAGAAACTCGCCCGATTACAACGTTGTGTGTATTTTTTCCCTAGGCCATTCTGGTTAAGCGTTTGGAGCAGCAGAATTGCGAAAAATTTTTTGCCTTCTCAACCATTTCTTGGCTTCAAACTCCCATATCTCGCGAACCGATTGACCTAACCCAAAAATTCCTATTGCATCTGAAAGTAGAAACTCGCCCGATTACAACGGTGTGTGAATTTTTTCCCTAGGCCATTCTGGTTAAGCGTTTGGGGCAGCAGAATTGCGAAAAATTTGTTGCCTTCTCAACCATTTCTTGGCTTCAAACACCCATATCTCGCGAACGGATTGACCTAACCCAAAAAGTCCTATTGCATCTGAAAGTAGAAACTAGCCCGATTACAGCGGTATGTGTATTTTCTCCCTAGGCCATTCTGGTTAAGCGTTTGGAGCAGCAGAATTGCGAAAAATTTTTTGCCTTCTCAACCATTTCTTGGCTTCAAACTCCCATATCTCGCGAACGGATTGACCTAACCCAAAAATTCCTATTGCATCTGAAAGTAGAAACTCGCCCGATTACAGCGGTATGTGTATTTTTTCCCTAGGCCATTCTGGTTAAGCGTTTGGAGCAGCAGAATTGCGAAAAATTTTTTGCCTTCTCAACCATTTCTTGGCTCAAACTCCCATATCTCGCGATCGGATTGACCTAACCCAAAAATTCCAATTGCATCTGAAAGTAGAAACTCGCCCGATTACAACGGTATGCGTATTTTTTCCCTAGGCCATTCTGGTTAAGCGTTTGGAGCAGCAGAATTGCGAAAAATTTGTTGTCTTCTCAAACATTTCTTAGCTTCAAACTCCCTTATCTCGCGAACGGGTTAACCTAACCCAAAAATTCCTATTGCATCTGAAAGTAGAAACCCGCCCGATTACAACGGTATGTGTATTTTTTCCCTAGGCCATTCTGGTTAAGCGTTTGGAGCAGCAGAATTGCGAAAAATTTTTTGCCTTCTCAACCATTTCTTGGCTTCAAACTCCCATATCTCGCGAACGGATTGACCTAACCCAAAAATTCCTATTGCATCTGAAAGTAGAAACTCGCCCGATTACAACGGTGTGTGAATTTTTTCCCTAGGCCATTCTGGTTAAGCGTTTGGAGCAGCAGAATTGCGAAAAATTTTTTGCCTTCTCAACCATTTCTTGGCTTCAAACACCCATATCTCGCGAACGGATTGACCTAACCCAAAAAGTCCTATTGCATCTGAAAGTAGAAACTAGCCCGATTACAGCGGTATGTGTATTTTCTCCCTAGGCCATTCTGGTTAAGCGTTTGGAGCAGCAGAATTGCGAAAAATTTTTTGCCTTCTCAACCATTTCTTGGCTTCAAACTCCCATATCTCGCGAACGGAGTGACCTAACCCAAAAATTCCTATTGCATCTGAAAGTAGAAACTCGCCCGATTACAACGGTGTGTGTATTTTTTCCCTAGTCCATTCTGGTTAAGCGTTTGGAGCAGCAGAATTGCAAAATATTTTTTGCCTTCTCAACCATTTCTTGGCTTCAAACTCCCATATCTCGCGAACGGATTGACCTAACCCAAAAATTCCTATTGCATCTGAAAGTAGAAACTCGCCCGATTACAGCGGTATGTGTATTTTCTCCCTAGGCCATTCTGGTTAAGCGTTTGGAGCAGCAGAATTGCAAAATATTTTTTGCCTTCTCAACCATTTCTTGGCTCAAACTCCCATATCTCGCGATCGGATTGACCTAACCCAAAAATTCCAATTGCATCTGAAAGTAGAAACTCGCCCGATTACAACGTTATGTGTATTTTTTCCCTAGGCCATTCTGGTTAAGCGTTTGGAGCAGCAGAATTGCGAAAAATTTGTTGTCTTCTCAACCATTTCTTAGTTTCAAACTCCCATATCTCGCGAACGGATTGACCTAACCCAAAAATTCCTATTGCACCTGAAAGTAGAAACTCGCCCGATTACAGCGGTATGTGTATTTTTTCCCTAGGCCATTCTGGTTAAGCGTTTGGAGCAGCAGAATTGCGAAAAATTTTTTGCCTTCTCAACCATTTCTTGGCTCAAACTCCCATATCTCGCGATCGGATTGACCTAACCCAAAAATTCCAATTGCATCTGAAAGTAGAAACTCGCCCGATTACAACGGTATGCGTATTTTTTCCCTAGGCCATTCTGGTTAAGCGTTTGGAGCAGCAGAATTGCGAAAAATTTGTTGTCTTCTCAACCATTTCTTAGCTTCAAACTCCCTTATCTCGCGAACGGATTAACCTAACCCAAAAATTCCTATTGCATCTGAAAGTAGAAACCCGCCCGATTACAACGGTATGTGTATTTTTTCCCTAGGCCATTCTGGTTAAGCGTTTGGAGCAGCAGAATTGCGAAAAATTTGTTGTCTTCTCAACCATTTCTTGGCTTCAAACTCCCATATCTCGCGAACGGATTGACCTAACCCAAAAATTCCTGTTGCGTCTGAAAGTAGAAACTCGCCCGATTACAGCGGTATGTGTATTTTTTCCCTAGGCCATTCTGGTTAAGCGTTTGGAGCAGCAGAAGTGCGAAAAACTTGTTGTCTTCTGAACCATTTCTTAGCTTCAAACTCGCATATCTCGCGAACGGATTAACCTAACCCAAAAATTCCTATTGCATCTGAAAGTAGAAACTAGCCCGATTACAACGGTATGTGTATTTTTTCCCTAGGCCATTCTGGATAAGCCTTTGGAGCAGCAGAATTGCGAAAAATTTTTTGCCTTCTCAACCATTTCTTGGCTTCAAACTCCCATATCTCGCGAACAGATTGACCTAACCCAAAATTTCCTATTGCATCTGAAAGTAGAAACTCGCCCGATTACAACGGTATGTGTATTTTTTCCCTAGGCCATTCTGGTTAAGCGTTTGGAGCAGCAGAATTGCGAAAAATTTGTTGTCTTCTCAACCATTTCTTAGCTTCAAACTCCCATATCTCGCGAACGGATTGACCTAACCCAAAAATTCCTGTTGCATCTGAAAGTAGAAACTCGCCCGATTACAACGGTATGTGTATTTTTGCCCTAGGCCATTCCTGTTAAGCGTTTGGAGCAGAAGAATTGCGAAAAATTTTTTGCCTTCTCAACCATTTCTTGGCTTCAAACTCCCATATCTCTCGAACGTATTGACCTAACCCATAAAGTCCTATTGCATCTGAAAGTAGAAACTAGCCCGATTACAGCGGTATGTGTATTTTCTCCCTAGGCCATTCTGGTTAAGCGTTTGGAGCAGCAGAATTGCGAAATATTTTTTGCCCTCTCAACCATTTCTTGTCTTCAAACTCCCATATCTCGCGAACGGATTGACCTAACCCAAAAATTCCTATTGCATCTGAAAGTAGAAACTCGCCCGATTACAGCGGTATGTATATTTTTTCCCTAGGCCATTCTGGTTAAGCGTTTGGAGCAGCAGAATTGCGTAAAATTTGTTGTCTTCTCAACCATTTCTTAGCTTCAAACGACCATACCTCGCGAACGGATTGACCTACCCCAAAAATTCCTGTTGCATCTGAAAGTAGAAACTAGCCCGATTACAACGGTATGAGTATTTTTTCCCTAGGCCATTCTGGATAAGCGTTTGGAGCAGCAGAATTGCGAAAAATTTTTTGCCTTCTCAACCATTTCTTGGCTTCAAACTCCCATATCTCGCGAACGGATTGACCTAACCCAAAAATTCCTATTGCATCTGAAAGTAGAAACTCTCCCGATTACAACGGTATGTGTAATTATTCCCTAGGCCATTCTGGTTAAGCGTTTGGAGCAGCAGAATTGCGAAAAATTTTTTGCCTTCTCAACCATTTCTTGGCTCAAACTCCCATATCTCGCGATCGGATTGACCTAACCCAAAAATTCCTATTGCATCTGAAAGTAGAAACTCTCCCGATTACAACGGTATGTGTAATTATTCCCTAGGCCATTCTGGTTAAGCGTTTGGAGCAGCAGAATTGCGAAAAATTTTTTGCCTTCTCAACCATTTCTTGGCTCAAACTCCCATATCTCGCGAACGGATTGACCTAACCCAAAAATTCCAATTGCATCTGAAAGTAGAAACTCGCCCGATTACAACGGTATGTGTATTTTTTCCCTAGGCAATTCTGGTTAAGCGTTTGGAGCAGCAGAATTGCGAAAAATTTTTTGCCTTCTCAACCATTTCTTGGCTTCAAACTCCCATACCTCGCGAACGGATTGACCTAACCCAAAAAATCCTATTGCATCTGAAAGTAGAAACTCGCCCGATTACAACGTTGTGTGTATTTTTTCCCTAGGCCATTCTGGTTAAGCGTTTGGAGCAGCAGAATTGCGAAAAATTTTTTGCCTTCTCAACCATTTCTTGGCTTCAAACTCCCATATCTCGCGAACGGATTGACCTAACCCAAAAATTCCTATTGCATCTGAAAGTAGAAACTCGCCCGATTACAACGGTGTGTGAATTTTTTCCCTAGGCCATTCTGGTTAAGCGTTTGGAGCAGCAGAATTGCGAAAAATTTTTTGCCTTCTCAACCATTTCTTGGCTTCAAACACCCATATCTCGCGAACGGATTGACCTAACCCAAAAAGTCCTATTGCATCTGAAAGTAGAAACTAGCCCGATTACAGCGGTATGTGTATTTTCTCCCTAGGCCATTCTGTTTAAGCGTTTGGAGCAGCAGAGTTGCGAAAAATTTTTTGCCTTCTCAACCATTTCTTGGCTTCAAACTCCCATATCTCGCGAACGGATTGACCTAACCCAAAAATTCCTATTGCATCTGAAAGTAGAAACTCGCCCGATTACAGCGGTATGTGTATTTTTTCCCTAGGCCATTCTGGTTAAGCGTTTGGAGCAGCAGATTTGCGAAAAATTTTTTGCCTTCTCAACCATTTCTTGGCTCAAACTCCCATATCTCGCGATCGGATTGACCTAACCCAAAAATTCCAATTGCATCTGAAAGTAGAAACTCGCCCGATTACAACGGTATGCGTATTTTTTCCCTAGGCCATTCTGGTTAAGCGTTTGGAGCAGCAGAATTGCGAAAAATTTGTTGTCTTCTCAACCATTTCTTAGCTTCAAACTCCCTTATCTCGCGAACGGATTAACCTAACCCAAAAATTCCTATTGCACCTGAAAGTAGAAACTCGCCCGATTACAGCGGTATGTGTATTTTTTCCCTAGGCCATTCTGGTTAAGCGTTTGGAGCAGCAGAATTGCGAAAAATTTTTTGCCTTCTCAACCATTTCTTGGCTCAAACTCCCATATCTCGCGATCGGATTGACCTAACCCAAAAATTCCAATTGCATCTGAAAGTAGAAACTCGCCCGATTACAACGGTATGTGTATTTTTTCCCTAGGCCATTCTGGTTAAGCGTTTGGAGCAGCAGAATTGCGAAAAATTTGTTGTCTTCTCAACCATTTCTTGGCTTCAAACTCCCATATCTCGCGAACAGATTGACCTAACCCAAAAATTCCTGTTGCGTCTGAAAGTAGAAACTCGCCCGATTACAGCGGTATGTGTATTTTTTCCCTAGGCCATTCTGGATAAGCCTTTGGAGCAGCAGAATTGCGAAAAATTTTTTGCCTTCTCAACCATTTCTTGGCTTCAAACTCCCATATCTCGCGAACGGATTGACCTAACCCAAAAATTCCTATTGCATCTGAAAGTAGAAACTCGCCCGATTACAACGGTATGTGTTTTTTTTCCCTAGGCCATTCTGGTTAAGCGTTTGGAGCAGCAGAATTGCGAAAAATTTGTTGTCTTCTCAACCATTTCTTAGCTTCAAACTCCCATATCTCGCGAACGGATTGACCTAACCCAAAAATTCCTGTTGCATCTGAAAGTAGAAACTCGCCCGATTACAACGGTATGCGTATTTTTTCCCTAGGCCATTCTGGTTAAGCGTTTGGAGCAGCAGAATTGCGAAAAATTTGTTGTCTTCTCAACCATTTCTTAGCTTCAAACTCCCTTATCTCGCGAACGGATTAACCTAACCCAAAAATTCCTATTGCATCTGAAAGTAGAAACACGCCCGATTACAACGGTATGTGTATTTTTTCCCTAGGCCATTCTGGTTAAGCGTTTGGAGCAGCAGAATTGCGAAAAATTTGTTGTCTTCTCAACCATTTCTTGGCTTCAAACTCCCATATCTCGCGAACGGATTGACCTAACCCAAAAATTCCTGTTGCGTCTGAAAGTAGAAACTCGCCCGATTACAGCGGTGTGTGTATTTTTTCCCTAGGCCATTCTGGTTAAGCGTTTGGAGCAGCAGAAGTGCGAAAAACTTGTTGCCTTCTCAACCATTTCTTAGCTTCAAACTCGCATATCTCGCGAACGGATTGACCTAACCCAAAAATTCCTATTGCATCTGAAAGTAGAAACTAGCCCGATTACAACGGTAGGTGTATTTTTTCCCTAGGCCATTCTGGATAAGCCTTTGGAGCAGCAGAATTGCGAAAAATTTTTTGCCTTCTCAACCATTTCTTGGCTTCAAACTCCCATATCTCGCGAACGGATTGACCTAACCCAAAAATTCCTATTGCATCTGAAAGTAGAAACTCGCCCGAATACAACGTTATGTGTATTTTTTCCCTAGGCCATTCTGGTTAAGCGTTTGGAGCAGCAGAATTGCGAAAAATTTGTTGTCTTCTCAACCATTTCTTAGTTTCAAACTCCCATATCTCGCGAACGGATTGACCTAACCCAAAAATTCCTATTGCACCTGAAAGTAGAAACTCGCCCGATTACAGCGGTATGTGTATTTTTTCCCTAGGCCATTCTGGTTAAGCGTTTGGAGCAGCAGAATTGCGAAAAATTTTTTGCCTTCTCAACCATTTCTTGGCTCAAACTCCCATATCTCGCGATCGGATTGACCTAACCCAAAAATTCCAATTGCATCTGAAAGTAGAAACTCGCCCGATTACAACGGTATGCGTATTTTTTCCCTAGGCCATTCTGGTTAAGCGTTTGGAGCAGCAGAATTGCGAAAAATTTGTTGTCTTCTCAACCATTTCTTAGCTTCAAACTCCCTTATCTCGCGAACGGATTAACCTAACCCAAAAATTCCTATTGCATCTGAAAGTAGAAACCCGCCCGATTACAACGGTATGTGTATTTTTTCCCTAGGCCATTCTGGTTAAGCGTTTGGAGCAGCAGAATTGCGAAAAATTTGTTGTCTTCTCAACCATTTCTTGGCTTCAAACTCCCATATCTCGCGAACAGATTGACCTAACCCAAAAATTCCTGTTGCGTCTGAAAGTAGAAACTCGCCCGATTACAGCGGTATGTGTATTTTTTCCCTAGGCCATTCTGGTTAAGCGTTTGGAGCAGCAGAAGTGCGAAAAACTTGTTGTCTTCTCAACCATTTCTTAGCTTCAAACTCGCATATCTCGCGAACGGATTGACCTAACCCAAAAATTCCTATTGCATCTGAAAGTAGAAACTAGCCCGATTACAACGGTATGTGTATTTTTTCCCTAGGCCATTCTGGATAAGCCTTTGGAGCAGCAGAATTGCGAAAAATTTTTTGCCTTCTCAACCATTTCTTGGCTTCAAACTCCCATATCTCGCGAACGGATTGACCTAACCCAAAAATTCCTGTTGCGTCTGAAAGTAGAAACTCGCCCGATTACAGCGGTATGTGTATTTTTTCCCTAGGCCATTCTGGTTAAGCGTTTGGAGCAGCAGAAGTGCGAAAAACTTGTTGTCTTCTCAACCATTTCTTAGCTTCAAACTCGCATATCTCGCGAACGGATTGACCTAACCCAAAAATTCCTATTGCATCTGAAAGTAGAAACTAGCCCGATTACAACGGTATGTGTATTTCTTCCCTAGGCCATTCTGGATAAGCCTTTGGAGCAGCAGAATTGCGAAAAATTTTTTGCCTTCTCAACCATTTCTTGGCTTCAAACTCCCATATCTCGCGAACGGATTGACCTAATCCAAAAATTCCTATTGCATCTGAAAGTAGAAACTCGCCCGATTACAACGGTATGTGTTTTTTTTCCCTAGGCCATTCTGGTTAAGCGTTTGGAGCAGCAGAATTGCGAAAAATTTGTTGTCTTCTCAACCATTTCTTAGCTTCAAACTCCCATATCTCGCGAACGGATTGACCTAACCCAAAAATTCCTGTTGCATCTGAAAGTAGAAACTCGCCCGATTACAACGGTATGCGTATTTTTTCCCTAGGCCATTCTGGTTAAGCGTTTGGAGCAGCAGAATTGCGAAAAATTTGTTGTCTTCTCAACCATTTCTTAGCTTCAAACTCCCTTATCTCGCGAACGGATTAACCTAACCCAAAAATTCCTATTGCATCTGAAAGTAGAAACCCGCCCGATTACAACGGTATGTGTATTTTTTCCCTAGGCCATTCTGGTTAAGCGTTTGGAGCAGCAGAATTGCGAAAAATTTGTTGTCTTCTCAACCATTTCTTGGCTTCAAACTCCCATATCTCGCGAACGGATTGACCTAACCCAAAAATTCCTGTTGCGTCTGAAAGTAGAAACTCGCCCGATTACAGCGGTGTGTGTATTTTTTCCCTAGGCCATTCTGGTTAAGCGTTTGGAGCAGCAGAAGTGCGAAAAACTTGTTGTCTTCTCAACCATTTCTTAGCTTCAAACTCGCATATCTCGCGAACGGATTGACCTAACCCAAAAATTCCTATTGCATCTGAAAGTAGAAACTCGCCCGATTACAACGGTATGTGTATTTTTTCCCTAGGCCATTCTGGTTAAGCGTTTGGAGCAGCAGAATTGCGAAAAATTTTTTGCCCTCTCAACCATTTCTTGTCCTCAAACTGCCATATCTCGCGAACGGATTGACCTAACCCAAAAATTCCTATTGCATCTGAAAGTAGAAACTCGCCCGATTACAGCGGTATGTGTATTTTTTCCCTAGGCCATTCTGGTTAAGCGTTTGGAGCAGCAGAATTGCGAAAAATTTTTTGCCTTCTCAACCATTTCTTGGCTCAAACTCCCATATCTCGCGATCGGATTGACCTAACCCAAAAATTCCAATTGCATCTGAAAGTAGAAACTCGCCCGATTACAACGGTATGTGTATTTTTTCCCTAGGCCATTCTGGTTAAGCGTTTGGAGCAGCAGAATTGCGAAAAATTTGTTGTCTTCTCAACCATTTCTTAGCTTCAAACTCCCATATCTCGCGAACGGATTGACCTAACCCAAAAATTCCTGTTGCATCTGAAAGTAGAAACTCGCCCGATTACAACGGTATGCGTATTTTTTCCCTAGGCCATTCTGGTTAAGCGTTTGGAGCAGCAGAATTGCGAAAAATTTGTTGTCTTCTCAACCATTTCTTAGCTTCAAACTCCCTTATCTCGCGAACGGATTAACCTAACCCAAAAATTCCTATTGCATCTGAAAGTAGAAACCCGCCCGATTACAACGGTATGTGTATTTTTTCCCTAGGCCATTCTGGTTAAGCGTTTGGAGCAGCAGAATTGCGAAAAATTTGTTGTCTTCTCAACCATTTCTTGGCTTCAAACTCCCATATCTCGCGAACGGATTGACCTAACCCAAAAATTCCTGTTGCGTCTGAAAGTAGAAACTCGCCCGATTACAGCGGTGTGTGTATTTTTTCCCTAGGCCATTCTGGTTAAGCGTTTGGAGCAGCAGAAGTGCGAAAAACTTGTTGTCTTCTCAACCATTTCTTAGCTTCAAACTCGCATATCTCGCGAACGGATTGACCTAACCCAAAAATTCCTATTGCATCTGAAAGTAGAAACTCGCCCGATTACAACGGTATGTGTATTTTTTCCCTAGGCCATTCTGGTTAAGCGTTTGGAGCAGCAGAATTGCGAAAAATTTTTTGCCCTCTCAACCATTTCTTGTCCTCAAACTGCCATATCTCGCGAACGGATTGACCTAACCCAAAAATTCCTATTGCATCTGAAAGTAGAAACTCGCCCGATTACAGCGGTATGTGTATTTTTTCCCTAGGCCATTCTGGTTAAGCGTTTGGAGCAGCAGAATTGCGAAAAATTTTTTGCCTTCTCAACCATTTCTTGGCTCAAACTCCCATATCTCGCGATCGGATTGACCTAACCCAAAAATTCCAATTGCATCTGAAAGTAGAAACTCGCCCGATTACAACGGTATGTGTATTTTTTCCCTAGGCCATTCTGGTTAAGCGTTTGGAGCAGCAGAATTGCGAAAAATTTGTTGTCTTCTCAACCATTTCTTAGCTTCAAACTCCCTTATCTCGCGAACGGATTAACCTAACCCAAAAATTCCTATTGCATCTGAAAGTAGAAACCCGCCCGATTACAACGGTATGTGTATTTTTTTCCCTAGGCCATTCTGGTTAAGCGTTTGGAGCAGCAGAATTGCGAAAAATTTTTTGCCTTCTCAACCATTTCTTGGCTTCAAACTCCTATATCTCGCGAACGGATTGACCTATCCCAAAAATTCCTATTGCATCTGAAAGTAGAAACCCGCCCGATTACAACGGTATGTGTATTTTCCCCCTAGGCCATTCTGGTTAAGCGTTTGGAGCAGCAGAATTGCGAAAAATTTGTTGTCTTCTCAACCATTTCTTGGCTTCAAACTCCCATATCTCGCGAACGGATTGACCTAACCCAAAAATTCCTGTTGCGTCTGAAAGTAGAAACTCGCCCGATTACAGCCGTATGTGTATTTTTTCCCTAGGCCTTTCTGGTTAAGCGTTTGGAGCAGCAGAAGTGCGAAAAACTTGTTGTCTTCTCAACCATTTCTTAGCTTCAAACTCGCATATCTCGCGAACGGATTGACCTAACCCATAAAGTCCTATTGCATCTGAAAGTAGAAACTAGCCCGATTACAACGGTATGTGTATTTTCTCCCTAGGCCATTCTGGTTAAGCGTTTGGAGCAGCAGAATTGCGAAAAATTTTTTGGCTCTCAACCATTTCTTGTCTTCAAACTCCCATATCTCGCGAACGGATTGACCTAACCCAAAAATTCCTATTGCATCTGAAAGTAGAATCTCGCCCGATTACAGCGGTATGTGTATTTTTTCCCTAGGCCATTCTGGTTAAGCGTTTGGAGCAGCAGAATTGCGTAAAATTTGTTGTCTTCTCAACCATTTCTTAGCTTCAAACGACCATACCTCGCGAACGGATTGACCTACCCCAAAAATTCCTGTTGCATCTGAAAGTAGAAACTAGCCCGATTACAACGGTATGAGTATTTTTTCCCTAGGCCATTCTGGATAAGCGTTTGGAGCAGCAGAATTGCGAAAAATTTTTTGCCTTCTCAACCATTTCTTGCCTTCAAACTCCCATATCTCGCGAACGGATTGACCTAACCCAAAAATTCCTATTGCATCTGAAAGTAGAAACTCGCCCGATTACAACGGTATGTGTAATTATTCCCTAGGCCATTCTGGTTAAGCGTTTGGAGCAGCAGAAGTGCGTAAAATTTGTTGTCTTCTCAACCATTTCTTAGCTTCAAACTCCCATACCTCGCGAACGGATTGACCAAACCCAAAAATTCCTGCTGCGTCTGAAAGTAGAAACTCGCCCGGTTACAACTGTATGCGTATTTTTTCCCTAGGGCATTCTGGTCAAGCGTTTGGAGCAGCAGAATTGCGAAAAATTTGTTGTCTTCTCAACCATTTCTTAGCTTCAAACTCGCATATCTCGCGAACGGATTGACCTAACCCAAAAATTCCTATTGCATCTGAAAGTAGAAACTAGCCCGATTACATAGGTATGTGTATTTTTTCCCTAGGCCATTCTGGATAAGCGTTTGGAGCAGCAGAATTGCGAAAAATTTTTTGCCTTCTCAACCATTTCTTGCCTTCAAACTCCCATATCTCGCGAACGGATTGACATAACCCAAAAATTCCTATTGCATCTGAAAGTAGAAACTCGCCCGATTACAACGGTATGTGTATTTTTTCCCTAGGCCATTCTGGTTAAGCGTTTGGAGCAGCAGAATTGCGAAAAATTTGTTGTCTTCTCAACCATTTCTTAGCTTCAAACTCCCATATCTCGCGAACGGATTGACCTAACCCAAAAATTCCTGTTGCATCTGAAAGTAGAAACTCGCCCGATTACAACGGTATGTGTATTTTTTCCCTAGGCCATTCCGGTTAAGCGTTTGGAGCAGCAGAATTGCGAAAAATTTTTTGCCTTCTCAACCATTTCTTGGCTTCAAACTCCCATATCTCGCGAACGGATTGACCTAACCCAAAAATTCCTATTGCATCTGAAAGTAGAAACTCGCCCGATTACAGCGGTATGTGTATTTTTTCCCTAGGCCATTCTGGTTAAGCGTTTGGAGCAGCAGAATTGCGAAAAATTTTTTGCCTTCTCAACCATTTCTTGGCTCAAACTCCCATATCTCGCGATCGGATTGACCTAACCCAAAAATTCCAATTGCATCTGAAAGTAGAAACTCGCCCGATTACAACGGTATGTGTATTTTTTCCCTAGGCCATTCTGGTTAAGCGTTTGGAGCAGCAGAATTGCGAAAAATTTGTTGTCTTCTCAACCATTTCTTAGCTTCAAACTCCCTTATCTCGCGAACGGATTAACCTAACCCAAAAATTCCTATTGCATCTGAAAGTAGAAACCCGCCCGATTACAACGGTATGTGTATTTTTTCCCTAGGCCATTCTGGTTAAGCGTTTGGAGCAGCAGAATTGCGAAAAATTTTTTGCCTTCTCAACCATTTCTTGGCTTCAAACTCCTATATCTCGCGAACGGATTGACCTATCCCAAAAATTCCTATTGCATCTGAAAGTAGAAACCCGCCCGATTACAACGGTATGTGTATTTTCCCCCTAGGCCATTCTGGTTAAGCGTTTGGAGCAGCAGAATTGCGAAAAATTTGTTGTCTTCTCAACCATTTCTTGGCTTCAAACTCCCATATCTCGCGAACGGATTGACCTAACCCAAAAATTCCTGTTGCGTCTGAAAGTAGAAACTCGCCCGATTACAGCCGTATGTGTATTTTTTCCCTAGGCCTTTCTGGTTAAGCGTTTGGAGCAGCAGAAGTGCGAAAAACTTGTTGTCTTCTCAACCATTTCTTAGCTTCAAACTCGCATATCTCGCGAACGGATTGACCTAACCCAAAAATTCCTATTGCATCTGAAAGTAGAAACTAGCCCGATTACAACGGTATGTGTATTTTTTCCCTAGGCCATTCTGGTTAAGCGTTTGGAGCAGCAGAATTGCGAAAAATTTTTTGCCCTCTCAACCATTTCTTGGCTTCAAACTCCCATATCTCGCGAACGGATTGACCTAACCCAAAAATTCCTATTGCATCTGAAAGTAGAAACTCGCCCGATTACAGCGGTATGTATATTTTTTCCCTAGGCCATTCTGGTTAAGCGTTTGGAGCAGCAGAATTGCGTAAAATTTGTTGTCTTCTCAACCATTTCTTAGCTTCAAACGACCATACCTCGCGAACGGATTGACCTACCCCAAAAATTCCTGTTGCATCTGAAAGTAGAAACTAGCCCGATTACAACGGTATGAGTATTTTTTCCCTAGGCCATTCTGGATAAGCGTTTGGAGCAGCAGAATTGCGAAAAATTTTTTGCCTTCTCAACCATTTCTTGGCTTCAAACTCCCATATCTCGCGAACGGATTGACCTAACCCAAAAATTCCTATTGCATCTGAAAGTAGAAACTCGCCCGATTACAACGGTATGTGTAATTATTCCCTAGGCCATTCTGGTTAAGCGTTTGGAGCAGCAGAAGTGCGTAAAATTTGTTGTCTTCTCAACCATTTCTTAGCTTCAAACTCCCATACCTCGCGAACGGATTGACCAAACCCAAAAATTCCTGCTGCGTCTGAAAGTAGAAACTCGCCCGGTTACAACTGTATGCGTATTTTTTCCCTAGGGCATTCTGGTCAAGCGTTTGGAGCAACAGAATTGCGAAAAATTTGTTGTCTTCTCAACCATTTCTTAGCTTCAAACTCGCATATCTCGCGAACGGATTGACCTAACCCAAAAATTCCTATTGCATCTGAAAGTAGAAACTAGCCCGATTACAAAGGTATGTGTATTTTTTCCCTAGGCCATTCTGGATAAGCGTTTGGAGCAGCAGAATTGCGAAAAATTTTTTGCCTTCTCAACCATTTCTTGGCTTCAAACTCCCATATCTCGCGAACGGATTGACCTAACCCAAAAATTCCTATTGCATCTGAAAGTAGAAACTCGCCCGATTACAACGGTATGTGTATTTTTTCCCTAGGCCATTCTGGTTAAGCGTTTGGAGCAGCAGAATTGCGAAAAATTTGTTGTCTTCTCAACCATTTCTTAGCTTCAAACTCCCATATCTCGCGAACAGATTGACCTAACCCAAAAATTCCTGTTGCATCTGAAAGTAGAAACTCGCCCGATTACAACGGTATGTGTATTTTTTCCCTAGGCCATTCCTGTTAAGCGTTTGGAGCAGCAGAATTGCGAAAAATTTTTTGCCTTCTCAACCATTTCTTGGCTTCAAACTCCCATATCTCGCGAACGGATTGACCTAACCCAAAAATTCCTATTGCATCTGAAAGTAGAAACTCGCCCGATTACAGCGGTATGTGTATTTTTTCCCTAGGCCATTCTGGTTAAGCGTTTGGAGCAGCAGAATTGCGAAAAATTTTTTGCATTCTCAACCATTTCTTGGCTCAAACTCCCATATCTCGCGATCGGATTGACCTAACCCAAAAATTCCAATTGCATCTGAAAGTAGAAACTCGCCCGATTACAACGGTATGTGTATTTTTTCCCTAGGCCATTCTGGTTAAGCGTTTGGAGCAGCAGAATTGCGAAAAATTTGTTGTCTTCTCAACCATTTCTTAGCTTCAAACTCCCTTATCTCGCGAACGGATTAACCTAACCCAAAAATTCCTATTGCATCTGAAAGTAGAAACCCGCCCGATTACAACGGTATGTGTATTTTTTCCCTAGGCCATTCTGGTTAAGCGTTTGGAGCAGCAGAATTGCGAAAAATTTTTTGCCTTCTAAACCATTTCTAGGCTTCAAACTCCCATATCTCGCGAACGGATTGACCTAACCCAAAAATTCCTATTGCATCTGAAAGTAGAAACTCGCCCGATTACAACGGTATGTGTATTTTCTCCCTAGGCCATTCCGGTTAAGTGTTTGGAGCAGCAGAAGTGCGAAAAATTTGTTGTCTTCTCAACCATTTCTTAGCTTCAAACTCCCATATCTCGCGAACGGATTGACCTAACCCAAAAATTCCTGTTGCATCTGAAAGTAGAAACTCGCCCGATTACAACGGTATGTGTATTTTTTCCCTAGGCCATTCCGGTTAAGTGTTTGGAGCAGCAGAAGTGCGTAAAATTTGTTGTCTTCTCAACCATTTCTTAGTTTCAAACTCCCATATCTCGCGAACGGATTGACCTAATCCAAAAATTCCAATTGCATCTGAAAGTAGAAACTCGCCCGATTACAACGGTATGTGTATTTTTTCCCTAGGCCATTCTGGTTAAGCGTTTGGAGCAGCAGAATTGCGAGAAATTTTTTGCCTTCTCAACCATTTCTTGGCTTCAAACTCCCATATCTCGCGAACGGATTGACATAACCCAAAAATTCCTGCTGCGTCTGAAAGTAGAAACTCGCCCGATTACAACGGTATGTGTATTTTTTCCCTAGGCCATTCCGGTTAAGTGTTTGGAGCAGCAGAAGTGCGTAAAATTTGTTGTCTTCTCAACCATTTCTTAGTTTCAAACTCCCATATCTCGCGAACGGATTGACCAAACCCAAAAATTCCTGCTGCGTCTGAAAGTAGAAACTCGCCCGGTTACAACTGTATGCGTATTTTTTCCCTAGGCCATTCTGGTTAAGCGTTTGGAGCAGCAGAATTGCGACAAATTTGTTGTCTTCTCAACCATTTCTTAGCTTCAAACTCGCATATCTCGCGAACGGATTGACCTAACCCAAAAATTCCTATTGCATCTGAAAGTAGAAACTAGCCCGATTACAACGGTATGTGTATTTTTTCCCTAGGCCATTCTGGTTAAGCGTTTGGAGCAGCAGAAGTGCGAAAAATTTTTTGCCTTCTCAACCATTTCTTGGATTCAAACTCCCATATCTCGCGAACGGATTGACCTAATCCAAAAATTCCAATTGCATCTGAAAGTAGAAACTCGCCCGATTACAACGGTATGTGTATTTTTTCCCTAGGCCATGCTGGTTAAGCGTTTCGAGCAGCAGAATTGCGAAAAATTTGTTGTCTTCTCAACCATTTCTTAGCTTCAAACTCCCATATCTCGCGAACGGATTGACCTAACCCAAAAATTCCTGTTGCATCTGAAAGTAGACACTCGCCCGATTACAAGGGTATGTGTATTTTTTCCCTAGGCCATTCTGGTTAAGCGTTTGGAGCAGCAGAATTGCGAAAAATTTTCTGCCTTCTCAACCATTTCTTGGCTTCAAACTCCCATATCTCTCGAACGGATTGTCCTAACCCAAAAATTCCTGTTGCATCTGAAAGTAGAAACTCGCCCGATTACAACGGTATGTGTATTTTTTCCCTAGGCCATTCTGGTTAAGCGTGTGGAGCAGCAGAATTGCGAAAAATTTTTTGCCTTCTAAACCATTTCTAGGCTTCAAACTCCCATATCTCGCGAACGGATTGACCTAACCCAAAAATTCCTATTGCATCTGAAAGTAGAAACTCGCCCGATTACAACGGTATGTGTATTTTTTCCCTAGGCCATTCCGGTTAAGTGTTTGGAGCAGCAGAAGTGCGAAAAATTTGTTGTCTTCTCAACCATTTCTTAGCTTCAAACTCCCATATCTCGCGAACGGATTGACCTAACCCAAAAATTCCTGTTGCATCTGAAAGTAGAAACTCGCCCGATTACAACGGTATGTGTATTTTTTCCCTAGGCCATTCCGGTTAAGTGTTTGGAGCAGCAGAAGTGCGTAAAATTTGTTGTCTTCTCAACCATTTCTTAGTTTCAAAGTCCCATATCTCGCGAACGGATTGACCAAACCCAAAAATTCCTGCTGCGTCTGAAAGTAGAAACTCGCCCGATTACAACGGTATGTGTATTTTTTCCCTAGGCCATTCTGGTTAAGCGTTTGGAGCAGCAGAATTGCGAGAAATTTTTTGCCTTCTCAACCATTTCTTGGCTTCAAACTCCCATATCTCGCGAACGGATTGACATAACCCAAAAATTCCTGCTGCGTCTGAAAGTAGAAACTCGCCCGATTACAACGGTATGTGTATTTTTTCCCTAGGCCATTCTGGTTAAGCGTGTGGAGCAGCAGAATTGCGAAAAATTTTTTGCCTTCTCAACCATTTCTTAGCTTCTAACTCCCATATCTCGCGACGGATTGACCTAAACCAAAAATTCCTGTTGCATCTGAAAGTAGAAACTCGCCCGATTACAGCGGTATTTGTATTTTTTCCCTAGGCCATTCTGGTTAAGCGTTGGAGCAGCAGAATTGCGAAAAATTTATTGCCTCCTCAACCATTTCTTGGCTTCAAACTCCCATATCTCGCGAACGGATTGACCTAACCCAAAAATTCCTATTGCATCTGAAAGTAGAAACTCGCCCGATTAGAACGGTATGTGTATTTTTTCCCTAGGCCATTCTGGTTAAGCGTTTGGAGCAGCAGAATTGCGAAAAATTTGTTGTCTCCTCAACTATTTCTTAGCTTCAAACTCCCATATCTTGCGAACGGATTGACCTAACCCAAAAATTCCTATTGCATCTGAAAGTAGAAACTAGCCCGATTACAACGGTATGTGTATTTTTTCCCTAGACCATTCTGGTTAAGCGTTTGGAGCAGCAGAAGTGCGAAAAATTTTTTGCCTTCTCAACCATTTCTTGGATTCAAACTCCCATATCTCGCGAACGGATTGACCTAATCCAAAAATTCCAATTGCATCTGAAAGTAGAAACTCGCCCGATTACAACGGTATGTGTATTTTTTCCCTAGGCCATGCTGGTTAAGCGTTTCGAGCAGCAGAAGTGCGAAAAATTTGTTGTCTTCTCAACCATTTCTTAGCTTCAAACTCCCATATCTCGCGAACGGATTGACCTAACCCAAAAATTCCTGTTGCATCTGAAAGTAGACACTCGCCCGATTAAAAGGGTATGTGTATTTTTTCCCTAGGCCATTCTTGTTAAGCGTTTGGAGCAGCAGAATTGCGAAAAATTTTCTGCCTTCTCAACCATTTCTTGGCTTCAAACTCCCATATCTCTCGAACGGATTGTCCTAACCCAAAAATTCCTGTTGCATCTGAAAGTAGAAACTCGCCCGATTACAACGGTATGTGTATTTTTTCCCTAGGCCATTCCGGTTAAGTGTATGGAGCAGCAGAAGTGCGAAAAATTTGTTGTCTTCTCAACCATTTCTTAGCTTCAAACTCCCATATCTCGCGAACGGATTGACCTAACCCAAAAATTCCTGTTGCATCTGAAAGTAGAAACTCGCCCGATTAAAACGGTATGTGTATTTTTTCCCTAGGCCATTCCGGTTAAGTGTTTGGAGCAGCAGAAGTGCGTAAAATTTGTTGTCTTCTCAACCATTTCTTAGTTTCAAACTCCCATATCTCGCGAACGGATTGACCTAATCCAAAAATTCCAATTGCATCTGAAAGTAGAAACTCGCCCGATTACAACGGTATGTGTATTTTTTCCCTAGGCCATTCTGGTTAAGCGTTTGGAGCAGCAGAATTGCGAAAAATTTTTAGCCTTCTCAACCATTTCTTGGCTTCAAACTCCCATATCTCGCGAACGGATTGACCTAACCCAAAAATTCCTGTAGCGTCTGAAAGTAGAAACTCGCCCGATTACAACGGTATGTGTATTTTTTCCCTAGCCCATTCTGGTTAAGCGTTTGGATCAGCAGAATTGCGAAAAATTTGTTGTCTTCTCAACCATTTCTTAGTTTCAAAGTCCCATATCTCGCGAACGGATTGACCAAACCCAAAAATTCCTGCTGCGTCTGAAAGTAGAAACTCGCCCGATTACAACGGTATGTGTATTTTTTCCCTAGGCCATTCTGGTTAAGCGTTTGGAGCAGCAGAATTGCGAGAAATTTTTTGCCTTCTCAACCATTTCTTGGCTTCAAACTCCCATTTCTCGCGAACGGATTGACATAACCCAAAAATTCCTGCTGCGTCTGAAAGTAGAAACTCGCCCGATTACAACGGTATGTGTAGTTTTTCCCTAGGCCATTCTGGTTAAGCGTGTGGAGCAGCAGAATTGCGAAAAATTTTTTGCCTTCTCAACCATTTCTTAGTTTCTAACTCCCATATCTCTCGAACGGATTGACCTAACCCAAAAATTCCTGTAGCGTCTGAAAGTAGAAACTCGCCCGATTACAACGGTATGTGTATATTTTCCCTAGGCCATTCTGGTTAAGCGTTTGGAGCAGCAGAATTGCGAAAAATTTGTTGTCTCCTCAACTATTTCTTAGCTTCAAACTCCCATATCTTGCGAACGGATTGACCTAACCCAAAAATTCCTATTGCATCTGAAAGTAGAAACTAGCCCGATTACAACGGTATGTGTATTTTTTCCCTACGCCATTCTGGTTAAGCGTTTGGAGCAGCAGAATTGCGAAAAATTTTTTGCCTTCTCAACCATTTCTTGGATTCAAACTCCCATATCTCGCGAACGGATTGACCTAATCCAAAAATTCCTGCTGCGTCTGAAAGTAGAAACTCGCCCGATTACAACGGTATGTGTATTTTTTCCCTAGGCCATGCTGGTTAAGCGTTTCGAGCAGCAGAATTGCGAAAAATTTGTTGTCTTCTCAACCATTTCTTAGCTTCAAACTCCCATATCTCGCGAACGGATTGACCTAACCCAAAAATTCCTGTTGCATCTGAAAGTAGACACTCGCCCGATTACAACGGTATGTGAATTTTTTCCCTAGGCGATTCTGGTTAAGCGTGTGGAGCAGCAGAATTGCGAAAAATTTTTTGCCTTCTAAACCATTTCTAGGCTTCAAACTCCCATATCTCGCGAACGGATTGACCTAACCCAAAAATTCCTATTGCATCTGAAAGTAGAAACTCGCCCGATTACAACGGTATGTGTATTTTTTCCCTAGGCCATTCTGGTTAAGCGTTTGGAGCAGCAGAATTGCGAAAAATTTTTTGCCTTCTCAACCATTTCTTGGCTTCAAACTCCCATATCTCGCGAACGGATTGACCTAACCCAAAAATTCCTGTAGCGTCTGAAAGTAGAAACTCGCCCGATTACAACGGTATGTGTATTTTTTCCCTAGCCCATTCTGGTCAAGCGTTTGGAGCAGCAGAATTGCGAAAAATTTGTTGTCTTCTCAACCATTTCTTAGCTTCAAACTCCCATATCTCGCGAACGGATTAACCTAACCCAAAAATTCCTATTGCATCTGAAAGTAGAAACTCGCCCGATTACAACGGTATGTGTATTTTTTCCCTAGGCCATTCTGGTTAAGCGTGTGGAGCAGCAGAATTGCGAAAAATTTTTTGCCTTCTAAACCATTTCTAGGCTTCAAACTCCCATATCTCGCGAACGGATTGACCTAACCCAAAAATTCCTATTGCATCTGAAAGTAGAAACTAGCCCGATTACAGCGGTATGTGTATTTTCTCCCTAGGCCATTCTGGTTAAGCGTTTGGAGCAGCAGAATTGCGAACAATTTTTTGCCTTCTCAACCATTTCTTGGCTTCAAACTCCCATATCTCGCGAACGGATTGACCCAATCCAAAAATTCCTATTGCATCTGAAAGTAGAAACTCGCCCGATTACAACGGTGTGTGTATTTTTTCCCTAGGCCATTCTGGTTAAGCGTTTGGAGCAGCAGAATTGCGAGAAATTTTTTGCCTTCTCAACCATTTCTTGGCTTCAAACTCCCATATCTCGCGAACGGATTGACATAACCCAAAAATTCCTGCTGCGTCTGAAAGTAGAAACTCGCCCGATTACAACGGTATGTGTATTTTTTCCCTAGGCCATTCTGGTTAAGCGTGTGGAGCAGCAGAATTGCGAAAAATTTTTTGCCTTCTCAACCATTTCTTAGCTTCTAACTCCCATATCTCGTGAACGGATTGACCTAACCCAAAAAATTCCTGTTGCATCTGAAAGTAGAAACTCGCCCGATTACAACGGCATGTGTATTTTTTCCCTAGCCCATTCTGGTCAAGCGTTTGGAGCAGCAGAATTGCGAAAAATTTGTTGTCTTCTCAACCATTTCTTAGCTTCAAACTCCCTTATCTCGCGAACGGATTAACCTAACCCAAAAATTCCTATTGCATCTGAAAGTAGAAACCCGCCCGATTACAACGGTATGCGTATTTTTTCCCTAGGCCATTCTGGTTAAGCATTTGGAGCAGCAGAATTGCGAAAAATTTTTTGCCTTCTCAACCATTTCTTGGCTTCAAACTCCCATATCTCGCGAACGGATTGACCTAAACCAAAAATTCCTATTGCATCTGAAAGTAGAAACTCGCCCGATTACAGCGGTATGTGTATTTTTTCCCTAGGCCATTCTGGTTAAGCGTTTGGAGCAGCAGAATTGCGAAAAATTTATTGCCTTCTCAACCATTTCTTGGCTTCAAACTCCCATATCTCGCGAACGGATTGACCTAACCCAAAAATTCCTGTTGCGTCTGAAAGTAGAAACTCGCCCGATTACAGCGGTATGTGTATTTTTTCCCTAGGCCATTCTGGTTAAGCGTTTGGAGCAGCAGAAATGCGAAAAATTTGTTGTCTCCTCAACCATTTCTTAGCTTCAAACTCCCATATCTCGCGAACGGATTGACCTAACCCAAAAATTCCTGTTGCATCTGAAAGTAGAAACTCGCCCGATTACAACGGTATGTGTATTTTTTCCCTAGGCCATTCTGGATAAGTGTTTGGAGCAGCAGAATTGCGTAAAATTTGTTGTCTTCTCAACCATTTCTTAGCTTCAAACTCCCATATCTCGCGAACGGATTGACCAAACCCAAAAATTCCTGCTGCGTCTGAAAGTAGAAACTCGCCCGGTTACAACTGTATGCGTATTTTTTCCCTAGGCCATTCTGGTTAAGCGTTTGGAGCAGCAGAATTGCGAAAAATTTGTTGTCTTCTCAACCATTTCTTAGCTTCAAACTCGCATATCTCGCGAACGGATTGACCTAACCCAAAAATTCCTATTGCATCTGAAAGTAGAAACTAGCCCGATTACAACGGTATGTGTATTTTTTCCCTAGGCCATTCTGGTTAAGCATTTGGAGCAGCAGAATTGCGAAAAATTTTTTGCCTTCTCAACCATTTCTTGGCTTCAAACTCCCATATCTCGCGAACGGAGTGACCTAACCCAAAAACTCCTATTGCATCTGAAAGTAGAAACCCGCCCGATTACAACGGTATGTGAATTTTCTCCCTAGGTCATTCTGGCTAAGCGTTTGGAGCAGCAGAATTGCGAAAAATTTGTTGTCTTCTCAACCATTTCTTGTCGCCAAACTCCCATATCTCGCGAACGGATAGACCTAACCCAAAAATTCCTGTTGAATCTGAAAGTAGAAACTCGCCCGATTACAGCGGTATGTGTATTTTTTCCCTAGGCCATTCTGGTTAAGCGTTTGGAGCAGCAGAATTGCGAAAAATTTATTGCCTTCTCAACCATTTCTTGGCTTCAAACTCCCATATCTCGCGAACGGATTGACCTAACCCAAAAATTCCTATTGCATCTGAAAGTAGAAACTCGCCCGATTACAGCGGTATGTGTATTTTTTCCCTAGGCCATTCTGGTTAAGCGTTTGGAGCAGCAGAATTGCGAAAAATTTTTTGCCTTCTCAACCATTTCTTGGCTCAAACTCCCATATCTCGCGATCGGATTGACCTAACCCAAAAATTCCAATTGCATCTGAAAGTAGAAACTCGCCCGATTACAACGGTATGTGTATTTTTTCCCTAGGCCATTCTGGTTAAGCGTTTGGAGCAGCAGAATTGCGAAAAATTTTTTGCCTTCTAAACCATTTCTAGGCTTCAAACTCCCATATCTCGCGAACGGATTGACCTAACCCAAAAATTCCTATTGCATCTGAAAGTAGAAACTCGCCCGATTACAACGGTATGTGTATTTTTTCCCTAGGCCATTCTGGTTAAGCGTTTGGAGCAGCAGAATTGCGAAAAATTTTTTGCCTTCTCAACCATTTCTTGGCTTCAAACTCCCATATCTCGCGAACGGATTGACCTAACCCAAAAATTCCTGTAGCGTCTGAAAGTAGAAACTCGCCCGATTACAACGGTATGTGTATTTTTTCCCTAGCCCATTCTGGTCAAGCGTTTGGAGCAGCAGAATTGCGAAAAATTTGTTGTCTTCTCAACCATTTCTTAGCTTCAAACTCGCATATCTCGCGAACGGATTGACCTAACCCAAAAATTCCTATTGCATCTGAAAGTAGAAACTAGCCCGATTACAACGGTATGTGTATTTTTTCCCTAGGCCATTCTGGTTAAGCATTTGGAGCAGCAGAATTGCGAAAAATTTTTTGCCTTCTCAACCATTTCTTGGCTTCAAACTCCCATATCTCGCGAACGGAGTGACCTAACCCAAAAACTCCTATTGCATCTGAAAGTAGAAACCCGCCCGATTACAACGGTATGTGAATTTTCTCCCTAGGTCATTCTGGCTAAGCGTTTGGAGCAGCAGAATTGCGAAAAATTTGTTGTCTTCTCAACCATTTCTTGTCGCCAAACTCCCATATCTCGCGAACGGATAGACCTAACCCAAAAATTCCTGTTGAATCTGAAAGTAGAAACTCGCCCGATTACAGCGGTATGTGTATTTTTTCCCTAGGCCATTCTGGTTAAGCGTTTGGAGCAGCAGAATTGCGAAAAATTTATTGCCTTCTCAACCATTTCTTGGCTTCAAACTCCCATATCTCGCGAACGGATTGACCTAACCCAAAAATTCCTATTGCATCTGAAAGTAGAAACTCGCCCGATTACAGCGGTATGTGTATTTTTTCCCTAGGCCATTCTGGTTAAGCGTTTGGAGCAGCAGAATTGCGAAAAATTTTTTGCCTTCTCAACCATTTCTTGGCTCAAACTCCCATATCTCGCGATCGGATTGACCTAACCCAAAAATTCCAATTGCATCTGAAAGTAGAAACTCGCCCGATTACAACGGTATGTGTATTTTTTCCCTAGGCCATTCTGGTTAAGCGTTTGGAGCAGCAGAATTGCGAAAAATTTGTTGTCTTCTCAACCATTTCTTAGCTTCAAACTCCCTTATCTCGCGAACGGATTAACCTAACCCAAAAATTCCTATTGCATCTGAAAGTAGAAACCCGCCCGATTACAACGGTATGTGTATTTTTTCCCTAGGCCATTCTGGTTAAGCGTTTGGAGCAGCAGAATTGCGAAAAATTTTTTGCCTTCTAAACCATTTCTAGGCTTCAAACTCCCATATCTCGCGAACGGATTGACCTAACCCAAAAATTCCAATTGCATCTGAAAGTAGAAACTCGCCCGATTACAACGGTATGTGTATTTTTTCCCTAGGCCATTCTGGTTAAGCGTTTGGAGCAGCAGAATTGCGAAAAATTTGTTGTCTTCTCAACCATTTCTTAGCTTCAAACTCCCTTATCTCGCGAACGGATTAACCTAACCCAAAAATTCCTATTGCATCTGAAAGTAGAAACCCGCCCGATTACAACGGTATGTGTATTTTTTCCCTAGGCCATTCTGGTTAAGCGTTTGGAGCAGCAGAATTGCGAAAAATTTTTTGCCTTCTAAACCATTTCTAGGCTTCAAACTCCCATATCTCGCGAACGGATTGACCTAACCCAAAAATTCCTATTGCATCTGAAAGTAGAAACTCGCCCGATTACAACGGTATGTGTATTTTTTCCCTAGGCCATTCTGGTTAAGCGTTTGGAGCAGCAGAAGTGCGAAAAATTTGTTGTCTTCTCAACCATTTCTTAGCTTCAAACTCCCATATCTCGCGAACGGATTAACCTAACAAAAAATTCCTATTGCATCTGAAAGTAGAAACCCGCCCGATTACAACGGTATGTGTATTTTTTCCCTAGGCCATTCTGGTTAAGCGTTTGGAGCAGCAGAATTGCGAAAAATTTGTTGTCTTCTCAACCATTTCTTGGCTTCAAACTCCCATATCTCGCGAACGGATTGACCTAACCCAAAAATTCCTGTTGCGTCTGAAAGTAGATACTCGCCCGATTACAGCGGTATGTGTATTTTTTCCCCAGCCCATTCTGGTTAAGCGTTTGGAGCAGCAGAATTGCGAAAAATTTGTTGTCTTCTCAACCATTTCTTAGCTTCAAACTCCCTTATCTCGCGAACGGATTAACCTAACCCAAAAATTCCTATTGCATCTGAAAGTAGAAACCCGCCCGATTACAACGGTATGCGTATTTTTTCCCTAGGCCATTCTGGTTAAGCATTTGGAGCAGCAGAATTGCGAAAAATTTTTTGCCTTCTCAACCATTTCTTGGCTTCAAACTCCCATATCTCGCGAACGGATTGACCTAAACCAAAAATTCCTATTGCATCTGAAAGTAGAAACTCGCCCGATTACAGCGGTATGTGTATTTTTTCCCTAGGCCATTCTGGTTAAGCGTTTGGAGCAGCAGAATTGCGAAAAATTTATTGCCTTCTCAACCATTTCTTGGCTTCAAACTCCCATATCTCGCGAACGGATTGACCTAACCCAAAAATTCCTGTTGCGTCTGAAAGTAGAAACTCGCCCGATTACAGCGGTATGTGTATTTTTTCCCTAGGCCATTCTGGTTAAGCGTTTGGAGCAGCAGAAGTGCGAAAAATTTGTTGTCTCCTCAACCATTTCTTAGCTTCAAACTCCCATATCTCGCGAACGGATTGACCTAACCCAAAAATTCCTGTTGCATCTGAAAGTAGAAACTCGCCCGATTACAACGGTATGTGTATTTTTTCCCTAGGCCATTCTGGTTAAGTGTTTGGAGCAGCAGAATTGCGTAAAATTTGTTGTCTTCTCAACCATTTCTTAGCTTCAAACTCCCATATCTCGCGAACGGATTGACCAAACCCAAAAATTCCTGCTGCGTCTGAAAGTAGAAACTCGCCCGGTTACAACTGTATGCGTATTCTTTCCCTAGGCCATTCTGGTTAAGCGTTTGGAGCAGCAGAATTGCGAAAAATTTGTTGTCTTCTCAACCATTTCTTAGCTTCAAACTCGCATATCTCGCGAACGGATTGACGTAACCCAAAAATTCCTATTGCATCTGAAAGTAGAAACTAGCCCGATTACAACGGTATGTGTATTTTTTCCCTAGGCCATTCTGGTTAAGCATTTGGAGCAGCAGAATTGCGAAAAATTTTTTGCCTTCTCAACCATTTCTTGGCTTCAAACTCCCATATCTCGCGAACGGATTGACCTAACCCAAAAATTCCTATTGCATCTGAAAGTAGAAACCCGCCCGATTACAACGGTATGTGAATTTTCTCCCTAGGTCATTCTGGTTAAGCGTTTGGAGCAGCAGAATTGCGAAAAATTTGTTGTCTTCTCAACCATTTCTTGTCTTCAAACTCCCATATCTCGCGAACGGATAGACCTAACCCAAAAATTCCTGTTGAATCTGAAAGTAGAAACTCGCCCGATTACAGCGGTATGTGTATTTTTTCCCTAGGCCATTCTGGTTAAGCGTTTGGAGCAGCAGAATTGCGAAAAATTTATCGCCTTCTCAACCATTTCTTGGCTTCAAACTCCCATATCTCGCGAACGGATTGACCTAACCCAAAAATTCCTATTGCATCTGAAAGTAGAAACTCGCCCGATTACAGCGGTATGTGTATTTTTTCCCTAGGCCATTCTGGTTAAGCGTTTGGAGCAGCAGAATTGCGAAAAATTTTTTGCCTTCTCAACCATTTCTTGGCTCAAACTCCCATATCTCGCGATCGGATTGACCTAACCCAAAAATTCCAATGGCATCTGAAAGTAGAAACTCGCCCGATTACAACGGTATGTGTATTTTTTCCCTAGGCCATTCTGGTTAAGCGTTTGGAGCAGCAGAATTGCGAAAAATTTGTTGTCTTCTCAACCATTTCTTAGCTTCAAACTCCCTTATCTCGCGAACGGATTAACCTAACCCAAAAATTCCTATTGCATCTGAAAGTAGAAACCCGCCCGATTACAACGGTATGTGTATTTTTTCCCTAGGCCATTCTGGTTAAGCGTTTGGAGCAGCAGAATTGCGAAAAATTTTTTGCCTTCTAAACCATTTCTAGGCTTCAAACTCCCATATCTCGCGAACGGATTGACCTAACCCAAAAATTCCTATTGCATCTGAAAGTAGAAACTCGCCCGATTACAACGGTATGTGTATTTTTTCCCTAGGCCATTCTGGTTAAGCGTTTGGAGCAGCAGAAGTGCGAAAAATTTGTTGTCTTTCAACCATTTCTTAGCTTCAAACTCCCATATCTCGCGAACGGATTGACCTAACCCAAAAATTCCTGTTGCACCTGAAAGTAGAAACACGCCCGATTACAACGGTATGTGTATTTTTTCCCTAGGCCATTCCTGTTAAGCGTTTGGAGCAGAAGAATTGCGAAAAATTTTTTGCCTTCTCAACCATTTCTTGGCTTCAAACTCCCATATATCGCGAATGGATTGACCTAACCCAAAAATTCCTATTGCATCTGAAAGTAGAAACTCGCCCGATTACAGCGGTATGTGTATTTTCTCCCTAGGCCATTCTGGTTAAGCGTTTGGAGCAGCAGAATTGCGAAAAATTTTTTGCCTTCTCAACCATTTCTTGGCTTCAAACTCCCATATCTCGCGAACGGATTGACCTAACCCAAAAATTCCTATTGCATCTGAAAGTAGAAACTCGCCCGATTACATCGGTATGTTTATTTTTTCCCTAGGCAATTCTGGTTAAGCGTTTGGAGCAGCAGAAGTGCGAAAAATTTGTTGTCTCCTCAACCATTTCTTAGCTTCAAACTCCCATATCTCGCGAACGGATTGACCTAACCCAAAAATTCCTGTTGCATCTGAAAGTAGAAACTCGCCCGATTACAACGGTATGTGTATTTTTTCCCTAGGCCATTCTGGTTAAGTGTTTGGAGCAGCAGAATTGCGTAAAATTTGTTGTCTTCTCAACCATTTCTTAGCTTCAAACTCCCATATCTCGCGAACGGATTGACCAAACCCAAAAATTCCTGCTGCGTCTGAAAGTAGAAACTCGCCCGGTTACAACTGTATGCGTATTTTTTCCCTAGGCCATTCTGGTTAAGCGTTTGGAGCAGCAGAATTGCGAAAAATTTGTTGTCTTCTCAACCATTTCTTAGCTTCAAACTCGCATATCTCGCGAACGGATTGACCGAACCCAAAAATTCCTATTGCATCTGAAAGTAGAAACTAGCCCGATTACAACGGTATGTGTATTTTTTCCCTAGGCCATTCTGGTTAAGCATTTGGAGCAGCAGAATTGCGAAAAATTTTTTGCCTTCTCAACCATTTCTTGGCTTCAAACTCCCATATCTCGCGAACGGATTGACCTAACCCAAAAATTCCTATTGCATCTGAAAGTAGAAACAAGCCCGATTACATCGGTATGTTTATTTTTTCCCTAGGCAATTCTGGTTAAGCGTTTGGAGCAGCAGAATTGCGAAAAATTTGTTGTCTTCTCAACCATTTCTTAGCTTCAAACTCCCTTACCTCGCGAACGGATTGACCTAACCCAAAAATTCCTATTGCATCTGAAAGTAGAAACTCGCCCGATTACATCGGTATGTTTATTTTTTCCCTAGGCAATTCTGGTTAAGCGTTTGGAGCAGCAGAAGTGCGAAAAATTTGTTGTCTTTCAAACATTTCTTAGCTTCAAACTCCCATATCTCGCGAACGGATTGACCTAACCCAAAAATTCCTGTTGCATCTGAAAGTAGAAACTCGCCCGATTACAACGGTATGTGTATTTTTTCCCTAGGCCATTCCGGTTAAGTGTTTGGAGCAGCAGAAGTGCGTAAAATTTGTTGTCTTCTCAACCATTTCTTAGTTTCAAACTCCCATATCTCGCGAACGGATTGACCAAACCCAAAAATTCCTGCTGCGTCTGAAAGTAGAAACTCGCCCGGTTACAACTGTATGCGTATTTTTTCCCTAGGCCATTCTGGTTAAGCGTTTGGAGCAGCAGAATTGCGAAAAATTTGTTGTCTCCTCAACCATATCTTAGCTTCAAACTCCCATATCTTGCGAACGGATTGACCCAACCCAAAAATTCCTGTTGCATCTGAAAGTAGAAACTCGCCCGATTACAACGGTATGTGTATTTTTTCCCTAGGCCATTCCGGTTAAGTGTTTGGAGCAGCAGAAGTGCGTAAAATTTGTTGTCTTCTCAACCATTTCTTAGTTTCAAACTCCCATATCTCGCGAACGGATTGACCAAACCCAAAAATTCCTGCTGCGTCTGAAAGTAGAAACTCGCCCGGTTACAACTGTATGCGTATTTTTTCCCTAGGCCATTCTGGTTAAGCGTTTGGAGCAGCAGAATTGCGAAAAATTTGTTGTCTTCTCAACCATTTCTTAGCTTCAAACTCGCATATCTCGCGAACGGATTGACCTAACCCAAAAATTCCTATTGCATCTGAAAGTAGAAACTAGCCCGATTACAACGGTATGTGTATTTTTTCCCTAGGCCATTCTGGTTAAGCGTTTGGAGCAGCAGAAGTGCGAAAAATTTTTTGCCTTCTCAACCATTTCTTGGATTCAAACTCCCATATCTCGCGAACGGATTGACCTAATCCAAAAATTCCAATTGCATCTGAAAGTAGAAACTCGCCCGATTACAACGGTATGTGTATTTTTTCCCTAGGCCATGCTGGTTAAGCGTTTCGAGCAGCAGAATTGCGAAAAATTTGTTGTCTTCTCAACCATTTCTTAGCTTCAAACTCCCATATCTCGCGAACGGATTGACCTAACCCAAAAATTCCTGTTGCATCTGAAAGTAGACACTCGCCCGATTACAAGGGTATGTGTATTTTTTCCCTAGGCCATTCTTGTTAAGCGTTTGGAGCAGCAGAATTGCGAAAAATTTTCTGCCTTCTCAACCATTTCTTGGCTTCAAACTCCCATATCTCTCGAACGGATTGTCCTAACCCAAAAATTCCTGTTGCATCTGAAAGTAGAAACTCGCCCGATTACAACGGTATGTGTATTTTTTCCCTAGGCCATTCTGGTTAAGCGTGTGGAGCAGCAGAATTGCGAAAAATTTTTTGCCTTCTAAACCATTTCTAGGCTTCAAACTCCCATATCTCGCGAACGGATTGACCTAACCCAAAAATTCCTATTGCATCTGAAAGTAGAATCTCGCCCGATTACAACGGTATGTGTATTTTTTCCCTAGGCCATTCTGGTTAAGCGTTTGGGGCAGCAGAATTGCGAAAAATTTGTTGTCTCCTCAACCATTTCTTAGCTTCAAACTCCCATATCTTGCGAACGGATTGACCTAACCCAAAAATTCCTGTTGCATCTGAAAGTAGAAACTCGCCCGATTACAACGGTATGTGTATTTTTTCCCTAGGCCATTCCGGTTAAGTGTTTGGAGCAGCAGAAGTGCGTAAAATTTGTTGTCTTCTCAACCATTTCTTAGTTTCAAACTCCCATATCTCGCGAACGGATTGACCTAATCCAAAAATTCCAATTGCATCTGAAAGTAGAAACTCGCCCGATTACAACGGTATGTGTATTTTTTCCCTAGGCCATTCTGGTTAAGCGTTTGGAGCAGCAGAATTGCGAAAAATTTTTAGCCTTCTCAACCATTTCTTGGCTTCAAACTCCCATATCTCGCGAACGGATTGACCTAACCCAAAAATTCCTGTAGCGTCTGAAAGTAGAAACTCGCCCGATTACAACGGTATGTGTATTTTTTCCCTAGCCCATTCTGGTTAAGCGTTTGGATCAGCAGAATTGCGAAAAATTTGTTGTCTTCTCAACCATTTCTTAGTTTCAAAGTCCCATATCTCGCGAACGGATTGACCAAACCCAAAAATTCCTGCTGCGTCTGAAAGTAGAAACTCGCCCGATTACAACGGTATGTGTATTTTTTCCCTAGGCCATTCTGGTTAAGCGTTTGGAGCAGCAGAATTGCGAGATATTTTTTGCCTTCTCAACCATTTCTTGGCTTCAAACTCCCATATCTCGCGAACGGATTGACATAACCCAAAAATTCCTGCTGCGTCTGAAAGTAGAAACTCGCCCGATTACAACGGTATGTGTATTTTTTCCCTAGGCCATGCTGGTTAAGCGTTTCGAGCAGCAGAAGTGCGAAAAATTTGTTGTCTTCTCAACCATTTCTTAGCTTCAAACTCCCATATCTCGCGAACGGATTGACCTAACCCAAAAATTCCTGTTGCATCTGAAAGTAGACACTCGCCCGATTACAACGGTATGTGTATTTTTTCCCTAGGCCATTCTGGTTAAGCGTTTGGAGCAGCAGAAGTGCGAAAAATTTTTTGCCTTCTCAACCATTTCTTGGCTTCAAACTCCCATATCTCGCGAACGGATTGACATAACCCAAAAATTCCTGCTGCGTCTGAAAGTAGAAACTCGCCCGATTACAACGGTATGTGTATTTTTTCCCTAGGCCATGCTGGTTAAGCGTTTCGAGCAGCAGAAGTGCGAAAAATTTGTTGTCTTCTCAACCATTTCTTAGCTTCAAACTCCCATATCTCGCGAACGGATTGACCTAACCCCAAAATTCCTGTTGCATCTGAAAGTAGACACTCGCCCGATTACAAGGGTATGTGTATTTTTTCCCTAGGCCATTCTTGTTAAGCGTTTGGAGCAGCAGAATTGCGAAAAATTTTCTGCCTTCTCAACCATTTCTTGGCTTCAAACTCCCATATCTCTCGAACGGATTGTCCTAACCCAAAAATTCCTGTTGCATCTGAAAGTAGAAACTCGCCCGATTACAACGGTATGTGTATTTTTTCCCTAGGCCATTCTGGTTAAGCGTGTGGAGCAGCAGAATTGCGAAAAATTTTTTGCCTTCTAAACCATTTCTAGGCTTCAAACTCCCATATCTCGCGAACGGATTGACCTAACCCAAAAATTCCTATTGCATCTGAAAGTAGAATCTCGCCCGATTACAACGGTATGTGTATTTTTTCCCTAGGCCATTCTGGTTAAGCGTTTGGGGCAGCAGAATTGCGAAAAATTTGTTGTCTCCTCAACCATTTCTTAGCTTCAAACTCCCATATCTTGCGAACGGATTGACCTAACCCAAAAATTCCTGTTGCATCTGAAAGTAGAAACTCGCCCGATTACAACGGTATGTGTATTTTTTCCCTAGGCCATTCTGGTTAAGCGTTTGGAGCAGCAGAATTGCGAAAAATTTTTAGCCTTCTCAACCATTTCTTGGCTTCAAACTCCCATATCTCGCGAACGGATTGACCTAACCCAAAAATTCCTGTAGCGTCTGAAAGTAGAAACTCGCCCGATTACAACGGTATGTGTATTTTTTCCCTAGCCCATTCTGGTTAAGCGTTTGGATCAGCAGAATTGCGAAAAATTTGTTGTCTTCTCAACCATTTCTTAGTTTCAAAGTCCCATATCTCGCGAACGGATTGACCAAACCCAAAAATTCCTATTGCATCTGAAAGTAGAATCTCGCCCGATTACAACGGTATGTGTATTTTTTCCCTAGGCCATTCTGGTTAAGCGTTTGGGGCAGCAGAATTGCGAAAAATTTGTTGTCTCCTCAACCATTTCTTAGCTTCAAACTCCCATATCTTGCGAACGGATTGACCTAACCCAAAAATTCCTGTTGCATCTGAAAGTAGAAACTCGCCCGATTACAACGGTATGTGTATTTTTTCCCTAGGCCATTCCGGTTAAGTGTTTGGAGCAGCAGAAGTGCGTAAAATTTGTTGTCTTCTCAACCATTTCTTAGTTTCAAACTCCCATATCTCGCGAACGGATTGACCTAATCCAAAAATTCCAATTGCATCTGAAAGTAGAAACTCGCCCGATTACAACGGTATGTGTATTTTTTCCCTAGGCCATTCTGGTTAAGCGTTTGGAGCAGCAGAATTGCGAAAAATTTTTAGCCTTCTCAACCATTTCTTGGCTTCAAACTCCCATATCTCGCGAACGGATTGACCTAACCCAAAAATTCCTGTAGCGTCTGAAAGTAGAAACTCGCCCGATTACAACGGTATGTGTATTTTTTCCCTAGCCCATTCTGGTTAAGCGTTTGGATCAGCAGAATTGCGAAAAATTTGTTGTCTTCTCAACCATTTCTTAGTTTCAAAGTCCCATATCTCGCGAACGGATTGACCAAACCCAAAAATTCCTGCTGCGTCTGAAAGTAGAAACTCGCCCGATTACAACGGTATGTGTATGTTTTCCCTAGGCCATTCTGGTTAAGCGTTTGGAGCAGCAGAATTGCGAGAAATTTTTTGCCTTCTCAACCATTTCTTGGCTTCAAACTCCCATATCTCGCGAACGGATTGACATAACCCAAAAATTCCTGCTGCGTCTGAAAGTAGAAACTCGCCCGATTACAACGGTATGTGTATTTTTTCCCTAGGCCATGCTGGTTAAGCGTTTCGAGCAGCAGAAGTGCGAAAAATTTGTTGTCTTCTCAACCATTTCTTAGCTTCAAACTCCCATATCTCGCGAACGGATTGACCTAACCCAAAAATTCCTGTTGCATCTGAAAGTAGACACTCGCCCGATTACAACGGTATGTGTATTTTTTCCCTAGGCCATTCTGGTTAAGCGTTTGGAGCAGCAGAAGTGCGAAAAATTTTTTGCCTTCTCAACCATTTCTTGGCTTCAAACTCCCATATCTCGCGAACGGATTGACATAACCCAAAAATTCCTGCTGCGTCTGAAAGTAGAAACTCGCCCGATTACAACGGTATGTGTATTTTTTCCCTAGGCCATGCTGGTTAAGCGTTTCGAGCAGCAGAAGTGCGAAAAATTTGTTGTCTTCTCAACCATTTCTTAGCTTCAAACTCCCATATCTCGCGAACGGATTGACCTAACCCAAAAATTCCTGTTGCATCTGAAAGTAGACACTCGCCCGATTACAAGGGTATGTGTATTTTTTCCCTAGGCCATTCTTGTTAAGCGTTTGGAGCAGCAGAATTGCGAAAAATTTTCTGCCTTCTCAACCATTTCTTGGCTTCAAACTCCCATATCTCTCGAACGGATTGTCCTAACCCAAAAATTCCTGTTGCATCTGAAAGTAGAAACTCGCCCGATTACAACGGTATGTGTATTTTTTCCCTAGGCCATTCTGGTTAAGCGTGTGGAGCAGCAGAATTGCGAAAAATTTGTTGCCTTCTAAACCATTTCTAGGCTTCAAACTCCCATATCTCGCGAACGGATTGACCTAACCCCAAAAAATTCCTGTTGCATCTGAAAGTAGAAACTCGCCCGATTACAACGGTATGTGTATTTTTTCCCTAGGCCATTCTGGTTAAGCGTTTGGAGCAGCAGAATTGCGAAAAATTTTTAGCCTTCTCAACCATTTCTTGGCTTCAAACTTCCATATCTCGCGAACGGATTGACCTAACCCAAAAATTCCTGTAGCGTCTGAAAGTAGAAACTCGCCCGATTACAACGGTATTTGTATTTTTTCCCTAGGCCATGCTGGTTAAGCGTTTCGAGCAGCAGAAGTGCGAAAAATTTGTTGTCTTCTCAACCGTTTCTTAGCTTCAAACTCCCATATCTCGCGAACGGATTGACCTAACCCAAAAATTCCTGTTGCATCTGAAAGTAGACACTCGCCCGATTACAACGGTATGTGTATTTTTTCCCTAGGCCATTCTGGTTAAGCGTTTGGAGCAGCAGAATTGCGAGAAATTTTTTGCCTTCTCAACCATTTCTTGGCTTCAAACTCCCATATCTCGCGAACGGATTGACCTAATCCAACAATTCCAATTGCATCTGAAAGTAGAAACTCGCCCGATTACAACGGTATGTGTATTTTTTCCCTAGGCCATTCTGGTTAAGCGTTTGGAGCAGCAGAATTGCGAAAAATTTTTAGCCTTCTCAACCATTTCTTGGCTTCAAACTCCCATATCTCGCGAACGGATTGACCTAACCCAAAAATTCCTGTAGCGTCTGAAAGTAGAAACTCGCCCGATTACAACGGTATGTGTATTTTTTCCCTAGCCCATTCTGGTTAAGCGTTTGGATCAGCAGAATTGCGAAAAATTTGTTGTCTTCTCAACCATTTCTTAGTTTCAAAGTCCCATATCTCGCGAACGGATTGACCAAACCCAAAAATTCCTGCTGCGTCTGAAAGTAGAAACTCGCCCGATTACAACGGTATGTGTATTTTTTCCCTAGGCCATTCTGGTTAAGCGTTTGGAGCAGCAGAATTGCGAGATATTTTTTGCCTTCTCAACCATTTCTTGGCTTCAAACTCCCATATCTCGCGAACGGATTGACATAACCCAAAAATTCCTGCTGCGTCTGAAAGTAGAAACTCGCCCGATTACAACGGTATGTGTATTTTTTCCCTAGGCCATGCTGGTTAAGCGTTTCGAGCAGCAGAAGTGCGAAAAATTTGTTGTCTTCTCAACCATTTCTTAGCTTCAAACTCCCATATCTCGCGAACGGATTGACCTAACCCAAAAATTCCTGTTGCATCTGAAAGTAGACACTCGCCCGATTACAACGGTATGTGTATTTTTTCCCTAGGCCATTCTGGTTAAGCGTTTGGAGCAGCAGAAGTGCGAAAAATTTTTTGCCTTCTCAACCATTTCTTGGCTTCAAACTCCCATATCTCGCGAACGGATTGACATAACCCAAAAATTCCTGCTGCGTCTGAAAGTAGAAACTCGCCCGATTACAACGGTATGTGTATTTTTTCCCTAGGCCATGCTGGTTAAGCGTTTCGAGCAGCAGAAGTGCGAAAAATTTGTTGTCTTCTCAACCATTTCTTAGCTTCAAACTCCCATATCTCGCGAACGGATTGACCTAACCCCAAAATTCCTGTTGCATCTGAAAGTAGACACTCGCCCGATTACAAGGGTATGTGTATTTTTTCCCTAGGCCATTCTTGTTAAGCGTTTGGAGCAGCAGAATTGCGAAAAATTTTCTGCCTTCTCAACCATTTCTTGGCTTCAAACTCCCATATCTCTCGAACGGATTGTCCTAACCCAAAAATTCCTGTTGCATCTGAAAGTAGAAACTCGCCCGATTACAACGGTATGTGTATTTTTTCCCTAGGCCATTCTGGTTAAGCGTGTGGAGCAGCAGAATTGCGAAAAATTTTTTGCCTTCTAAACCATTTCTAGGCTTCAAACTCCCATATCTCGCGAACGGATTGACCTAACCCAAAAATTCCTATTGCATCTGAAAGTAGAATCTCGCCCGATTACAACGGTATGTGTATTTTTTCCCTAGGCCATTCTGGTTAAGCGTTTGGGGCAGCAGAATTGCGAAAAATTTGTTGTCTCCTCAACCATTTCTTAGCTTCAAACTCCCATATCTTGCGAACGGATTGACCTAACCCAAAAATTCCTGTTGCATCTGAAAGTAGAAACTCGCCCGATTACAACGGTATGTGTATTTTTTCCCTAGGCCATTCCGGTTAAGTGTTTGGAGCAGCAGAAGTGCGTAAAATTTGTTGTCTTCTCAACCATTTCTTAGTTTCAAACTCCCATATCTCGCGAACGGATTGACCTAATCCAAAAATTCCAATTGCATCTGAAAGTAGAAACTCGCCCGATTACAACGGTATGTGTATTTTTTCCCTAGGCCATTCTGGTTAAGCGTTTGGAGCAGCAGAATTGCGAAAAATTTTTAGCCTTCTCAACCATTTCTTGGCTTCAAACTCCCATATCTCGCGAACGGATTGACCTAACCCAAAAATTCCTGTAGCGTCTGAAAGTAGAAACTCGCCCGATTACAACGGTATGTGTATTTTTTCCCTAGCCCATTCTGGTTAAGCGTTTGGATCAGCAGAATTGCGAAAAATTTGTTGTCTTCTCAACCATTTCTTAGTTTCAAAGTCCCATATCTCGCGAACGGATTGACCAAACCCAAAAATTCCTGCTGCGTCTGAAAGTAGAAACTCGCCCGATTACAACGGTATGTGTATTTTTTCCCTAGGCCATTCTGGTTAAGCGTTTGGAGCAGCAGAATTGCGAGAAATTTTTTGCCTTCTCAACCATTTCTTGGCTTCAAACTCCCATATCTCGCGAACGGATTGACATAACCCAAAAATTCCTGCTGCGTCTGAAAGTAGAAACTCGCCCGATTACAACGGTATGTGTATTTTTTCCCTAGGCCATGCTGGTTAAGCGTTTCGAGCAGCAGAAGTGCGAAAAATTTGTTGTCTTCTCAACCATTTCTTAGCTTCAAACTCCCATATCTCGCGAACGGATTGACCTAACCCAAAAATTCCTGTTGCATCTGAAAGTAGACACTCGCCCGATTACAACGGTATGTGTATTTTTTCCCTAGGCCATTCTGGTTAAGCGTTTGGAGCAGCAGAAGTGCGAAAAATTTTTTGCCTTCTCAACCATTTCTTGGCTTCAAACTCCCATATCTCGCGAACGGATTGACATAACCCAAAAATTCCTGCTGCGTCTGAAAGTAGAAACTCGCCCGATTACAACGGTATGTGTATTTTTTCCCTAGGCCATGCTGGTTAAGCGTTTCGAGCAGCAGAAGTGCGAAAAATTTGTTGTCTTCTCAACCATTTCTTAGCTTCAAACTCCCATATCTCGCGAACGGATTGACCTAACCCAAAAATTCCTGTTGCATCTGAAAGTAGACACTCGCCCGATTACAAGGGTATGTGTATTTTTTCCCTAGGCCATTCTTGTTAAGCGTTTGGAGCAGCAGAATTGCGAAAAATTTTCTGCCTTCTCAACCATTTCTTGGCTTCAAACTCCCATATCTCTCGAACGGATTGTCCTAACCCAAAAATTCCTGTTGCATCTGAAAGTAGAAACTCGCCCGATTACAACGGTATGTGTATTTTTTCCCTAGGCCATTCTGGTTAAGCGTGTGGAGCAGCAGAATTGCGAAAAATTTGTTGCCTTCTAAACCATTTCTAGGCTTCAAACTCCCATATCTCGCGAACGGATTGACCTAACCCCAAAAAATTCCTGTTGCATCTGAAAGTAGAAACTCGCCCGATTACAACGGTATGTGTATTTTTTCCCTAGGCCATTCTGGTTAAGCGTTTGGAGCAGCAGAATTGCGAAAAATTTTTAGCCTTCTCAACCATTTCTTGGCTTCAAACTTCCATATCTCGCGAACGGATTGACCTAACCCAAAAATTCCTGTAGCGTCTGAAAGTAGAAACTCGCCCGATTACAACGGTATGTGTATTTTTTCCCTAGGCCATGCTGGTTAAGCGTTTCGAGCAGCAGAAGTGCGAAAAATTTGTTGTCTTCTCAACCGTTTCTTAGCTTCAAACTCCCATATCTCGCGAACGGATTGACCTAACCCAAAAATTCCTGTTGCATCTGAAAGTAGACACTCGCCCGATTACAACGGTATGTGTATTTTTTCCCTAGGCCATTCTGGTTAAGCGTTTGGAGCAGCAGAATTGCGAGAAATTTTTTGCCTTCTCAACCATTTCTTGGCTTCAAACTCCCATATCTCGCGAACGGATTGACATAACCCAAAAATTCCTGCTGCGTCTGAAAGTAGAAACTCGCCCGATTACAACGGTATGTGTATTTTTTCCCTAGGCCATGCTGGTTAAGCGTTTCGAGCAGCAGAAGTGCGAAAAATTTGTTGTCTTCTCAACCATTTCTTAGCTTCAAACTCCCATATCTCGCGAACGGATTGACCTAACCCAAAAATTCCTGTTGCATCTGAAAGTAGACACTCGCCCGATTACAGCGGTATGTGTATTTTTTCCCTAGGCCATTCTGGTTAAGCGTTTGGAGCAGCAGAAGTGCGAAAAATTTTTTGCCTTCTCAACCATTTCTTGGATTCAAACTCCCATATCTCGCGAACGGATTGACCTAATCCAAAAATTCCAATTGCATCTGAAAGTAGAAACTCGCCCGATTACAACGGTATGTGTATTTTTTCCCTAGGCCATGCTGGTTAAGCGTTTCGAGCAGCAGAAGTGCGAAAAATTTGTTGTCTTCTCAACCATTTCTTAGCTTCAAACTCCCATATCTCGCGAACGGATTGACCTAACCCAAAAATTCCTGTTGCATCTGAAAGTAGACACTCGCCCGATTACAAGGGTATGTGTATTTTTTCCCTAGGCCATTCTTGTTAAGCGTTTGGAGCAGCAGAATTGCGAAAAATTTTCTGCCTTCTAAACCATTTCTAGGCTTCAAACTCCCATATCTCGCGAACGGATTGACCTAACCCAAAAATTCCTATTGCATCTGAAAGTAGAAACTCGCCCGATTACAACGGTATGTGTATTTTTTCCCTAGGCCATTCTGGTTAAGCGTTTGGATCAGCAGAATTGCGAAAAATTTGTTGTCTTCTCAACCATTTCTTAGTTTCAAAGTCCCATATCTCGCGAACGGATTGACCAAACCCAAAAATTCCTGCTGCGTCTGAAAGTAGAAACTCGCCCGATTACAACGGTATGTGTATTTTTTCCCTAGCCCATTCTGGTTAAGCGTTTGGATCAGCAGAATTGCGAAAAATTTGTTGTCTTCTCAACCATTTCTTAGTTTCAAAGTCCCATATCTCGCGAACGGATTGACCAAACCCAAAAATTCCTGCTGCGTCTGAAAGTAGAAACTCGCCCGATTACAACGGTATGTGTATTTTTTCCCTAGGACATTCTGATTAAGCGTTTGGAGCAGCAGAATTGCGAGAAATTTTTTGCCTTCTCAACCATTTCTTGGCTTCAAACTCCCATATCTCGCGAACGGATTGACATAACCCAAAAATTCCTGCTGCGTCTGAAAGTAGAAACTCGCCCGATTACAACGGTATGTGTATTTCTTCCCTAGGCCATTCTGGTTAAGCGTGTGGAGCAGCAGAATTGCGAAAAATTTTTTGCCTTCTCAACCATTTCTTAGCTTCTAACTCCCATATCTCGCGAACGGATTGACCTAAACCAAAAATTCCTGTTGCATCTGAAAGTAGAAACTCGCCCGATTACAGCGGTATTTGTATTTTTTCCCTAGGCCATTCTGGTTAAGCGTTTGGAGCAGCAGAATTGCGAAAAATTTATTGCCTCCTCAAACATTTCTTGGCTTCAAACTCCCATATCTCGCGAACGGATTGACCTAACCCAAAAATTCCTATTGCATCTGAAAGTAGAAACTCGCCCGATTAGAACGGTATGTGTATTTTTTCCCTAGGCCATTCTGGTTAAGCGTTTGGAGCAGCAGAATTGCGAAAAATTTGTTGTTTTCTCAACCATTTCTTAGTTTCAAACTCCCATATCTCGCGAACGGATTGACCAAACCCAAAAATTCCTGCTGCGTCTGAAAGTAGAAACTCGCCCGGTTACAACTGTATGCGTATTTTTTCCCTAGGCCATTCTGGTTAAGCGTTTGGAGCAGCAGAATTGCGAAAAATTTGTTGTCTCCTCAACCATTTCTTAGCTTCAAACTCCCATATCTTGCGAACGGATTGACCTAAGCCAAAAATTCCTGTTGCATCTGAAAGTAGAAACTCGCCCGATTACAACGGTATGTGTATTTTTTCCCTAGGCCATTCCGGTTAAGTGTTTGGAGCAGCAGAAGTGCGTAAAATTTGTTGTCTTCTCAACCATTTCTTAGTTTCAAACTCCCATATCTCGCGAACGGATTGACCAAACCCAAAAATTCCTGCTGCGTCTGAAAGTAGAAACTCGCCCGGTTACAACTGTATGCGTATTTTTTCCCTAGGCCATTCTGGTTAAGCGTTTGGAGCAGCAGAATTGCGAAAAATTTGTTGTCTTCTCAACCATTTCTTAGCTTCAAACTCGCATATCTCGCGAACGGATTGACCTAACCCAAAAATTCCTATTGCATCTGAAAGTAGAAACTAGCCCGATTACAACGGTATGTGTATTTTTTCCCTAGGCCATTCTGGTTAAGCGTTTGGAGCAGCAGAAGTGCGAAAAATTTTTTGCCTTCTCAACCATTTCTTGGATTCAAACTCCCATATCTCGCGAACGGATTGACCTAATCCAAAAATTCCAATTGCATCTGAAAGTAGAAACTCGCCCGATTACAACGGTATGTGTATTTTTTCCCTAGGCCATGCTGGTTAAGCGTTTCGAGCAGCAGAATTGCGAAAAATTTGTTGTCTTCTCAACCATTTCTTAGCTTCAAACTCCCATATCTCGCGAACGGATTGACCTAACCCAAAAATTCCTGTTGCATCTGAAAGTAGACACTCGCCCGATTACAAGGGTATGTGTATTTTTTCCCTAGGCCATTCTTGTTAAGCGTTTGGAGCAGCAGAATTGCGAAAAATTTTCTGCCTTCTCAACCATTTCTTGGCTTCAAACTCCCATATCTCTCGAACGGATTGTCCTAACCCAAAAATTCCTGTTGCATCTGAAAGTAGAAACTCGCCCGATTACAACGGTATGTGTATTTTTTCCCTAGGCCATTCTGGTTAAGCGTGTGGAGCAGCAGAATTGCGAAAAATTTTTTGCCTTCTAAACCATTTCTAGGCTTCAAACTCCCATATCTCGCGAACGGATTGACCTAACCCAAAAATTCCTATTGCATCTGAAAGTAGAATCTCGCCCGATTACAACGGTATGTGTATTTTTTCCCTAGGCCATTCTGGTTAAGCGTTTGGGGCAGCAGAATTGCGAAAAATTTGTTGTCTCCTCAACCATTTCTTAGCTTCAAACTCCCATATCTTGCGAACGGATTGACCTAACCCAAAAATTCCTGTTGCATCTGAAAGTAGAAACTCGCCCGATTACAACGGTATGTGTATTTTTTCCCTAGGCCATTCCGGTTAAGTGTTTGGAGCAGCAGAAGTGCGTAAAATTTGTTGTCTTCTCAACCATTTCTTAGTTTCAAACTCCCATATCTCGCGAACGGATTGACCTAATCCAAAAATTCCAATTGCATCTGAAAGTAGAAACTCGCCCGATTACAACGGTATGTGTATTTTTTCCCTAGGCCATTCTGGTTAAGCGTTTGGAGCAGCAGAATTGCGAAAAATTTTTAGCCTTCTCAACCATTTCTTAGCTTCAAACTCCCATATCTCGCGAACGGATTGACCTAACCCAAAAATTCCTGTAGCGTCTGAAAGTAGAAACTCGCCCGATTACAACGGTATGTGTATTTTTTCCCTAGCCCATTCTGGTTAAGCGTTTGGATCAGCAGAATTGCGAAAAATTTGTTGTCTTCTCAACCATTTCTTAGTTTCAAAGTCCCATATCTCGCGAACGGATTGACCAAACCCAAAAATTCCTGCTGCGTCTGAAAGTAGAAACTCGCCCGATTACAACGGTATGTGTATTTTTTCCCTAGGCCATTCTGGTTAAGCGTTTGGAGCAGCAGAATTGCGAGAAATTTTTTGCCTTCTCAACCATTTCTTGGCTTCAAACTCCCATATCTCGCGAACGGATTGACATAACCCAAAAATTCCTGCTGCGTCTGAAAGTAGAAACTCGCCCGATTACAACGGTATGTGTATTTTTTCCCTAGGCCATGCTGGTTAAGCGTTTCGAGCAGCAGAAGTGCGAAAAATTTGTTGTCTTCTCAACCATTTCTTAGCTTCAAACTCCCATATCTCGCGAACGGATTGACCTAACCCAAAAATTCCTGTTGCATCTGAAAGTAGACACTCGCCCGATTACAACGGTATGTGTATTTTTTCCCTAGGCCATTCTGGTTAAGCGTTTGGAGCAGCAGAAGTGCGAAAAATTTTTTGCCTTCTCAACCATTGCTTGGATTCAAACTCCCATATCTCGCGAACGGATTGACCTAATCCAAAAATTCCAATTGCATCTGAAAGTAGAAACTCGCCCGATTACAACGGTATGTGTATTTTTTCCCTAGGCCATGCTGGTTAAGCGTTTCGAGCAGCAGAAGTGCGAAAAATTTGTTGTCTTCTCAACCATTTCTTAGCTTCAAACTCCCATATCTCGCGAACGGATTGACCTAACCCAAAAATTCCTGTTGCATCTGAAAGTAGACACTCGCCCGATTACAAGGGTATGTGTATTTTTTCCCTAGGCCATTCTGGTTAAGCGTTTGGATCAGCAGAATTGCGAAAAATTTGTTGTCTTCTCAACCATTTCTTAGTTTCAAAGTCCCATATCTCGCGAACGGATTGACCAAACCCAAAAATTCCTGCTGCGTCTGAAAGTAGAAACTCGCCCGATTACAACGGTATGTGTATTTTTTCCCTAGGCCATTCTGGTTAAGCGTTTGGAGCAGCAGAATTGCGAGAAATTTTTTGCCTTCTCAACCATTTCTTGGCTTCAAACTCCCATATCTCGCGAACGGATTGACATAACCCAAAAATTCCTGCTGCGTCTGAAAGTAGAAACTCGCCCGATTACAACGGTATGTGTATTTTTTCCCTAGGCCATTCTGGTTAAGCGTGTGGAGCAGCAGAATTGCGAAAAATTTTTTGCCTTCTCAACCATTTCTTAGCTTCTAACTCCCATATCTCGCGAACGGATTGACCTAACCCAAAAATTCCTGTAGCGTCTGAAAGTAGAAACTCGCCCGATTACAACGGTATGTGTATTTTTTCCCTAGCCCATTCTGGTTAAGCGTTTGGATCAGCAGAATTGCGAAAAATTTGTTGTCTTCTCAACCATTTCTTAGTTTCAAAGTCCCATATCTCGCGAACGGATTGACCAAACCCAAAAATTCCTGCTGCGTCTGAAAGTAGAAACTCGCCCGATTACAACGGTATGTGTATTTTTTCCCTAGGCCATTCTGGTTAAGCGTTTGGAGCAGCAGAATTGCGAGAAATTTTTTGCCTTCTCAACCATTTCTTGGCTTCAAACTCCCATATCTCGCGAACGGATTAACATAACCCAAAAATTCCTGCTGCGTCTGAAAGTAGAAACTCGCCCGATTACAACGGTATGTGTATTTTTTCCCTAGGCCATTCTGGTTAAGCGTGTGGAGCAGCAGAATTGCGAAAAATTTTTTGCCTTCTCAACCATTTCTTAGCTTCTAACTCCCATATCTCGCGAACGGATTGACCTAAACCAAAAATACCTGTTGCATCTGAAAGTAGAAACTCGCCCGATTACAGCGGTGTTTGTATTTTTTCCCTAGGCCATTCTGGTTAAGCGTTTGGAGCAGCAGAATTGCGAAAAATTTATTGCCTCCTCAAACATTTCTTGGCTTCAAACTCCCATATCTCGCGAACGGATTGACCTAACCCAAAAATTCCTATTGCTTCTGAAAGTAGAAACTCGCCCGATTAGAACGGTATGTGTATTTTTTCCCTAGGCCATTCTGGTTAAGCGTTTGGAGCAGCAGAATTGCGAAAAATTTGTTGTCTTCTCAACCATTTCTTAGTTTCAAACTCCCATATCTCGCGAACGGATTGACCAAACCCAAAAATTCCTGCTGCGTCTGAAAGTAGAAACTCGCCCGGTTACAACTGTATGCGTATTTTTTCCCTAGGCCATTCTGGTTAAGCGTTTGGAGCAGCAGAATTGCGAAAAATTTGTTGTCTCCTCAACCATTTCTTAGCTTCAAACTCCCATATCTTGCGAGCGGATTGACCTAACCCAAAAATTCCTGTTGCATCTGAAAGTAGAAACTCGCCCGATTACAACGGTATGTGTATTTTTTCCCTAGGCCATGCTGGTTAAGCGTTTCGAGCAGCAGAATTGCGAAAAATTTGTTGTCTTCTCAACCATTTCTTAGCTTCAAACTCCCATATCTCGCGAACGGATTGACCTAACCCAAAAATTCCTGTTGCATCTGAAAGTAGACACTCGCCCGATTACAAGGGTATGTGTATTTTTTCCCTAGGCCATTCTTGTTAAGCGTTTGGAGCAGCAGAATTGCGAAAAATTTTCTGCCTTCTCAACCATTTCTTGGCTTCAAACTCCCATATCTCTCGAACGGATTGTCCTAACCCAAAAATTCCTGTTGCATCTGAAAGTAGAAACTCGCCCGATTACAACGGTATGTGTATTTTTTCCCTAGGCCATTCTGGTTAAGCGTGTGGAGCAGCAGAATTGCGAAAAATTTTTTGCCCTCTAAACCATTTCTAGGCTTCAAACCCCCATATCTCGCGAACGGATTGACCTAACCCAAAAATTCCTATTGCATCTGAAAGTAGAATCTCGCCCGATTACAACGGTATGTGTATTTTTTCCCTAGGCCATTCTGGTTAAGCGTTTGGGGCAGCAGAATTGCGAAAAATTTGTTGTCTCCTCAACCATTTCTTAGCTTCAAACTCCCATATCTTGCGAACGGATTGACCTAACCCAAAAATTCCTGTTGCATCTGAAAGTAGAAACTCGCCCGATTACAACGGTATGTGTATTTTTTCCCTAGGCCATTCCGGTTAAGTGTTTGGAGCAGCAGAAGTGCGTAAAATTTGTTGTCTTCTCAACCATTTCTTAGTTTCAAACTCCCATATCTCGCGAACGGATTGACCTAATCCAAAAATTCCAATTGCATCTGAAAGTAGAAACTCGCCCGATTACAACGGTATGTGTATTTTTTCCCTAGGCCATTCTGGTTAAGCGTTTGGAGCAGCAGAATTGCGAAAAATTTTTAGCCTTCTCAACCATTTCTTGGCTTCAAACTCCCATATCTCGCGAACGGATTGACCTAACCCAAAAATTCCTGTAGCGTCTGAAAGTAGAAACTCGCCCGATTACATCGGTATGTGTATTTTTTCCCTAGCCCATTCTGGTTAAGCGTTTGGATCAGCAGAATTGCGAAAAATTTGTTGTCTTCTCAACCATTTCTTTGTTTCAAAGTCCCATATCTCGCGAACGGATTGACCAAACCCAAAAATTCCTGCTGCGTCTGAAAGTAGAAACTCGCCCGATTACAACGGTATGTGTATTTTTTCCCTAGGCCATTCTGGTTAAGCGTTTGGAGCAGCAGAATTGCGAGAAATTTTTTGCCTTCTCAACCATTTCTTGGCTTCAAACTCCCATATCTCGCGAACGGATTGACATAACCCAAAAATTCCTGCTGCATCTGAAAGTAGAAACTCGCCCGATTACAACGGTATGTGTATTTTTTCCCTAGGCCATTCTGGTTAAGCGTGTGGAGCAGCAGAATTGCGAAAAATTTTTTGCCTTCTAAACCATTTCTAGGCTTCAAACTCCCATATCTCGCGAACGGATTGACCTAACCCCAAAAAATTCCTGTTGCATCTGAAAGTAGAAACTCGCCCGATTACAACGGTATGTGTATTTTTTCCCTAGGCCATTCTGGTTAAGCGTTTGGAGCAGCAGAATTGCGAAAAATTTTTAGCCTTCTCAACCATTTCTTGGCTTCAAACTCCCATATCTCGCGAACGGATTGACCTAACCCAAAAATTCCTGTAGCGTCTGAAAGTAGAAACTCGCCCGATTACAACGGTATGTGTATTTTTTCCCTAGGCCATGCTGGTTAAGCGTTTCGAGCAGCAGAAGTGCGAAAAATTTGTTGTCTTCTCAACCATTTCTTAGCTTCAAACTCCCATATCTCGCGAACGGATTGACCTAACCCAAAAATTCCTGTTGCATCTGAAAGTAGACACTCGCCCGATTACAACGGTATGTGTATTTTTTCCCTAGGCCATTCTGGTTAAGCGTTTGGAGCAGCAGAATTGCGAGAAATTTTTTGCCTTCTCAACCATGTCTTGACTTCAAACTCCCATATCTCGCGAACGGATTGACATAACCCAAAAATTCCTGCTGCGTCTGAAAGTAGAAACTCGCCCGATTACAACGGTATGTGTATTTTTTCCCTAGGCCATGCTGGTTAAGCGTTTCGAGCAGCAGAAGTGCGAAAAATTTGTTGTCTTCTCAACCATTTCTTAGCTTCAAACTCCCATATCTCGCGAACGGATTGACCTAACCCAAAAATTCCTGTTGCATCTGAAAGTAGACACTCGCCCGATTACAGCGGTATTTGTATTTTTTCCCTAGGCCATTCTGGTTAAGCGTTTGGAGCAGCAGAAGTGCGAAAAATTTTTTGCCTTCTCAACCATTTCTTGGATTCAAACTCCCATATCTCGCGAACGGATTGACCTAATCCAAAAATTCCAATTGCATCTGAAAGTAGAAACTCGCCCGATTACAACGGTATGTGTATTTTTTCCCTAGGCCATGCTGGTTAAGCGTTTCGAGCAGCAGAAGTGCGAAAAATTTGTTGTCTTCTCAACCATTTCTTAGCTTCAAACTCCCATATCTCGCGAACGGATTGACCTAACCCAAAAATTCCTGTTGCATCTGAAAGTAGACACTCGCCCGATTACAAGGGTATGTGTATTTTTTCCCTAGGCCATTCTTGTTAAGCGTTTGGAGCAGCAGAATTGCGAAAAATTTTCTGCCTTCTAAACCATTTCTAGGCTTCAAAGTCCCATATCTCGCGAACGGATTGACCAAACCCAAAAATTCCTATTGCATCTGAAAGTAGAAACTCGCCCGATTACAACGGTATGTGTATTTTTTCCCTAGGCCATTCTGGTTAAGCGTTTGGAGCAGCAGAATTGCGAGAAATTTTTTGCCTTCTCAACCATTTCTTGGCTTCAAACTCCCATATCTCGCGAACGGATTGACATAACCCAAAAATTCCTGCTGCGTCTGAAAGTAGAAACTCGCCCGATTACAACGATATGTGTATTTTGTCCCTAGGCCATTCTGGTTAAGCGTGTGGAGCAGCAGAATTGCGAAAAATTTTTTGCCTTCTCAACCATTTCTTAGCTTCTAACTCCCATATCTCGCGAACGGATTGACCTAACCCAAAAATTCCTGTAGCGTCTGAAAGTAGAAACTCGCCCGATTACAACGGTATGTGTATTTTTTCCCTAGCCCATTCTGGTTAAGCGTTTGGATCAGCAGAATTGCGAAAAATTTGTTGTCTTCTCAACCATTTCTTAGTTTCAAAGTCCCATATCTCGCGAACGGATTGACCAAACCCAAAAATTCCTGCTGCGTCTGAAAGTAGAAACTCGCCCGATTACAACGGTATGTGTATTTTTTCCCTAGGCCATTCTGGTTAAGCGTTTGGAGCAGCAGAATTGCGAGAAATTTTTTGCCTTCTCAACCATTTCTTGGCTTCAAACTCCCATATCTCGCGAACGGATTGACATAACCCAAAAATTCCTGCTGCGTCTGAAAGTAGAAACTCGCCCGATTACAACGGTATGTGTATTTTTTCCCTAGGCCATTCTGGTTAAGCGTGTGGAGCAGCAGAATTGCGAAAAATTTTTTGCCTTCTCAACCATTTCTTAGCTTCTAACTCCCATATCTCGCGAACGGATTGACCTAAACCAAAAATTCCTGTTGCATCTGAAAGTAGAAACTCGCCCGATTACAGCGGTATTTGTATTTTTTCCCTAGGCCATTCTGGGTAAGCGTTTGGAGCAGCAGAATTGCGAAAAATTTATTGCCTCCTCAAACATTTCTTGGCTTCAAACTACCATATCTCGCGAACGGATTGACCTAACCCAAAAATTCCTATTGCATCTGAAAGTAGAAACTCGCCCGATTAGAACGGTATGTGTATTTTTTCCCTAGGCCATTCTGGTTAAGCGTTTGGAGCAGCAGAATTGCGAAAAATTTGTTGTATCCTCAACCATTTCTTAGCTTCAAGCTCCCATATCTTGCGAACGGATTGACCTAACCCAAAAATTCCTGTTGCATCTGAAAGTAGAAACTCGCCCGATTACAACGGTATGTGTATTTTTTCCCTAGGCCATTCCGGTTAAGTGTTTGGAGCAGCAGAAGTGCGTAAAATTTGTTGTTTTCTCAACCATTTCTTAGTTTCAAACTCCCATATCTCGCGAACGGATTGACCAGACCCAAAAATTCCTGCTGCGTCTGAAAGTAGAAACTCGCCCGGTTACAACTGTATGCGTATTTTTTCCCTAGGCCATTCTGGTTAAGCGTTTGGAGCAGCAGAATTGCGAAAAATTTGTTGTCTTCTCAACCATTTCTTAGCTTCAAACTCGCATATCTCGCGAACGGATTGACCTAACCCAAAAATTCCTATTGCATCTGAAAGTAGAAACTAGCCCGATTACAACGGTATGTGTATTTTTTCCCTACGCCATTCTGGTTAAGCGTTTGGAGCAGCAGAATTGCGAAAAATTTTTTGCCTTCTCAACCATTTCTTGGATTCAAACTCCCATATCTCGCGAACGGATTGACCTAATCCAAAAATTCCAATTGCATCTGAAAGTAGAAACTCGCCCGATTACAACGGTATGTGTATTTTTTCCCTAGGCCATTCTGGTTAAGCGTTTGGGGCAGCAGAATTGCGAAACATTTGTTGTCTCCTCAACCATTTCTTAGCTTCAAACTCCCATATCTTGCGAACGGATTGACCTAACCCAAAAATTCCTGTTGCATCTGAAAGTAGAAACTCGCCCGATTACAACGGTATGTGTATTTTTTCCCTAGGCCATTCCGGTTAAGTGTTAGGAGCAGCAGAAGTGCGTAAAATTTGTTGTCTTCTCAACCATTTCTTAGTTTCAAACTCCCATATCTCGCGAACGGATTGACCTAATCCAAAAATTCCAATTGCATCTGAAAGTAGAAACTCGCCCGATTACAACGGTATGTGTATTTTTTCCCTAGGCCATTCTGGTTAAGCGTTTGGAGCAGCAGAATTGCGAAAAATTTTTAGCCTTCTCAACCATTTCTTGGCTTCAAACTCCCATATCTCGCGAACGGATTGACCTAACCCAAAAATTCCTGTAGCGTCTGAAAGTAGAAACTCGCCCGATTACAACGGTATGTGTATTTTTTCCCTAGCCCATTCTGGTTAAGCGTTTGGATCAGCAGAATTGCGAAAAATTTGTTGTCTTCTCAACCATTTCTTAGTTTCAAAGTCCCATATCTCGCGAACGGATTGACCAAACCCAAAAATTCCTGCTGCGTCTGAAAGTAGAAACTCGCCCGATTACAACGGTATGTGTATTTTTTCCCTAGGCCATTCTGGTTAAGCGTGTGGAGCAGCAGAATTGCGAAAAATTTTTTGCCTTCTCAACCATTTCTTAGCTTCTAACTCCCATATCTCGCGAACGGATTGACCTAAACCAAAAATTCCTGTTGCATCTGAAAGTAGAAACTCGCCCGATTACAGCGGTATTTGTATTTTTTCCCTAGGCCATTCTGGTTAAGCGTTTGGAGCAGCAGAATTGCGAAAAATTTATTGCCTCCTCAAACATTTCTTGGCTTCAAACTCCCATATCTCGCGAACGGATTGACCTAACCCAAAAATTCCTATTGCATCTGAAAGTAGAAACTCGCCCGATTAGAACGGTATGTGTATTTTTTCCCTAGGCCATTCTGGTTAAGCGTTTGGAGCAGCAGAATTGCGAAAAATTTGTTGTATCCTCAACCATTTCTTAGCTTCAAGCTCCCATATCTTGCGAACGGATTGACCTAACCCAAAAATTCCTGTTGCATCTGAAAGTAGAAACTCGCCCGATTACAACGGTATGTGTATTTTTTCCCTAGGCCATTCCGGTTAAGTGTTTGGAGCAGCAGAAGTGCGTAAAATTTGTTGTTTTCTCAACCATTTCTTAGTTTCATACTCCCATATCTCGCGAACGGATTGACCAAACCCAAAAATTCCTGCTGCGTCTGAAAGTAGAAACTCGCCCGGTTACAACTGTATGCGTATTTTTTCCCTAGGCCATTCTGGTTAAGCGTTTGGAGCAGCAGAATTGCGAAAAATTTGTTGTCTTCTCAACCATTTCTTAGCTTCAAACTCGCATATCTCGCGAACGGATTGACCTAACCCAAAAATTCCTATTGCATCTGAAAGTAGAAACTAGCCCGATTACAACGGTATGTGTATTTTTTCCCTACGCCATTCTGGTTAAGCGTTTGGAGCAGCAGAATTGCGAAAAATTTTTTGCCTTCTCAACCATTTCTTGGATTCAAACTCCCATATCTCGCGAACGGATTGACCTAATCCAAAAATTCCAATTGCATCTGAAAGTAGAAACTCGCCCGATTACAACGGTATGTGTATTTTTTCCCTAGGCCATTCTGGTTAAGCGTTTGGGGCAGCAGAATTGCGAAAAATTTGTTGTCTCCTCAACCATTTCTTAGCTTCAAACTCCCATATCTTGCGAACGGATTGACCTAACCCAAAAATTCCTGTTGCATCTGAAAGTAGAAACTCGCCCGATTACAACGGTATGTGTATTTTTTCCCGAGGCCATTCCGGTTAAGTGTTTGGAGCAGAAGAAGTGCGTAAAATTTGTTGTCTTCTCAACCATTTCTTAGTTTCAAACTCCCATATCTCGCGAACGGATTGACCTAATCCAAAAATTCCAATTGCATCTGAAAGTAGAAACTCGCCCGATTACAACGGTATGTGTATTTTTTCCCTAGGCCATTCTGGTTAAGCGTTTGGAGCAGCAGAATTGCGAAAAATTTTTAGCCTTCTCAACCATTTCTTGGCTTCAAACTCCCATATCTCGCGAACGGATTGACCTAACCCAAAAATTCCTGTAGCGTCTGAAAGTAGAAACTCGCCCGATTACAACGGTATGTGTATTTTTTCCCTAGCCCATTCTGGTTAAGCGTTTGGATCAGCAGAATTGCGAAAAATTTGTTGTCTTCTCAACCATTTCTTAGTTTCAAAGTCCCATATCTCGCGAACGGATTGACCAAACCCAAAAATTCCTGCTGCGTCTGAAAGTAGAAACTCGCCCGATTACAACGGTATGTGTATTTTTTCCCTAGGCCATTCTGGTTAAGCGTGTGGAGCAGCAGAATTGCGAAAAATTTTTTGCCTTCTCAACCATTTCTTAGCTTCTAACTCCCATATCTCGCGAACGGATTGACCTAAACCAAAAATTCCTGTTGCATCTGAAAGTAGAAACTCGCCCGATTACAGCGGTATTTGTATTTTTTCCCTAGGCCATTCTGGTTGAGCGTGTGGAGCAGCAGAATTGCGAAAAATTTTTTGCCTTCTCAACCATTTCTTAGCTTCTAACTCCCATATCTCGCGAACGGATTGACCTAACCCAAAAATTCCTGTAGCGTCTGAAAGTAGAAACTCGCCCGATTACAACGGTATGTGTATTTTTTCCCTAGCCCATTCTGGTTAAGCGTTTGGATCAGCAGAATTGCGAAAAATTTGTTGTCTTCTCAACCATTTCTTAGTTTCAAAGTCCCATATCTCGCGAACGGATTGACCAAACCCAAAAATTCCTGCTGCGTCTGAAAGTAGAAACTCGCCCGATTACAACGGTATGTGTATTTTTTCCCTAGGCCATCCTGGTTAAGCGTTTGGAGCAGCAGAATTGCGAGAAATTTTTTGCCTTCTCAACCATTTCTTGGCTTCAAACTCCCATATCTCGCGAACGGATTGACATAACCCAAAAATTCCTGCTGCGTCTGAAAGTAGAAACTCGCCCGATTACAACGGTATGTGTATTTTTTCCCTAGGCCATTCTGGTTAAGCGTGTGGAGCAGCAGAATTGCGAAAAATTTTTTGCCTTCTCAACCATTTCTTAGCTTCTAACTCCCATATCTCGCGAACGGATTGACCTAAACCAAAAATTCCTGTTGCATCTGAAAGTAGAAACTCGCCCGATTACAGCGGTATTTGTATTTTTTCCCTAGGCCATTCTGGTTAAGCGTTTGGAGCAGCAGAATTGCGAAAAATTTATTGCCTCCTCAACCATTTCTTGGCTTCAAACTCCCATATCTCGCGAACGGATTGACCTAACCCAAAAATTCCTATTGCATCTGAAAGTAGAAACTCGCCCGATTAGAACGGTATGTGTATTTTTTCCCTAGGCCATTCTGGTTAAGCGTTTGGAGCAGCAGAATTGCGAAAAATTTGTTGTCTCCTCAACCATTTCTTAGCTTCAAGCTCCCATATCTTGCGAACGGATTGACCTGACCCAAAAATTCCTGTTGCATCTGAAAGTAGAAACTCGCCCGATTACAACGGTATGTGTATTTTTTCCCTAGGCCATTCCGGTTAAGTGTTTGGAGCAGCAGAAGTGCGTAAAATTTGTTGTTTTCTCAACCATTTCTTAGTTTCAAACTCCCATATCTCGCGAACGGATTGACCAAACCCAAAAATTCCTGCTGCGTCTGAAAGTAGAAACTCGCCCGGTTACAACTGTATGCGTATTTTTTCCCTAGGCCATTCTGGTTAAGCGTTTGGAGCAGCAGAATTGCGAAAAATTTGTTGTCTTCTCAACCATTTCTTAGCTTCAAACTCGCATATCTCGCGAACGGATTGACCTAACCCAAAAATTCCTATTGCATCTGAAAGTAGAAACTAGCCCGATTACAACGGTATGTGTATTTTTTCCCTACGCCATTCTGGTTAAGCGTTTGGAGCAGCAGAATTGCGAAAAATTTTTTGCCTTCTCAACCATTTCTTGGATTCAAACTCCCATATCTCGCGAACGGATTGACCTAATCCAACAATTCCAATTGCATCTGAAAGTAGAAACTCGCCCGATTACAACGGTATGTGTATTTTTTCCCTAGGCCATTCTGGTTAAGCGTTTGGGGCAGCAGAATTGCGAAAAATTTGTTGTCTCCTCAACCATTTCTTAGCTTCAAACTCCCATATCTTGCGAACGGATTGACCTAACCCAAAAATTCCTGTTGCATCTGAAAGTAGAAACTCGCCCGATTACAACGGTATGTGTATTTTTTCCCTAGGCCATTCCGGTTAAGTGTTTGGAGCAGCAGAAGTGCGTAAAATTTGTTGTCTTCTCAACCATTTCTTAGTTTCAAACTCCCATATCTCGCGAACGGATTGACCTAATCCAAAAATTCCAATTGCATCTGAAAGTAGAAACTCGCCCGATTACAACGGTATGTGTATTTTTCCCCTAGGCCATTCTGGTTAAGCGTTTGGAGCAGCAGAATTGCGAGAAATTTTTTGCCTTCTCAACCATTTCTTGGCTTCAAACTCCCATATCTCGCGAACGGATTGACATAACCCAAAAATTCCTGCTGCGTCTGAAAGTAGAAACTCGCCCGATTACAACGCTATGTGTATTTTTTCCCTAGGCCATTCTGGTTAAGCGTGTGGAGCAGCAGAATTGCGAAAAATTTGTTGTCTTCTCAACCATTTCTTAGCTTCTAACTCCCATATCTCGCGAACGGATTGACCTAACCCAAAAATTCCTGTAGCGTCTGAAAGTAGAAACTCGCCCGATTACAACGGTATGTGTATTTTTTCCCTAGCCCATTCTGGTTAAGCGTTTGGATCAGCAGAATTGCGAAAAATTTGTTGTCTTCTCAACCATTTCTTAGTTTCAAAGTCCCATATCTCGCGAACGGATTGACCAAACCCAAAAATTCCTGCTGCGTCTGAAAGTAGAAACTCGCCCGATTACAACGGTATGTGTATTTTTTCCCTAGGCCATTCTGGTTAAGCGTTTGGAGCAGCAGAATTGCGACAAATTTTTTGCCTTCTCAACCATTTCTTGGCTTCAAACTCCCATATCTCGCGAACGGATTGACATAACCCAAAAATTCCTGCTGCGTCTGAAAGTAGAAACTCGCCCGATTACAACGGTATGTGTATTTTTTCCCTAGGCCATTCTGGTTAAGCGTGTGGAGCAGCAGAATTGCGAAAAATTTTTTGCCTTCTCAACCATTTCTTAGCTTCTAACTCCCATATCTCGCGAACGGATTGACCTAAACCAAAAACTCCTGTTGCATCTGAAAGTAGAAACTCGCCCGATTACAGCGGTATTTGTATTTTTTCCCTAGGCCATTCTGGTTAAGCGTTTGGAGCAGCAGAATTGCGAAAAATTTATTGCCTCCTCAACCATTTCTTGGCTTCAAACTCCCATATCTCGCGAACGGATTGACCTAACCCAAAAATTCCTATTGCATCTGAAAGTAGAAACTCGCCCGATTAGAACGGTATGTGTATTTTTTCCCTAGGCCATTCTGGTTAAGCGTTTGGAGCAGCAGAATTGCGAAAAATTTGTTGTCTTCTCAACCATTTCTTAGCTTCAAACTCGCATATCTCGCGAACGGATTGACCTAACCCAAAAATTCCTATTGCATCTGAAAGTAGAAACTAGCCCGATTACAACGGTATGTGTATTTTTTCCCTACGCCATTCTGGTTAAGCGTTTGGAGCAGCAGAATTGCGAAAAATTTTTTGCCTTCTCAACCATTTCTTGGATTCAAACTCCCATATCTCGCGAACGGATTGACCTAACCCAAAAATTCCTGTAGCGTCTGAAAGTAGAAACTCGCCCGATTACAACGGTATGTGTCTTTTTTCCCTAGCCCATTCTGATTAAGCGTTTGGATCAGCAGAATTGCGAAAAATTTGTTGTCTTCTCAACCATTTCTTAGTTTCAAAGTCCCATATCTCGCGAACGGATTGACCTAACCCAAAAATTCCTATTGCATCTGAAAGTAGAAACTCGCCCGATTACAACGGTATGTGTATTTTTTCCCTAGGCCATTCTGGTTAAGCGTTTGGAGCAGCAGAATTGCGAAAAATTTTTTGCCTTCTCAACCATTTCTTGGCTTCAAACTCCCATATCTCGCGAACGGATTGACCTAACCCAAAAATTCCTGTAGCGTCTGAAAGTAGAAACTCGCCCGATTACAACGGTATGTGTCTTTTTTCCCTAGCCCATTCTGATTAAGCGTTTGGATCAGCAGAATTGCGAAAAATTTGTTGTCTTCTCAACCATTTCTTAGTTTCAAAGTCCCATATCTCGCGAACGGATTGACCTAACCCAAAAATTCCTATTGCATCTGAAAGTAGAAACTCGCCCGATTACAACGGTATGTGTATTTTTTCCCTAGGCCATTCTGGTTAAGCGTTTGGGGCAGCAGAATTGCGAAAAATTTGTTGTCTCCTCAACCATTTCTTAGCTTCAAACTCCCATATCTTGCGAACGGATTGACCTAACCCAAAAATTCCTGTTGCATCTGAAAGTAGAAACTCGCCCGATTACAACGGTATGTGTATTTTTTCCCTAGGCCATTCCGGTTAAGTGTTTGGAGCAGCAGAAGTGCGTAAAATTTGTTGTCTTCTCAACCATTTCTTAGTTTCAAACTCCCATATCTCGCGAACGGATTGACCTAATCCAAAAATTCCAATTGCATCTGAAAGTAGAAACTCGCCCGATTACAACGGTATGTGTATTTTTTCCCTAGGCCATTCTGGTTAAGCGTTCGGAGCAGCAGAATTGCGAAAATTTTTTAGCCTTCTCAACCATTTCCTGGCTTCAAACTCCCATATCTCGCGAACGGATTGACCTAACCCAAAAATTCCTGTAGCGTCTGAAAGTAGAAACTCGCCAGAATTACAACGGTATGTGTATTTTTTCCCTAGCCCATTCTGGTTAAGCGTTTGGATCAGCAGAATTGCGAAAAATTTGTTGTCTTCTCAACCATTTCTTAGTTTCAAAGTCCCATATCTCGCGAACGGATTGACCAAACCCAAAAATTCCTGCTGCGTCTGAAAGTAGAAACTCGCCCGATTACAACGGTATGTGTATTTTTTCCCTAGGCCATTCTGGTTAAGCGTTTGGAGCAGCAGAATTGCGAGAAATTTTTTGCCTTCTCAACCATTTCTTGGCTTCAAACTCCCATATCTCGCGAACGGATTGACATAACCCAAAAATTCCTGCTGCGTCTGAAAGTAGAAACTCGCCCGATTACAACGCTATGTGTATTTTTTCCCTAGGCCATTCTGGTTAAGCGTGTGGAGCAGCAGAATTGCGAAAAATTTGTTGTCTTCTCAACCATTTCTTAGCTTCTAACTCCCATATCTCGCGAACGGATTGACCTAACCCAAAAATTCCTGTAGCGTCTGAAAGTAGAAACTCGCCCGATTGCAACGGTATGTGTATTTTTTCCCTAGCCCATTCTGGTTAAGCGTTTGGATCAGCAGAATTGCGAAAAATTTGTTGTCTTCTCAACCATTTCTTAGTTTCAAAGTCCCATATCTCGCGAACGGATTGACCAAACCCAAAAATTCCTGCTGCGTCTGAAAGTAGAAACTCGCCCGATTACAACGGTATGTGTATTTTTTCCCTAGGCCATTCTGGTTAAGCGTTTGGAGCAGCAGAATTGCGACAAATTTTTTGCCTTCTCAACCATTTCTTGGCTTCAAACTCCCATATCTCGCGAACGGATTGACATAACCCAAAAATTCCTGCTGCGTCTGAAAGTAGAAACTCGCCCGATTACAACGGTATGTGTATTTTTTCCCTAGGCCATTCTGGTTAAGCGTGTGGAGCAGCAGAATTGCGAAAAATTTTTTGCCTTCTCAACCATTTCTTAGCTTCTAACTCCCATATCTCGCGAACGGATTGACCTAAACCAAAAACTCCTGTTGCATCTGAAAGTAGAAACTCGCCCGATTACAGCGGTATTTGTATTTTTTCCCTAGGCCATTCTGGTTAAGCGTTTGGAGCAGCAGAATTGCGAAAAATTTATTGCCTCCTCAACCATTTCTTGGCTTCAAACTCCCATATCTCGCGAACGGATTGACCTAACCCAAAAATTCCTATTGCATCTGAAAGTAGAAACTCGCCCGATTAGAACGGTATGTGTATTTTTTCCCTAGGCCATTCTGGTTAAGCGTTTGGAGCAGCAGAATTGCGAAAAATTTGTTGTCTTCTCAACCATTTCTTAGCTTCAAACTCGCATATCTCGCGAACGGATTGACCTAACCCAAAAATTCCTATTGCATCTGAAAGTAGAAACTCGCCCGATTACAACGGTATGTGTATTTTTTCCCTAGGCCATGCTGGTTAAGCGTTTCGAGCAGCAGAATTGCGAAAAATTTGTTGTCTTCTCAACCATTTCTTAGCTTCAAACTCCCATATCTCGCGAACGGATTGACCAAACCCAAAAATTCCTGCTGCGTCTGAAAGTAGAAACTCGCCCGGTTACAACTGTATGCGTATTTTTTCCCTAGGCCATTCTGGTTAAGCGTTTGGAGCAGCAGAATTGCGAAAAATTTGTTGTCTTCTCAACCATTTCTTAGCTTCAAACTCGCATATCTCGCGAACGGATTGACCTAACCCAAAAATTCCTATTGCATCTGAAAGTAGAAACTAGCCCGATTACAACGGTATGTGTATTTTTTCCCTACGCCATTCTGGTTAGGCGTTTGGAGCAGCAGAATTGCGAAAAATTTGTTGTCTTCTCAACCATTTCTTAGCTTCTAACTCCCATATCTCGCGAACGGATTGACCTAACCCAAAAATTCCTGTAGCGTCTGAAAGTAGAAACTCGCCCGATTACAACGGTATGTGTATTTTTTCCCTAGCCCATTCTGGTTAAGCGTTTGGATCAGCAGAATTGCGAAAAATTTGTTGTCTTCTCAACCATTTCTTAGTTTCAAAGTCCCATATCTCGCGAACGGATTGACCAAACCCAAAAATTCCTGCTGCGTCTGAAAGTAGAAACTCGCCCGATTACAACGGTATGTGTATTTTTTCCCTAGGCCATTCTGGTTAAGCGTTTGGAGCAGCAGAATTGCGACAAATTTTTTGCCTTCTCAACCATTTCTTGGCTTCAAACTCCCATATCTCGCGAACGGATTGACATAACCCAAAAATTCCTGCTGCGTCTGAAAGTAGAAACTCGCCCGATTACAACGGTATGTGTATTTTTTCCCTAGGCCATTCTGGTTAAGCGTGTGGAGCAGCAGAATTGCGAAAAATTTTTTGCCTTCTCAACCATTTCTTAGCTTCTAACTCCCATATCTCGCGAACGGATTGACCTAAACCAAAAACTCCTGTTGCATCTGAAAGTAGAAACTCGCCCGATTACAGCGGTATTTGTATTTTTTCCCTAGGCCATTCTGGTTAAGCGTTTGGAGCAGCAGAATTGCGAAAAATTTATTGCCTCCTCAACCATTTCTTGGCTTCAAACTCCCATATCTCGCGAACGGATTGACCTAACCCAAAAATTCCTATTGCATCTGAAAGTAGAAACTCGCCCGATTACAACGGTATGTGTATTTTTTCCCTAGGCCATGCTGGTTAAGCGTTTCGAGCAGCAGAATTGCGAAAAATTTGTTGTCTTCTCAACCATTTCTTAGCTTCAAACTCCCATATCTCGCGAACGGATTGACCTAACCCAAAAATTCCTGTTGCATCTGAAAGTAGACACTCGCCCGATTACAACGGTATGTGAATTTTTTCCCTAGGCGATTCTGGTTAAGCGTGTGGAGCAGCAGAATTGCGAAAAATTTTTTGCCTTCTAAACCATTTCTAGGCTTCAAACTCCCATATCTCGCGAACGGATTGACCTAACCCAAAAATTCCTATTGCATCTGAAAGTAGAACCTCGCCCGATTACAACGGTATGTGTATTTTTTCCCTAGGCCATTCTGGTTAAGCGTTTGGAGCAGCAGAATTGCGAAAAATTTTTTGCCTTCTCAACCATTTCTTGGCTTCAAACTCCCATATCTCGCGAACGGATTGACCTAACCCAAAAATTCCTGTAGCGTCTGAAAGTAGAAACTCGCCCGATTACAACGGTATGTGTCTTTTTTCCCTAGCCCATTCTGATTAAGCGTTTGGATCAGCAGAATTGCGAAAAATTTGTTGTCTTCTCAACCATTTCTTAGTTTCAAAGTCCCATATCTCGCGAACGGATTGACCTAACCCAAAAATTCCTATTGCATCTGAAAGTAGAAACTCGCCCGATTACAACGGTATGTGTATTTTTTCCCTAGGCCATTCTGGTTAAGCGTTTGGAGCAGCAGAATTGCGAAAAATTTTTTGCCTTCTCAACCATTTCTTGGCTTCAAACTCCCATATCTCGCGAACGGATTGACCTAACCCAAAAATTCCTGTAGCGTCTGAAAGTAGAAACTCGCCCGATTACAACGGTATGTGTCTTTTTTCCCTAGCCCATTCTGATTAAGCGTTTGGATCAGCAGAATTGCGAAAAATTTGTTGTCTTCTCAACCATTTCTTAGTTTCAAAGTCCCATATCTCGCGAACGGATTGACCTAACCCAAAAATTCCTATTGCATCTGAAAGTAGAAACTCGCCCGATTACAACGGTATGTGTATTTTTTCCCTAGGCCATTCTGGTTAAGCGTTTGGGGCAGCAGAATTGCGAAAAATTTGTTGTCTCCTCAACCATTTCTTAGCTTCAAACTCCCATATCTTGCGAACGGATTGACCTAACCCAAAAATTCCTGTTGCATCTGAAAGTAGAAACTCGCCCGATTACAACGGTATGTGTATTTTTTCCCTAGGCCATTCCGGTTAAGTGTTTGGAGCAGCAGAAGTGCGTAAAATTTGTTGTCTTCTCAACCATTTCTTAGTTTCAAACTCCCATATCTCGCGAACGGATTGACCTAATCCAAAAATTCCAATTGCATCTGAAAGTAGAAACTCGCCCGATTACAACGGTATGTGTATTTTTTCCCTAGGCCATTCTGGTTAAGCGTTCGGAGCAGCAGAATTGCGAAAAATTTTTAGCCTTCTCAACCATTTCTTGGCTTCAAACTCCCATATCTCGCGAACGGATTGACCTAACCCAAAAATTCCTGTAGCGTCTGAAAGTAGAAACTCGCCAGAATTACAACGGTATGTGTATTTTTTCCCTAGCCCATTCTGGTTAAGCGTTTGGATCAGCAGAATTGCGAAAAATTTGTTGTCTTCTCAACCATTTCTTAGTTTCAAAGTCCCATATCTCGCGAACGGATTGACCAAACCCAAAAATTCCTGCTGCGTCTGAAAGTAGAAACTCGCCCGATTACAACGGTATGTGTATTTTTTCCCTAGGCCATTCTGGTTAAGCGTTTGGAGCAGCAGAATTGCGAGAAATTTTTTGCCTTCTCAACCATTTCTTGGCTTCAAACTCCCATATCTCGCGAACGGATTGACATAACCCAAAAATTCCTGCTGCGTCTGAAAGTAGAAACTCGCCCGATTACAACGCTATGTGTATTTTTTCCCTAGGCCATTCTGGTTAAGCGTGTGGAGCAGCAGAATTGCGAAAAATTTGTTGTCTTCTCAACCATTTCTTAGCTTCTAACTCCCATATCTCGCGAACGGATTGACCTAACCCAAAAATTCCTGTAGCGTCTGAAAGTAGAAACTCGCCCGATTGCAACGGTATGTGTATTTTTTCCCTAGCCCATTCTGGTTAAGCGTTTGGATCAGCAGAATTGCGAAAAATTTGTTGTCTTCTCAACCATTTCTTAGTTTCAAAGTCCCATATCTCGCGAACGGATTGACCAAACCCAAAAATTCCTGCTGCGTCTGAAAGTAGAAACTCGCCCGATTACAACGGTATGTGTATTTTTTCCCTAGGCCATTCTGGTTAAGCGTTTGGAGCAGCAGAATTGCGACAAATTTTTTGCCTTCTCAACCATTTCTTGGCTTCAAACTCCCATATCTCGCGAACGGATTGACATAACCCAAAAATTCCTGCTGCGTCTGAAAGTAGAAACTCGCCCGATTACAACGGTATGTGTATTTTTTCCCTAGGCCATTCTGGTTAAGCGTGTGGAGCAGCAGAATTGCGAAAAATTTTTTGCCTTCTCAACCATTTCTTAGCTTCTAACTCCCATATCTCGCGAACGGATTGACCTAAACCAAAAACTCCTGTTGCATCTGAAAGTAGAAACTCGCCCGATTACAGCGGTATTTGTATTTTTTCCCTAGGCCATTCTGGTTAAGCGTTTGGAGCAGCAGAATTGCGAAAAATTTATTGCCTCCTCAACCATTTCTTGGCTTCAAACTCCCATATCTCGCGAACGGATTGACCTAACCCAAAAATTCCTATTGCATCTGAAAGTAGAAACTCGCCCGATTAGAACGGTATGTGTATTTTTTCCCTAGGCCATTCTGGTTAAGCGTTTGGAGCAGCAGAATTGCGAAAAATTTGTTGTCTTCTCAACCATTTCTTAGCTTCAAACTCGCATATCTCGCGAACGGATTGACCTAACCCAAAAATTCCTATTGCATCTGAAAGTAGAAACTCGCCCGATTACAACGGTATGTGTATTTTTTCCCTAGGCCATGCTGGTTAAGCGTTTCGAGCAGCAGAATTGCGAAAAATTTGTTGTCTTCTCAACCATTTCTTAGCTTCAAACTCCCATATCTCGCGAACGGATTGACCAAACCCAAAAATTCCTGCTGCGTCTGAAAGTAGAAACTCGCCCGGTTACAACTGTATGCGTATTTTTTCCCTAGGCCATTCTGGTTAAGCGTTTGGAGCAGCAGAATTGCGAAAAATTTGTTGTCTTCTCAACCATTTCTTAGCTTCAAACTCGCATATCTCGCGAACGGATTGACCTAACCCAAAAATTCCTATTGCATCTGAAAGTAGAAACTAGCCCGATTACAACGGTATGTGTATTTTTTCCCTACGCCATTCTGGTTAGGCGTTTGGAGCAGCAGAATTGCGAAAAATTTTTTGCCTTCTCAACCATTTCTTGGATTCAAACTCCCATATCTCGCGAACGGATTGACCTAATCCAAAAATTCCAATTGCATCTGAAAGTAGAAACTCGCCCGATTACAACGGTATGTGTATTTTTTCCCTAGGCCATGCTGGTTAAGCGTTTCGAGCAGCAGAATTGCGAAAAATTTGTTGTCTTCTCAACCATTTCTTAGCTTCAAACTCCCATATCTCGCGAACGGATTGACCTAACCCAAAAATTCCTGTTGCATCTGAAAGTAGACACTCGCCCGATTACAACGGTATGTGAATTTTTTCCCTAGGCGATTCTGGTTAAGCGTGTGGAGCAGCAGAATTGCGAAAAATTTTTTGCCTTCTAAACCATTTCTAGGCTTCAAACTCCCATATCTCGCGAACGGATTGACCTAACCCAAAAATTCCTATTGCATCTGAAAGTAGAAACTCGCCCGATTACAACGGTATGTGTATTTTTTCCCTAGGCCATTCTGGTTAAGCGTTTGGAGCAGCAGAATTGCGAAAAATTTTTTGCCTTCTCAACCATTTCTTGGCTTCAAACTCCCATATCTCGCGAACGGATTGACCTAACCCAAAAATTCCTGTAGCGTCTGAAAGTAGAAACTCGCCCGATTACAACGGTATGTGTCTTTTTTCCCTAGCCCATTCTGATTAAGCGTTTGGATCAGCAGAATTGCGAAAAATTTGTTGTCTTCTCAACCATTTCTTAGTTTCAAAGTCCCATATCTCGCGAACGGATTGACCAAACCCAAAAATTCCTGCTGCGTCTGAAAGTAGAAACTCGCCCGATTACAACGGTATGTGTATTTTTTCCCTAGGCCATTCTGGTTAAGCGTTTGGAGCAGCAGAATTGCGAGAAATTTTTTGCCTTCTCAACCATTTCTTGGCTTCAAACTCCCATATCTCGCGAACGGATTGACATAACCCAAAAATTCCTGCTGCGTCTGAAAGTAGAAACTCGCCCGATTACAACGGTATGTGTATTTTTTCCCTAGGCCATTCTGGTTAAGCGTGTGGAGCAGCAGAATTGCGAAAAATTTTTTGCCTTCTCAACCATTTCTTAGCTTCTAACTCCCATATCTCGCGAACGGATTGACCTAAACCAAAAATTCCTGCTGCATCTGAAAGTAGAAACTCGCCCGATTACAGCGGTATTTGTATTTTTTCCCTAGGCCATTCTGGTTAAGCGTTTGGAGCAGCAGAATTGCGAAAAATTTATTGCCTCCTCAACCATTTCTTGGCTTCAAACTCCCATATCTCGCGAACGGATTGACCTAACCCAAAAATTCCTATTGCATCTGAAAGTAGAAACTCGCCCGATTAGAACGGTATGTGTATTTTTTCCCTAGGCCATTCTGGTTAAGCGTTTGGAGCAGCAGAATTGCGAAAAATTTGTTGTCTTCTCAACCATTTCTTAGCTTCAAACTCGCATATCTCGCGAACGGATTGACCTAACCCAAAAATTCCTATTGCATCTGAAAGTAGAAACTCGCCCGATTACAACGGTATGTGTATTTTTTCCCTAGGCCATGCTGGTTAAGCGTTTCGAGCAGCAGAATTGCGAAAAATTTGTTGTATTCTCAACCATTTCTTAGCTTCAAACTCCCATATCTCGCGAACGGATTGACCAAACCCAAAAATTCCTGCTGCGTCTGAAAGTAGAAACTCGCCCGGTTACAACTGTATGCGTATTTTTTCCCTAGGCCATTCTGGTTAAGCGTTTGGAGCAGCAGAATTGCGAAAAATTTGTTGTCTTCTCAACCATTTCTTAGCTTCAAACTCGCATATCTCGCGAACGGATTGACCTAACCCAAAAATTCCTATTGCATCTGAAAGTAGAAACTAGCCCGATTACAACGGTATGTGTATTTTTTCCCTACGCCATTCTGGTTAAGCGTTTGGAGCAGCAGAATTGCGAAAAATTTTTTGCCTTCTCAACCATTTCTTGGATTCAAACTCCCATATGTCGCGAACGGATTGACCTAATCCAAAAATTCCAATTGCATCTGAAAGTAGAAACTCGCCCGATTACAACGGTATGTGTATTTTTTCCCTAGGCCATGCTGGTTAAGCGTTTCGAGCAGCAGAATTGCGAAAAATTTGTTGTCTTCTCAACCATTTCTTAGCTTCAAAATCCCATATCTCGCGAACGGATTGACCTAACCCAAAAATTCCTGTTGCATCTGAAAGTAGACACTCGCCCGATTACAACGGTATGTGAATTTTTTCCCTAGGCGATTCTGGTTAAGCGTGTGGAGCAGCAGAATTGCGAAAAATTTTTTGCCTTCTAAACCATTTCTAGGCTTCAAACTCCCATATCTCGCGAACGGATTGACCTAACCCAAAAATTCCTATTGCATCTGAAAGTAGAAACTCGCCCGATTACAACGGTATGTGTATTTTTTCCCTAGGCCATTCTGGTTAAGCGTTTGGAGCAGCAGAATTGCGAAAAATTTTTTGCCTTCTCAACCATTTCTTGGCTTCAAACTCCCATATCTCGCGAACGGATTGACCTAACCCAAAAATTCCTGTAGCGTCTGAAAGTAGAAACTCGCCCGATTACAACGGTATGTGTATTTTTTCCCTAGCCCATTCTGATTAAGCGTTTGGATCAGCAGAATTGCGAAAAATTTGTTGTCTTCTCAACCATTTCTTAGTTTCAAAGTCCCATATCTCGCGAACGGATTGACCAAACCCAAAAATTCCTGCTGCGTCTGAAAGTAGAAACTCGCCCGATTACAACGGTATGTGTATTTTTTACCTAGGCCATTCTGGTTAAGCGTGTGGAGCAGCAGAATTGCGAAAAATTTTTTGCCTTCTAAACCATTTCTAGGCTTCAAACTCCAATATCTCGCGAACGGATTGACCTAACCCAAAAATTCCTATTGCATCTGAAAGTAGAAACTAGCCCGATTACAACGGTATGTGTATTTTCTCCCTAGGCCATTCTGGTTAAGCGTTTGGAGCAGCAGAATTGCGAACAATTTTTTGCCTTCTCAACCATTTCTTGGCTTCAAACTCCCATATCTCGCGAACGGATTGACCCAATCCAAAAATTCCTATTGCATCTGAAAGTAGAAACTCGCCCGATTACAACGGTGTGTGTATTTTTTCCCTAGGCCATTCTGGTTAAGCGTTTGGAGCAGCAGAATTGCGAGAAATTTTTTGCCTTCTCAACCATTTCTTGGCTTCAAACTCCCATATCTCGCGAACGGATTTACCTAACCCAAAAATTCCTGTAGCGTCTGAAAGTAGAAACTCGCCCGATTACAACGGTATGTGTCTTTTTTCCCTAGCCCATTCTGATTAAGCGTTTGGATCAGCAGAATTGCGAAAAATTTGTTGTCTTCTCAACCATTTCTTAGTTTCAAAGTCCCATATCTCGCGAACGGATTGACCTAACCCAAAAATTCCTATTGCATCTGAAAGTAGAAACTCGCCCGATTACAACGGTATGTGTATTTTTTCCCTAGGCCATGCTGGTTAAGCGTTTCGAGCAGCAGAATTGCGAAAAATTTTTAGCCTTCTCAACCATTTCTTGGCTTCAAACTCCCATATCTCGCGAACGGATTGACCTAACCCAAAAATTCCTGTAGCGTCTGAAAGTAGAAACTCGCCAGAATTACAACGGTATGTGTATTTTTTCCCTAGCCCATTCTGGTTAAGCGTTTGGATCAGCAGAATTGCGAAAAATTTGTTGTCTTCTCAACCATTTCTTAGTTTCAAAGTCCCATATCTCGCGAACGGATTGACCAAACCCAAAAATTCCTGCTGCGTCTGAAAGTAGAAACTCGCCCGATTACAACGGTATGTGTATTTTTTCCCTAGGCCATTCTGGTTAAGCGTTTGGAGCAGCAGAATTGCGAGAAATTTTTTGCCTTCTCAACCATTTCTTGGCTTCAAACTCCCATATCTCGCGAACGGATTGACATAACCCAAAAATTCCTGCTGCGTCTGAAAGTAGAAACTCGCCCGATTACAACGCTATGTGTATTTTTTCCCTAGGCCATTCTGGTTAAGCGTGTGGAGCAGCAGAATTGCGAAAAATTTGTTGTCTTCTCAACCATTTCTTAGCTTCTAACTCCCATATCTCGCGAACGGATTGACCTAACCCAAAAATTCCTGTAGCGTCTGAAAGTAGAAACTCGCCCGATTACAACGGTATGTGTATTTTTTCCCTAGGCCATGCTGGTTAAGCGTTTCGAGCAGCAGAATTGCGAAAAATTTGTTGTCTTCTCAACCATTTCTTAGCTTCAAACTCCCATATCTCGCGAACGGATTGACCAAACCCAAAAATTCCTGCTGCGTCTGAAAGTAGAAACTCGCCCGGTTACAACTGTATGCGTATTTTTTCCCTAGGCCATTCTGGTTAAGCGTTTGGAGCAGCAGAATTGCGAAAAATTTGTTGTCTTCTCAACCATTTCTTAGCTTCAAACTCGCATATCTCGCGAACGGATTGACCAAACCCAAAAATTCCTGCTGCGTCTGAAAGTAGAAACTCGCCCGATTACAACGGTATGTGTATTTTTTCCCTAGGCCATTGTGGTTAAGCGTTTGGATCAGCAGAATTGCGAAAAATTGTATGCCTTCTCAACCATTTCTTGGCTTCAAACTCCCATATCTCGCGAACGGATTGACCTAACCCAAAAATTCCTGTTGCGTGTGAAAGTAAAAACTCGCCCGATTACAACGGTATGTGTATTTTTTCCCTAGCCCATTCTGGTTAAGCGTTTGGAGCAACAGAAGTGCGAAAAATTTGTTGTCTTCTCAACCATTTCTTGGCTTCAAACTCCCATATCTCCCGAACGGATTGACCTAACACAAAAATTTCTATTGCATCTGAAAGTAGGAACACGCCCGATTACAACGGTATGTGTATTTTTTCCCTAGGCCATTCTGGTTAAGCGTTTGGAGCAGCAGAATTGCGAAAAATTTTTTGCCTTCTCAACCATTCCTTGGCTTCAAACTCCCACATCTCGGGAACGGATTGACCTAACTCAAAAATTCCTGTTGCGTGTGAAAGTAGAAACTCGCCCGATTACAACGGTATGTGTATTTTTTCCCTAGGCCATTCTGGTTAAGCGTTTGGATCAGCAGAATTGCGAAAAATTGTATGCCTTCTCAACCATTTCTTCGCTTCAAACTCCCACATCTCGGGAACGGATTGACCTAACTCAAAAATTCCTGTTGCGTGTGAAAGTAGAAACTCGCCCGATTACAACGGTATGTGTATTTTTTCCCTAGGCCATTCTGGTTAAGCGTTTGGATCAGCAGAATTGCGAAAAATTGTATGCCTTCTCAACCATTTCTTCGCTTCAAACTCCCATATCTCGCGAACGGATTTACCTAACCCAAAAATTCCTATTGCATCTGAAAGTAGAAACTCGCACGATTACAACGGTATGTGTATTTTTTCCCTAGGCCATTCTGGTTAAGCGTTTGGATCAGCAGAATTGCGAAAAATTGTATGCCTTCTCAACCATTTCTTGGCTTCAAACTCCCATATCTCGCGAACGGATTGACCTAACCCAAAAATTCCTGTTGCATGTGAAAGTAAAAACTCGCCCGATTACAACGGTATGTGTATTTTTTCCCTAGCCCATTCTGGTTAAGCGTTTGGAGCAGCAGAGTTGCGAAAAATTTGTTGTCTTCTCAACCATTTCTTAGCTTCAAAGTCCCATATCTCGCGAACGGATTGACCTAACCCAAAAATTCCTATTGCATCTGAAAGTAGAAACTCGCCCGCCTACAGCGGTATGTGTATTTTTTCCCCAGGCCATTCTTGTTAAGCGTTTGGATCAGCAGAATTGAGAAAAATTTGTTGTCTTCTCAACCATTTCTTAGCTTCAAAGTCCCATATCTCGCGAACGGATTGACCTAACCCAAAAATTCCTATTGCATCTGAAAGTAGAAACTCGCCCGATTACAACGGTATGTGTATTTTGTCCCTAGGCCATTCTGGTTAAGCGTTTGGTTCAGCAGAATTACGAAAAATATTTTGCCTTCTCAACCATTTCTTGGCTTCAAACTCCCATATCTCGCGAACGGATTGACCTAACCCAAAAATTCATGTTGCGCGTGAAAGTAGAAACTCGCCCGATTACAACCGTATGCGTGTTTTTTCCCCAGGCCATTCTGGTTAAGCGTTTGGATCAGCAGAATTGCGAAAAATGTTTTGCCTTCTCAACCATTTCTTGGCTTCAAACTTCCATATCTCGCGAACGGATTGACCTAATACAAAAATTCCTATTGCATCTGAAAGTAGAAACTCGCCCGATTACAACGGTATGTGTATTTTTTCCCTAGGCCATTCTGGTTAAGCGTTTGGATCAGCAGAATTGCGAAAAATTGTATGCCTTCTCAACCATTTCTTGGCTTCAAACTCCCACATCTCGCGAACGGATTGACCTAACCCAAAAATTCCTGTTGCGTGTGAAAGTAAAAACTCGCCCGATTACAACGGTATGTGTATTTTTTCCCTAGGCCATTCTGGTTAAGCGTTTGGAGCAGCAGAATTGCGAAAAATTTTTTGCCTTCTCAACCATTCCTTGGCTTCAAACTCCCACATCTCGGGAACGGATTGACCTAACTCAAAAATTCCTGTTGCGTGTGAAAGTAGAAACTCGCCCGATTACAACGGTATGTGTATTTTGTCCCTAGGCCATTCTGGTTAAGCGTTTGGTTCAGCAGAATTGCGAAAAATGTTTTGCCTTCTCAACCATTTCTTGGCTTCAAACTCCCATATCTCGCGAACGGATTGACCTAATCCAAAAATTTCTATTGCATCTGAAAGTAGAAACACGCCCTATTACAACGGTATGTGTATTTTTTCCCTAGGCCATTCTGGTTAAGCGTTTGGAGCAGCAGAATTGCGAAAAATTTTTTGCCTTCTCAACCATTCCTTGGCTTCAAACTCCCACATCTCGGGAACGGATTGACCTAACTCAAAAATTCCTGTTGCGTGTGAAAGTAGAAACTCGCCCGATTACAACGGTATGTGTATTTTTTCCCTAGCCCATTCTGGTTAAGCGTTTGGAGCAGCAGAGTTGCGAAAAATTGGTTGTCTTCTCAACCATTTCTTAGCTTCAAAGTCCCATATCTCGCGAACGGATTGACCTAACCCAAAAATTCCTATTGCATCTGAAAGTAGAAACTCGCCCGCCTACAGCGGTATGTGTATTTTTTCCCCAGGCCATTCTGGTTAAGCGTTTGGATCAGCAGAATTGAGAAAAATTTGTTGTCTTCTCAACCATTTCTTAGCTTCAAAGTCCCATATCTCGCGAACGGATTGACCAAACCCCAAAATTCCTGCTGCGTCTGAAAGTAGAAACTCGCCCGATTACAAAGGTATGTGTATTTTTTCCCTAGCCCACTGTGGTTAAGCGTTTGGAGCAGCAGAATTGCGAAAAATATTTTGCCTTCTCAACCATTTCTTGGCTTCAAACTCCCATATCTCGCGAACGGATAGACCTAACCCAAAAATTCATGTTGCGTGTGAAAGTAGAAACTCGCCCGATTACAACGGTATGTGTATTTTTTCCCTAGCCCATTCTGGTTAAGCGTTTGGAGCAGCAGAGTTGCGAAAAATTGGTTGTCTTCTCAACCATTTCTTAGCTTCAAAGTCCCATATCTCGCTAACGGATTGACCTAACCCAAAAATTCCTATTGCATCTGAAAGTAGAAACTCGCCCGATTACAACGGTATGTGTATTTTGTCCCTAGGCCATTCTGGTTAAGCGTTTGGTTCAGCAGAATTGCGAAAAATATTTTGCCTTCTCAACCATTTCTTGGCTTCAAACTCCCATATCTCGCGAACGGATAGACCTAACCCAAAAATTCATGTTGCGTGTGAAAGTAGAAACTCGCCCGATTACAACGGTATGTGTATTTTTTCCCTAGGCCATTCTGGTTAAGCGTTTGGATCAGCAGAATTGCGAAAAATTGTATGCCTTCTCAACCATTTCTTGGCTTCAAACTCCCATATCTCGCGAACGGATTGACCTAACCCAAAAATTCCTATTGCATCTGAAAGTAGAAACTCGCCCGATTACAACGGTATGTGTATTTTTTCCCTAGGCCATTCTGATTAAGCGTTTGGATCAGCAGAATTGCGAAAAATTGTATGCCTTCTCAACCATTTCTTGGCTTCAAACTCCCATATTTCGCGAACGGATTGACCTAACCCAAAAATTCCTGTTGCGTGTGAAAGTAAAAACTCGCCCGATTACAATGGTATGTGTATTTTTTCCCTAGCCCATTCTGGTTAAGCGTTTGGAGCAGCAGAATTGCGAAAAATTTGTTGTCTTCTCAACCATTTCTTAGCTTCAAAGTCCCATATCTCGCGAACGGATTGACCTAACCCAAAAATTCCTATTGCATCTGAAAGTAGAAGCTCGCCCGATTACAACGGTATGTGTATTTTTTCCCTAGGCCATTCTGGTTAAGCGTTTGGATCAGCAGAATTGCGAAAAATTTTTTGCCTTCTCAACCATTCCTTGGCTTCAAACTCCCACATCTCGGGAACGGATTGACCTAACTCAAAAATTCCTGTTGCGTGTGAAAGTAGAAACTCGCCCGATTACAACGGTATGTGTATTTTGTCCCTAGGCCATTCTGGTTAAGCGTTTGGTTCAGCAGAATTGCGAAAAATGTTTTGCCTTCTCAACCATTTCTTGGCTTCAAACTCCCATATCTCGCGAACGGATTGACCTAATCCAAAAATTTCTATTGCATCTGAAAGTAGAAACACGCCCTATTACAACGGTATGTGTATTTTTTCCCTAGGCCATTCTGGTTAAGCGTTTGGAGCAGCAGAATTGCGAAAAATTTTTTGCCTTCTCAACCATTCCTTGGCTTCAAACTCCCACATCTCGGGAACGGATTGACCTAACTCAAAAATTCCTGTTGCGTGTGAAAGTAGAAACTCGCCCGATTACAACGGTATGTGTATTTTTTCCCTAGCCCATTCTGGTTAAGCGTTTGGAGCAGCAGAGTTGCGAAAAATTGGTTGTCTTCTCAACCATTTCTTAGCTTCAAAGTCCCATATCTCGCGAACGGATTGACCTAACCCAAAAATTCCTATTGCATCTGAAAGTAGAAACTCGCCCGCCTACAGCGGTATGTGTATTTTTTCCCCAGGCCATTCTGGTTAAGCGTTTGGATCAGCAGAATTGAGAAAAATTTGTTGTCTTCTCAACCATTTCTTAGCTTCAAAGTCCCATATCTCGCGAACGGATTGACCAAACCCCAAAATTCCTGCTGCGTCTGAAAGTAGAAACTCGCCCGATTACAAAGGTATGTGTATTTTTTCCCTAGCCCACTGTGGTTAAGCGTTTGGAGCAGCAGAATTGCGAAAAATTTGTTGTCTTCTCAACCATTTCTTAGCTTCAAAGTCCCATATCTCGCTAACGGATTGACCTAACCCAAAAATTCCTATTGCATCTGAAAGTAGAAACTCGCCCGATTACAACGGTGTGTGTATTTTTTCCCTAGGCCATTCTGGTTAAGCGTTTGGAGCAGCAGAATTGCGAGAAATTTTTTGCCTTCTCAACCATTTCTTGGCTTCAAACTCCCATATCTCGCGAACGGATTGACCTAACCCAAAAATTCCTGTAGCGTCTGAAAGTAGAAACTCGCCCGATTACAACGGTATGTGTCTTTTTTCCCTAGCCCATTCTGATTAAGCGTTTGGATCAGCAGAATTGCGAAAAATTTGTTGTCTTCTCAACCATTTCTTAGTTTCAAAGTCCCATATCTCGCGAACGGATTGACCTAACCCAAAAATTCCTATTGCATCTGAAAGTAGAAACTCGCCCGATTACAACGGTATGTGTATTTTTTCCCTAGGCCATTCTGGTTAAGCGTTTGGAGCAGCAGAATTGCGAAAAATTTTTTGCCTTCTCAACCATTTCTTGGCTTCAAACTCCCATATCTCGCGAACGGATTGACCTAACCCAAAAATTCCTGTAGCGTCTGAAAGTAGAAACTCGCCCGATTACAACGGTATGTGTCTTTTTTCCCTAGCCCATTCTGATTAAGCGTTTGGATCAGCAGAATTGCGAAAAATTTGTTGTCTTCTCAACCATTTCTTAGTTTCAAAGTCCCATATCTCGCGAACGGATTGACCTAACCCAAAAATTCCTATTGCATCTGAAAGTAGAAACTCGCCCGATTACAACGGTATGTGTATTTTTTCCCTAGGCCATTCTGGTTAAGCGTTTGGGGCAGCAGAATTGCGAAAAATTTGTTGTCTCCTCAACCATTTCTTAGCTTCAAACTCCCATATCTTGCGAACGGATTGACCTAACCCAAAAATTCCTGTTGCATCTGAAAGTAGAAATTCGCCCGATTACAACGGTATGTGTATTTTTTCCCTAGGCCATTCCGGTTAAGTGTTTGGAGCAGCAGAAGTGCGTAAAATTTGTTGTCTTCTCAACCATTTCTTAGTTTCAAACTCCCATATCTCGCGAACGGATTGACCTAATCCAAAAATTCCAATTGCATCTGAAAGTAGAAACTCGCCCGATTACAACGGTATGTGTATTTTTTCCCTAGGCCATTCTGGTTAAGCGTTCGGAGCAGCAGAATTGCGAAAAATTTTTAGCCTTCTCAACCATTTCTTGGCTTCAAACTCCCATATCTCGCGAACGGATTGACCTAACCCAAAAATTCCTGTAGCGTCTGAAAGTAGAAACTCGCCAGAATTACAACGGTATGTGTATTTTTTCCCTAGCCCATTCTGGTTAAGCGTTTGGATCAGCAGAATGGCGAAAAATTTGTTGTCTTCTCAACCATTTCTTAGTTTCAAAGTCCCATATCTCGCGAACGGATTGACCAAACCCAAAAATTCCTGCTGCGTCTGAAAGTAGAAACTCGCCCGATTACAACGGTATGTGTATTTTTTCCCTAGGCCATTCTGGTTAAGCGTTTGGAGCAGCAGAATTGCGAGAAATTTTTTGCCTTCTCAACCATTTCTTGGCTTCAAACTCCCATATCTCGCGAACGGATTGACATAACCCTAAAATTCCTGCTGCGTCTGAAAGTAGAAACTCGCCCGATTACAACGCTATGTGTATTTTTTCCCTAGGCCATTCTGGTTAAGCGTGTGGAGCAGCAGAATTGCGAAAAATTTGTTGTCTTCTCAACCATTTCTTAGCTTCTAACTCCCATATCTCGCGAACGGATTGACCTAACCCAAAAATTCCTGTAGCGTCTGAAAGTAGAAACTCGCCCGATTACAACGGTATGTGTATTTTTTCCCTAGCCCATTCTGGTTAAGCGTTTGGATCAGCAGAATTGCGAAAAATTTGTTGTCTTCTCAACCATTTCTTAGTTTCAAAGTCCCATATCTCGCGAACGGATTGACCAAACCCAAAAATTCCTGCTGCGTCTGAAAGTAGAAACTCGCCCGATTACAACGGTATGTGTATTTTTTCCCTAGGCCATTCTGGTTAAGCGTTTGGAGCAGCAGAATTGCGACAAATTTTTTGCCTTCTCAACCATTTCTTGGCTTCAAACTCCCATATCTCGCGAACGGATTGACATAACCCAAAAATTCCTGCTGCGTCTGAAAGTAGAAACTCGCCCGATTACAACGGTATGTGTATTTTTTCCCTAGGCCATTCTGGTTAAGCGTGTGGAGCAGCAGAATTGCGAAAAATTTTTTGCCTTCTCAACCATTTCTTAGCTTCTAACTCCCATATCTCGCGAACGGATTGACCTAAACCAAAAACTCCTGTTGCATCTGAAAGTAGAAACTCGCCCGATTACAGCGGTATTTGTATTTTTTCCCTAGGCCATTCTGGTTAAGCGTTTGGAGCAGCAGAATTGCGAAAAATTTATTGCCTCCTCAACCATTTCTTGGCTTCAAACTCCCATATCTCGCGAACGGATTGACCTAACCCAAAAATTCCTATTGCATCTGAAAGTAGAAACTCGCCCGATTAGAACGGTATGTGTATTTTTTCCCTAGGCCATTCTGGTTAAGCGTTTGGAGCAGCAGAATTGCGAAAAATTTGTTGTCTTCTCAACCATTTCTTAGCTTCAAACTCGCATATCTCGCGAACGGATTGACCTAACCCAAAAATTCCTATTGCATCTGAAAGTAGAAACTCGCCCGATTACAACGGTATGTGTATTTTTTCCCTAGGCCATGCTGGTTAAGCGTTTCGAGCAGCAGAATTGCGAAAAATTTGTTGTCTTCTCAACCATTTCTTAGCTTCAAACTCCCATATCTCGCGAACGGATTGACCAAACCCAAAAATTCCTGCTGCGTCTGAAAGTAGAAACTCGCCCGGTTACAACTGTATGCGTATTTTTTCCCTAGGCCATTCTGGTTAAGCGTTTGGAGCAGCAGAATTGCGAAAAATTTGTTGTCTTCTCAACCATTTCTTAGCTTCAAACTCGCATATCTCGCGAACGGATTGACCTAACCCAAAAATTCCTATTGCATCTGAAAGTAGAAACTAGCCCGATTCCAACGGTATGTGTATTTTTTCCCTACGCCATTCTGGTTAAGCGTTTGGAGCAGCAGAATTGCGAAAAATTTTTTGCCTTCTCAACCATTTCTTAGCTTCAAACTCCCATATCTCGCGAACGGATTGACCTAACCCAAAAATTCCTGTTGCATCTGAAAGTAGAAACTCGCCCGATTACAACGGTATGTGTATTTTTTCCCTAGGCCATGCTGGTTAAGCGTTTCGAGCAGCAGAATTGCGAAAAATTTGTTGTCTTCTCAACCATTTCTTAGCTTCAAACTCCCATATCTCGCGAACGGATTGACCAAACCCAAAAATTCCTGCTGCGTCTGAAAGTAGAAACTCGCCCGGTTACAACTGTATGCGTATTTTTTCCCTAGGCCATTCTGGTTAAGCGTTTGGAGCAGCAGAATTGCGAAAAATTTGTTGTCTTCTCAACCATTTCTTAGCTTCAAACTCGCATATCTCGCGAACGGATTGACCTAACCCAAAAATTCCTATTGCATCTGAAAGTAGAAACTAGCCCGATTCCAACGGTATGTGTATTTTTTCCCTACGCCATTCTGGTTAAGCGTTTGGAGCAGCAGAATTGCGAAAAATTTTTTGCCTTCTCAACCATTTCTTAGCTTCAAACTCCCATATCTCGCGAACGGATTGACCTAACCCAAAAATTCCTGTTGCATCTGAAAGTAGACACTCGCCCGATTACAACGGTATGTGAATTTTTTCCCTAGGCGATTCTGGTTAAGCGTGTGGAGCAGCAGAATTGCGAAAAATTTTTTGCCTTCTAAACCATTTCTAGGCTTCAAACTCCCATATCTCGCGAACGGATTGACCTAACCCAAAAATTCCTATTGCATCTGAAAGTAGAAACTCGCCCGATTACAACGGTATGTGTATTTTTTCCCTAGGCCATTCTGGTTAAGCGTTTGGAGCAGCAGAATTGCGAAAAATTTTTTGCCTTCTCAACCATTTCTTGGCTTCAAACTCCCATATCTCGCGAACGGATTGACCTAACCCAAAAATTCCTGTAGCGTCTGAAAGTAGAAACTCGCCCGATTACAACGGTATGTGTATTTTTTCCCTAGGCCATTCTGGTTAAGCGTTTGGAGCAGCAGAATTGCGAGAAATTTTTTGCCTTCTCAACCATTTCTTGGCTTCAAACTCCCATATCTCGCGAACGGATTGACATAACCCAAAAATTCCTGCTGCGTCTGAAAGTAGAAACTCGCCCGATTACAACGGTATGTGTATTTTTTCCCTAGGCCATTCTGGTTAAGCGTGTGGAGCAGCAGAATTGCGAAAAATTTTTTGCCTTCTCAACCATTTCTTAGCTTCTAACTCCCATATCTCGCGAACGGATTGACCTAAACCAAAAATTCCTGTTGCATCTGAAAGTAGAAACTCGCCCGATTACAGCGGTATTTGTATTTTTTCCCTAGGCCATTCTGGTTAAGCGTTTGGAGCAGCAGAATTGCGAAAAATTTATTGCCTCCTCAACCATTTCTTGGCTTCAAACTCCCATATCTCGCGAACGGATTGACCTAACCCAAAAATTCCTATTGCATCTGAAAGTAGAAACTCGCCCGATTACAGCGGTATGTGTATTTTTTCCCTAGGCCATTCTGGTTAAGCGTGTGGAGCAGCAGAATTGCGAAAAATTTTTTGCCTTCTCAACCATTTCTTAGCTTCTAACTCCCATATCTCGCGAACGGATTGACCTAAACCAAAAATTCCTGTTGCATCTGAAAGTAGAAACTCGCCCGATTACAGCGGTATTTGTATTTTTTCCCTAGGCCATTCTGGTTAAGCGTTTGGAGCAGCAGAATTGCGAAAAATTTATTGCCTCCTCAACCATTTCTTGGCTTCAAACTCCCATATCTCGCGAACGGATTGACCTAACCCAAAAATTCCTATTGCATCTGAAAGTAGAAACTCGCCCGATTACAACGGTATGTGTATTTTTTCCCTAGGCCATGCTGGTTAAGCGTTTCGAGCAGCAGAATTGCGAAAAATTTGTTGTCTTCTCAACCATTTCTTAGCTTCAAACTCCCATATCTCGCGAACGGATTGACCTAATCCAAAAATTCCTGTTGCATCTGAAAGTAGACACTCGCCCGATTACAACGGTATGTGAATTTTTTCCCTAGGCGATTCTGGTTAAGCGTGTGGAGCAGCAGAATTGCGAAAAATTTTTTGCCTTCTAAACCATTTCTAGGCTTCAAACTCCCATATCTCGCGAACGGATTGACCTAACCCAAAAATTCCTATTGCATCTGAAAGTAGAAACTCGCCCGATTACAACGGTATGTGTATTTTTTCCCTAGGCCATTCTGGTTAAGCGTTTGGAGCAGCAGAATTGCGAAAAATTTTTTGCCTTCTCAACCATTTCTTGGCTTCAAACTCCCATATCTCGCGAACGGATTGACCTAACCCAAAAATTCCTGTAGCGTCTGAAAGTAGAAACTCGCCCGATTACAACGGTATGTGTCTTTTTTCCCTAGCCCATTCTGATTAAGCGTTTGGATCAGCAGAATTGCGAAAAATTTGTTGTCTTCTCAACCATTTCTTAGTTTCAAAGTCCCATATCTCGCGAACGGATTGACCAAACCCAAAAATTCCTGCTGCGTCTGAAAGTAGAAACTCGCCCGATTACAACGGTATGTGTATTTTTTCCCTACGCCATTCTGGTTAAGCGTTTGGAGCAGCAGAATTGCGAAAAATTTTTTGCCTTCTCAACCATTTCTTGGCTTCAAACTCCCATATCTCGCGAACGGATTGACCTAATCCAAAAATTCCAATTGCATCTGAAAGTAGAAACTCGCCCGATTACAACGGTATGTGAATTTTTTCCCTAGGCGATTCTGGTTAAGCGTGTGGAGCAGCAGAATTGCGAAAAATTTTTTGCCTTCTAAACCATTTCTAGGCTTCAAACTCCCATATCTCGCGAACGGATTGACCTAACCCAAAAATTCCTATTGCATCTGAAAGTAGAAACTCGCCCGATTACAACGGTATGTGTATTTTTTCCCTAGGCCATTCTGGTTAAGCGTTTGGAGCAGCAGAATTGCGAAAAATTTTTTGCCTTCTCAACCATTTCTTGGCTTCAAACTCCCATATCTCGCGAACGGATTGACCTAACCCAAAAATTCCTGTAGCGTCTGAAAGTAGAAACTCGCCCGATTACAACGGTATGTGTATTTTTTCCCTAGCCCATTCTGATTAAGCGTTTGGATCAGCAGAATTGCGAAAAATTTGTTGTCTTCTCAACCATTTCTTAGTTTCAATGTCCCATATCTCGCGAACGGATTGACCAAACCCAAAAATTCCTGCTGCGTCTGAAAGTAGAAACTCGCCCGATTACAACGGTATGTGTATTTTTTCCCTAGGGCATTCTGGTTAAGCGTGTGGAGCAGCAGAATTGCGAAAAATTTTTTGCCTTCTAAACCATTTCTAGGCTTCAAACTCCAATATCTCGCGAACGGATTGACCTAACCCAAAAATTCCTATTGCATCTGAAAGTAGAAACTAGCCCGATTACAGCGGTATGTGTATTTTCTCCCTAGGCCATTCTGGTTAAGCGTTTGGAGCAGCAGAATTGCGAACAATTTTTTGCCTTCTCAACCATTTCTTGGCTTCAAACTCCCATATCTCGCGAACGGATTGACCCAATCCAAAAATTCCTATTGCATCTGAAAGTAGAAACTCGCCCGATTACAACGGTGTGTGTATTTTTTCCCTAGGCCATTCTGGTTAAGCGTTTGGAGCAGCAGAATTGCGAGAAATTTTTTGCCTTCTCAACCATTTCTTGGCTTCAAACTCCCATATCTCGCGAACGGATTGACATAACCCAAAAATTCCTGCTGCGTCTGAAAGTAGAAACTCGCCCGATTACAACGGTATGTGTATTTTTTCCCTAGGCCATTCTGGTTAAGCGTGTGGAGCAGCAGAATTGCGAAAAGTTTTTTGCCTTCTCAACCATTTCTTAGCTTCTAACTCCCATATCTCGTGAACGGATTGACCTAACCCAAAAATTCCTGTTGCATCTGAAAGTAGAAACTCGCCCGATTACAACGGCATGTGTATTTTTTCCCTAGCCCATTCTGGTCAAGCGTTTGGAGCAGCAGAATTGCGAAAAATTTGTTGTCTTCTCAACCATTTCTTAGCTTCAAACTCCCATATCTCGCGAACGGATTAACCTAACCCAAAAATTCCTATTGCATCTGAAAATAGAAACCCGCCCGATTACAACGGTATGTGTATTTTTTCCCTAGGCCATTCTGGTTAAGCGTTTGGAGCAGCAGAATTGCGAAAAATTTGTTGTCTTCTCAACCATTTCTTGCCTTCAAACTCCCATATCTCGCGAACGGATTGACCTAACCCAAAAATTCCTGTTGCGTCTGAAAGTAGAAACTCGCCCGATTACAGCGGTATGTGTATTTTTTCCCCAGCCCATTCTGGTTAAGCGTTTGGAGCAGCAGAATTGCGAAAAATTTGTTGTCTTCTCAACCATTTCATAGCTTCAAACTCCCTTATCTCGCGAACGGATTAACCTAACCCAAAAATTCCTATTGCATCTGAAAGTAGAAACCCGCCCGATTACAACGGTATGTGTATTTTTTCCCTAGGCCATTCTGGTTAAGCATTTGGAGCAGCAGAATTGCGAAAAATTTTTTGCCTTCTCAACCATTTCTTGGCTTCAAACTCCCATATCTCGCGAACGGATTGACCTAAACCAAAAATTCCTATTGCATCTGAAAGTAGAAACTCGCCCGATTACAGCGGTATGTCTATTTTTTCCCTAGGCCATTCTGATTAAGCGTTTGGATCAGCAGAATTGCGAAAAATTTGTTGTCTTCTCAACCATTTCTTAGTTTCAAAGTCCCATATCTCGCGAACGGATTGACCAAACCCAAAAATTCCTGCTGCGTCTGAAAGTAGAAACTCGCCCGATTACAACGGTATGTGTATTTTTTCCCTAGGCCATTCTGGTTAAGCGTTTGGAGCAGCAGAATTGCGAAAAATTTGTTGTCTTCTCAACCATTTCTTGGCTTCAAACTCCCATATCTCGCGAACGGATTGACCTAACCCAAAAATTCCTGTTGCGTCTGAAAGTAGAAACTCGCCCGATTACAGCGGTATGTGTATTTTTTCCCCAGCCCATTCTGGTTAAGCGTTTGGAGCAGCAGAATTGCGAAAAATTTGTTGTCTTCTCAACCATTTCTTAGCTTCAAACTCCCTTATCTCGCGAACGGATTAACCTAACCCAAAAATTCCTATTGCATCTGAAAGTAGAAACCCGCCCGATTACAACGGTATGTGTACTTTTTCCCTAGGCCATTCTGGTTAAGCATTTGGAGCAGCAGAATTGCGAAAAATTTTTTGCCTTCTCAACCATTTCTTGGCTTCAAACTCCCATATCTCGCGAACGGATTGACCTAAACCAAAAATTCCTATTGCATCTGAAAGTAGAAACTCGCCCGATTACAGCGGTATGTGTATTTTTTCCCTAGGCCATTCTGATTAAGCGTTTGGATCAGCAGAATTGCGAAAAATTTGTTGTCTTCTCAACCATTTCTTAGTTTCAAAGTCCCATATCTCGCGAACGGATTGACCAAACCCAAAAATTCCTGCTGCGTCTGAAAGTAGAAACTCGCCCGATTACAACGGTATGTGTATTTTTTCCCTAGGCCATTCTGGTTAAGCGTGTGGAGCAGCAGAATTGCGAAAAATTTTTTGCCTTCTAAACCATTTCTAGGTTTCAAACTCCCATATCTCGCGAACGGATTGACCTAACCCAAAAATTCCTATTGCATCTGAAAGTAGAAACTAGCCCGATTACAGCGGTATGTGTATTTTCTCCCTAGGCCATTCTGGTTAAGCGTTTGGAGCAGCAGAATTGCGAACAATTTTTTGCCTTCTCAACCATTTCTTGGCTTCAAACTCCCATATCTCGCGAACGGATTGATCCAATCCAAAAATTCCTATTGCATCTGAAAGTAGAAACCCACCCGATTACAACGGTGTGTGTATTTTTTCCCTAGGCCATTCTGGTTAAGCGTTTGGAGCAGCAGAATTGCGAGAAATTTTTTGCCTTCTCAACCATTTCTTGGCTTCAAACTACCATATCTCGCGAACGGATTGACATTACCCAAAAATTCCTGCTGCGTCTGAAAGTAGAAACTCGCCCGATTACAACGGTATGTGTATTTTTTCCCTAGGCCATTCTGGTTAAGCGTTTGGAGCAGCAGAATTGCGAGAAATTTTTTGCCTTCTCAACCATTTCTTGGCTTCAAACTCCCATATCTCGCGAACGGATTGACCTAACCCAAAAATTCCTGTAGCGTCTGAAAGTAGAAACTCGCCCGATTACAACGGTATGTGTATTTTTTCCCTAGCCCATTCTGATTAAGCGTTTGGATCAGCAGAATTGCGAAAAATTTGTTGTCTTCTCAACCATTTCTTAGTTTCAAAGTCCCATATCTCGCGAACGGATTGACCAAACCCAAAAATTCCTGCTGCGTCTGAAAGTAGAAACTCGCCCGATTACAACGGTATGTGTATTTTTTCCCTAGGGCATTCTGGTTAAGCGTGTGGAGCAGCAGAATTGCGAAAAATTTTTTGCCTTCTAAACCATTTCTAGGCTTCAAACTCCAATATCTCGCGAACGGATTGACCTAACCCAAAAATTCCTATTGCATCTGAAAGTAGAAACTAGCCCGATTACAGCGGTATGTGTATTTTCTCCCTAGGCCATTCTGGTTAAGCGTTTGGAGCAGCAGAATTGCGAACAATTTTTTGCCTTCTCAACCATTTCTTGGCTTCAAACTCCCATATCTCGCGAACGGATTGACCCAATCCAAAAATTCCTATTGCATCTGAAAGTAGAAACTCGCCCGATTACAACGGTGTGTGTATTTTTTCCCTAGGCCATTCTGGTTAAGCGTTTGGAGCAGCAGAATTGCGAGAAATTTTTTGCCTTCTCAACCATTTCTTGGCTTCAAACTCCCATATCTCGCGAACGGATTGACATAACCCAAAAATTCCTGCTGCGTCTGAAAGTAGAAACTCGCCCGATTACAACGGTATGTGTATTTTTTCCCTAGGCCATTCTGGTTAAGCGTGTGGAGCAGCAGAATTGCGAAAAGTTTTTTGCCTTCTCAACCATTTCTTAGCTTCTAACTCCCATATCTCGTGAACGGATTGACCTAACCCAAAAATTCCTGTTGCATCTGAAAGTAGAAACTCGCCCGATTACAACGGCATGTGTATTTTTTCCCTAGCCCATTCTGGTCAAGCGTTTGGAGCAGCAGAATTGCGAAAAATTTGTTGTCTTCTCAACCATTTCTTAGCTTCAAACTCCCATATCTCGCGAACGGATTAACCTAACCCAAAAATTCCTATTGCATCTGAAAATAGAAACCCGCCCGATTACAACGGTATGTGTATTTTTTCCCTAGGCCATTCTGGTTAAGCGTTTGGAGCAGCAGAATTGCGAAAAATTTGTTGTCTTCTCAACCATTTCTTGCCTTCAAACTCCCATATCTCGCGAACGGATTGACCTAACCCAAAAATTCCTGTTGCGTCTGAAAGTAGAAACTCGCCCGATTACAGCGGTATGTGTATTTTTTCCCCAGCCCATTCTGGTTAAGCGTTTGGAGCAGCAGAATTGCGAAAAATTTGTTGTCTTCTCAACCATTTCATAGCTTCAAACTCCCTTATCTCGCGAACGGATTAACCTAACCCAAAAATTCCTATTGCATCTGAAAGTAGAAACCCGCCCGATTACAACGGTATGTGTATTTTTTCCCTAGGCCATTCTGGTTAAGCATTTGGAGCAGCAGAATTGCGAAAAATTTTTTGCCTTCTCAACCATTTCTTGGCTTCAAACTCCCATATCTCGCGAACGGATTGACCTAAACCAAAAATTCCTATTGCATCTGAAAGTAGAAACTCGCCCGATTACAGCGGTATGTCTATTTTTTCCCTAGGCCATTCTGATTAAGCGTTTGGATCAGCAGAATTGCGAAAAATTTGTTGTCTTCTCAACCATTTCTTAGTTTCAAAGTCCCATATCTCGCGAACGGATTGACCAAACCCAAAAATTCCTGCTGCGTCTGAAAGTAGAAACTCGCCCGATTACAACGGTATGTGTATTTTTTCCCTAGGCCATTCTGGTTAAGCGTTTGGAGCAGCAGAATTGCGAAAAATTTGTTGTCTTCTCAACCATTTCTTGGCTTCAAACTCCCATATCTCGCGAACGGATTGACCTAACCCAAAAATTCCTGTTGCGTCTGAAAGTAGAAACTCGCCCGATTACAGCGGTATGTGTATTTTTTCCCCAGCCCATTCTGGTTAAGCGTTTGGAGCAGCAGAATTGCGAAAAATTTGTTGTCTTCTCAACCATTTCTTAGCTTCAAACTCCCTTATCTCGCGAACGGATTAACCTAACCCAAAAATTCCTATTGCATCTGAAAGTAGAAACCCGCCCGATTACAACGGTATGTGTACTTTTTCCCTAGGCCATTCTGGTTAAGCATTTGGAGCAGCAGAATTGCGAAAAATTTGTTGTCTTCTCAACCATTTCTTAGCTTCAAACTCCCTTATCTCGCGAACGGATTAACCTAACCCAAAAATTCCTATTGCATCTGAAAGTAGAAACCCGCCCGATTACAACGGTATGTGTACTTTTTCCCTAGGCCATTCTGGTTAAGCGTTTGGATCAGCAGAATTGCGAGAAATTCTTTGCCTTCTCAACCATTTCTTGGCTTCAAACTACCATATCTCGCGAACGGATTGACATTACCCAAAAATTCCTGCTGCGTCTGAAAGTAGAAACTCGCCCGATTACAACGGTATGTGTATTTTTTCCCTAGGCCATTCTGGTTAAGCGTGTGGAGAAGCAGAATTGCGAAAAATTTTTTGCCTTCTCAACCATTTCTTAGCTTCTAACTCCCATATCTCGTGAACGGATTGACCTAACCCAAAAATTCCTGTTGCATCTGAAAGTAGAAACTCGCCCGATTACAACGGCATGTGTATTTTTTCCCTAGCCCATTCTGGTCAAGCGTTTGGAGCAGCAGAATTGCGAAAAATTTGTTGTCTTCTCAACCATTTCTTAGCTTCAAACTCCCATATCTCGCGAACGGATTAACCTAACCCAAAAATTCCTATTGCATCTGAAAGTAGAAACCCGCCCGATTACAACGGTATGTGTATTTTTTCCCTAGGCCATTCTGGTTAAGCGTTTGGAGCAGCAGAATTGCGAAAAATTTGTTGTCTTCTCAACCATTTCTTGGCTTCAAACTCCCATATCTCGCGAACGGATTGACCTAACCCAAAAATTCCTATTGCGTCTGAAAGTAGAAACTCGCCCGATTACAGCGGTATGTGTATTTTTTCCCCAGCCCATTCTGGTTAAGCGTTTGGAGCAGCAGAATCGCGAAAAATTTGTTGTCTTCTCAACCATTTCTTAGCTTCAAACTCCCTTATCTCGCAAACGGATTAACCTAACCCAAAAATTCCTATTGCATCTGAAAGTAGAAACCCGCCCGATTACAACGGTATGTGTATTTTTTCCCTAGGCCATTCTGGTTAAGCATTTGGAGCAGCAGAATTGCGAAAAATTTTTTGCCTTCTCAACCATTTCTTGGCTTCAAACTCCCATATCTCGCGAACGGATTGACCTAAACCAAAAATTCCTATTGCATCTGAAAGTAGAAACTCGCCCGATTACAGCGGTATGTGTATTTTTTCCCTAGGCCATTCTGGTTAAGCGTTTGGAGCAGCAGAATTGCGAAAAATTTATTGCCTTCTCAACCATTTCTTGGCTTCAAACTCCCATATCTCGCGAACGGATTGACCTAACCCAAAAATTCCTGTTGCGTCTGAAAGTAGAAACTCGCCCGATTACAGCGGTATGTGTATTTTTTCCCTAGGCCATTCTGGTTAAGCGTTTGGAGCAGCAGAAGTGCGAAAAATTTGTTGTCTCCTCAACCATTTCTTAGCTTCAAACTCCCATATCTCGCGAACGGATTGACCTAACCCAAAAATTCCTGTTGCATCTGAAAGTAGAAACTCGCCCGATTACAACGGTATGTGTATTTTTTCCCTAGGCCATTCTGGTTAAGTGTTTGGAGCAGCAGAAGTGCGTAAAATTTGTTGTCTTCTCAACCATTTCTTAGCTTCAAACTCGCATATCTCGCGAACGGATTGACCTAACCCAAAAATTCCTATTGCATCTGAAAGTAGAAACTAGCCCGATTACAACGGTATGTGTATTTTTTCCCTAGGCCATTCTGGTTAAGCATTTGGAGCAGCAGAATTGCGAAAAATTTTTTGCCTTCTCAACCATTTCTTGGCTTCAAACTCCCATATCTCGCGAACGGATTGACCTAACCCAAAAATTCCTATTGCATCTGAAAGTAGAAACCCGCCCGATTACAACGGTATGTGAATTTTCTCCCTAGATCATTCTGGTTAAGCGTTTGGAGCAGCAGAATTGCGAAAAATTTGTTGTCTTCTCAACCATTTCTTGTCTTCAAACTCCCATATCTCGCGAACGGATAGACCTAACCCAAAAATTCCTGTTGAATCTGAAAGTAGAAACTCGCCCGATTACAGCGGTATGTGTATTTTTTCCCTAGGCCATTCTGGTTAAGCGTTTGGAGCAGCAGAATTGCGAAAAATTTATTGCCTTCTCAACCATTTCTTGGCTTCAAACTCCCATATCTCGCGAACGGATTGACCTAACCCAAAAATTCCTATTGCATCTGAAAGTAGAAACCCGCCTGATTACAAAGGTATGTGAATTTTCTCCCTAGGTCATTCTGGTTAAGCGTTTGGAGCAGCAGAATTGCGAAAAATTTGTTGTCTTCTCAACCATTTCTTGTCTTCAAACCCCCATATCTCGCGAACGGATTGACCTAATCCAAAAATTCCAATTGCATCTGAAAGTAGAAGCTCGCCCGATTACAACGGTTTGTGTATTTTTTCCCTAGGCCATGCTGGTTAAGCGTTTCGAGCAGCAGAAGTGCGAAAAATTTGTTGTCTTCTCAACCATTTCTTAGCTTCAAACTCCCATATCTCGCGAACGGATTGACCTAACCCAAAAATTCCTGTTGCGTCTGAAAGTAGACACTCGCCCGATTACAACGGTATGTGTATTTTTTCCCTAGGCCATTCTTGTTAAGCGTTTGGAGCAGCAGAATTGCGAAAAATTTTTTGCCTTCTAAACCATTTCTAGGCTTCAAACTCCCATATGTCGCGAACGGATTGACCTAACCCAAAAATTCCTATTGCATCTGAAAGTAGAAACTCGCCCGATTACAACGGTATGTGTATTTTTTCCCTAGGCCATTCTGGTTAAGCGTTTGGAGCAGCAGAATTGCGAAAAATTTTTTGCCTTCTCAACCATTTCTTGGCTTCAAACTCCCATATCTCGCGAACGGATTGACGTAACCCAAAAATTCCTGTAGCGTCTGAAAGTAGAAACTCGCCCGATTACAACGGTATGTGTATTTTTTCCCTAGCCCATTCGGGTTAAGCGTTTGGATCAGCAGAATTGCGAAAAATTTGTTGTCTTCTCAACCATTTCTTAGTTTCAATGTCCCATATCTCGCGAACGGATTGACCAAACCCAAAAATTCCTATTGCATCTGAAAGTAGAAACCCGCCCGATTACAACGGTATGTGTACTTTTTCCCTAGGCCATTCTGGTTAAGCATTTGGAGCAGCAGAATTGCGAAAAATTTTTTGCCGTCTCAACCATTTCTTGGCTTCAAACTCCCATATCTCGCGAACGGATTGACCTAACCCAAAAATTCCTATTGCATCTGAAAGTAGAAACTAGCCCGATTACAACGGTATGTGTATTTTTTCCCTAGGCCATTCTGGTTAAGCGTGTGGAGAAGCAGAATTGCGAAAAATTTTTTGCCTTCTCAACCATTTCTTAGCTTCTAACTCCCATATCTCGTGAACGGATTGACCTAACCCAAAAATTCCTGTTGCATCTGAAAGTAGAAACTCGCCCGATTACAACGGTATGTGTATTTTTTCCCTAGCCCATTCTGGTCAAGCGTTTGGAGCAGCAGAATTGCGAAAAATTTGTTGTCTTCTCAACCATTTCTTAGCTTCAAACTCCCATATCTCGCGAACGGATTAACCTAACCCAAAAATTCCTATTGCATCTGAAAGTAGAAACCCGCCCGATTACAACGGTATGTGTATTTTTTCCCTAGGCCATTCTGGTTAAGCGTTTGGAGCAGCAGAATTGCGAAAAATTTGTTGTCTTCTCAACCATTTCTTGGCTTCAAACTCCCATATCTCGCGAACGGATTGACCTAACCCAAAAATTCCTATTGCGTCTGAAAGTAGAAACTCGCCCGATTACAGCGGTATGTGTATTTTTTCCCCAGCCCATTCTGGTTAAGCGTTTGGAGCAGCAGAATCACGAAAAATTTGTTGTCTTCTCAACCATTTCTTAGCTTCAAACTCCCTTATCTCGCAAACGGATTAACCTAACCCAAAAATTCCTATTGCATCTGAAAGTAGAAACCCGCCCGATTACAACGGTATGTGTATTTTTTCCCTAGGCCATTCTGGTTAAGCATTTGGAGCAGCAGAATTGCGAAAAATTTTTTGCCTTCTCAACCATTTCTTGGCTTCAAACTCCCATATCTCGCGAACGGATTGACCTAAACCAAAAATTCCTATTGCATCTGAAAGTAGAAACTCGCCCGATTACAGCGGTATGTGTATTTTTTCCCTAGGCCATTCTGGTTAAGCGTTTGGAGCAGCAGAATTGCGAAAAATTTATTGCCTTCTCAACCATTTCTTGGCTTCAAACTCCCATATCTCGCGAACGGATTGACCTAACCCAAAAATTCCTGTTGCGTCTGAAAGTAGAAACTCGCCCGATTACAGCGGTATGTGTATTTTTTCCCTAGGCCATTCTGGTTAAGCGTTTGGAGCAGCAGAAGTGCGAAAAATTTGTTGTCTCCTCAACCATTTCTTAGCTTCAAACTCCCATATCTCGCGAACGGATTGACCTAACCCAAAAATTCCTGTTGCATCTGAAAGTAGAAACTCGCCCGATTACAACGGTATGTGTATTTTTTCCCTAGGCCATTCTGGTTAAGTGTTTGGAGCAGCAGAAGTGCGTAAAATTTGTTGTCTTCTCAACCATTTCTTAGCTTCAAACTCCCATATCTCGCGAACGGATTGACCAAACCCAAAAATTCCTGCTGCGTCTGAAAGTAGAAACTCGCCCGGTTACAACTGTATGCGTATTTTTTCCCTAGGCCATTCTGGTTAAGCGTTTGGAGCAGCAGAATTGCGAAAAATTTGTTGTCTTCTCAACCATTTCTTAGCTTCAAACTCGCATATCTCGCGAACGGATTGACCTAACCCAAAAATTCCTATTGCATCTGGAAGTAGAAACTAGCCCGATTACAACGGTATGTGTATTTTTTCCCTAGGCCATTCTGGTTAAGCATTTGGAGCAGCAGAATTGCGAAAAATTTTTTGCCTTCTCAACCATTTCTTGGCTTCAAACTCCCATATCTCGCGAACGGATTGACCTAACCCAAAAATTCCTATTGCATCTGAAAGTAGAAACCCGCCCGATTACAACGGTATGTGAATTTTCTCCCTAGATCATTCTGGTTAAGCGTTTGGAGCAGCAGAATTGCGAAAAATTTGTTGTCTTCTCAACCATTTCTTGTCTTCAAACTCCCATATCTCGCGAACGGATAGACCTAACCCAAAAATTCCTGTTGAATCTGAAAGTAGAAACTCGCCCGATTACAGCGGTATGTGTATTTTTTCCCTAGGCCATTCTGGTTAAGCGTTTGGAGCAGCAGAATTGCGAAAAATTTATTGCCTTCTCAACCATTTCTTGGCTTCAAACTCCCATATCTCGCGAACGGATTGACCTAACCCAAAAATTCCTATTGCATCTGAAAGTAGAAACCCGCCCGATTACAAAGGTATGTGAATTTTCTCCCTAGGTCATTCTGGTTAAGCGTTTGGAGCAGCAGAATTGCGAAAAATTTGTTGTCTTCTCAACCATTTCTTGGCTTCAAACTCCCATATCTCGCGAACGGATTGACGTAACCCAAAAATTCCTGTAGCGTCTGAAAGTAGAAACTCGCCCGATTACAACGGTATGTGTATTTTTTCCCTAGCCCATTCTGGTTAAGCGTTTGGATCAGCAGAATTGCGAAAAATTTGTTGTCTTCTCAACCATTTCTTAGTTTCAAAGTCCCATATCTCGCGAACGGATTGACCAAACCCAAAAATTCCTATTGCATCTGAAAGTAGAAACCCGCCCGATTACAACGGTATGTGTATTTTTTCCCCAGCCCATTCTGGTTAAGCGTTTGGAGCAGCAGAATCGCGAAAAATTTGTTGTCTTCTCAACCATTTCTTAGCTTCAAACTCCCTTATCTCGCAAACGGATTAACCTAACCCAAAAATTCCTATTGCATCTGAAAGTAGAAACCCGCCCGATTACAACGGTATGTGTATTTTTCCCTAGGCCATTCTGGTTAAGCATTTGGAGCAGCAGAATTGCGAAAAATTTTTTGCCTTCTCAACCATTTCTTGGCTTCAAACTCCCATATCTCGCGAACGGATTGACCTAAACCAAAAATTCCTATTGCATCTGAAAGTAGAAACTCGCCCGATTACAGCGGTATGTGTATTTTTTCCCTAGGCCATTCTGGTTAAGCGTTTGGAGCAGCAGAATTGCGAAAAATTTATTGCCTTCTCAACCATTTCTTGGCTTCAAACTCCCATATCTCGCGAACGGATTGACCTAACCCAAAAATTCCTGTTGCGTCTGAAAGTAGAAACTCGCCCGATTACAGCGGTATGTGTATTTTTTCCCTAGGCCATTCTGGTTAAGCGTTTGGAGCAGCAGAAGTGCGAAAAATTTGTTGTCTCCTCAACCATTTCTTAGCTTCAAACTCCCATATCTCGCGAACGGATTGACCTAACCCAAAAATTCCTGTTGCATCTGAAAGTAGAAACTCGCCCGATTACAACGGTATGTGTATTTTTTCCCTAGGCCATTCTGGTTAAGTGTTTGGAGCAGCAGAAGTGCGTAAAATTTGTTGTCTTCTCAACCATTTCTTAGCTTCAAACTCCCATATCTCGCGAACGGATTGACCAAACCCAAAAATTCCTGCTGCGTCTGAAAGTAGAAACTCGCCCGGTTACAACTGTATGCGTATTTTTTCCCTAGGCCATTCTGGTTAAGCGTTTGGAGCAGCAGAATTGCGAAAAATTTGTTGTCTTCTCAACCATTTCTTAGCTTCAAACTCGCATATCTCGCGAACGGATTGACCTAACCCAAAAATTCCTATTGCATCTGAAAGTAGAAACTAGCCCGATTACAACGGTATGTGTATTTTTTCCCTAGGCCATTCTGGTTAAGCATTTGGAGCAGCAGAATTGCGAAAAATTTTTTGCCTTCTCAACCATTTCTTGGCTTCAAACTCCCATATCTCGCGAACGGATTGACCTAACCCAAAAATTCCTATTGCATCTGAAAGTAGAAACCCGCCCGATTACAACGGTATGTGAATTTTCTCCCTAGATCATTCTGGTTGAGCGTTTGGAGCAGCAGAATCGCGAAAAATTTGTTGTCTTCTCAACCATTCCTTAGCTTCAAACTCCCTTATCTCGCAAACGGATTAACCTAACCCAAAAATTCCTATTGCATCTGAAAGTAGAAACCCGCCCGATTACAACGGTATGTGTATTTTTCCCTAGGCCATTCTGGTTAAGCATTTGGAGCAGCAGAATTGCGAAAAATTTTTTGCCTTCTCAACCATTTCTTGGCTTCAAACTCCCATATCTCGCGAACGGATTGACCTAAACCAAAAATTCCTATTGCATCTGAAAGTAGAAACTCGCCCGATTACAGCGGTATGTGTATTTTTTCCCTAGGCCATTCTGGTTAAGCGTTTGGAGCAGCAGAATTGCGAAAAATTTATTGCCTTCTCAACCATTTCTTGGCTTCAAACTCCCATATCTCGCGAACGGATTGACCTAACCCAAAAATTCCTGTTGCGTCTGAAAGTAGAAACTCGCCCGATTACAGCGGTATGTGTATTTTTTCCCTAGTCCATTCTGGTTAAGCGTTTGGAGCAGCAGAAGTGCGAAAAATTTGTTGTCTCCTCAACCATTTCTTAGCTTCAAACTCCCATATCTCGCGAACGGATTGACCTAACCCAAAAATTCCTGTTGCATCTGAAAGTAGAAACTCGCCCGATTACAACGGTATGTGTATTTTTTCCCTAGGCCATTCTGGTTAAGTGTTTGGAGCAGCAGAAGTGCGTAAAATTTGTTGTCTTCTCAACCATTTCTTAGCTTCAAACTCCCATATCTCGCGAACGGATTGACCAAACCCAAAAATTCCTGCTGCGTCTGAAAGTAGAAACTCGCCCGGTTACAACTGTATGCGTATTTTTTCCCTAGGCCATTCTGGTTAAGCGTTTGGAGCAGCAGAATTGCGAAAAATTTGTTGTCTTCTCAACCATTTCTTAGCTTCAAACTCGCATATCTCGCGAACGGATTGACCTAACCCAAAAATTCCTATTGCATCTGAAAGTAGAAACTAGCCCGATTACAACGGTATGTGTATTTTTTCCCTAGGCCATTCTGGTTAAGCATTTGGAGCAGCAGAATTGCGAAAAATTTTTTGCCTTCTCAACCATTTCTTGGCTTCAAACTCCCATATCTCGCGAACGGATTGACCTAACCCAAAAATTCCTATTGCATCTGAAAGTAGAAACCCGCCCGATTACAACGGTATGTGAATTTTCTCCCTAGATCATTCTGGTTGAGCGTTTGGAGCAGCAGAATTGCGAAAAATTTGTTGTCTTCTCAACCATTTCTTGTCTTCAAACTCCCATATCTCGCGAACGGATAGACCTAACCCAAAAATTCCTGTTGAATCTGAAAGTAGAAACTCGCCCGATTACAGCGGTATGTGTATTTTTTCCCTAGGCCATTCTGGTTAAGCGTTTGGAGCAGCAGAATTGCGAAAAATTTATTGCCTTCTCAACCATTTCTTGGCTTCAAACTCCCATATCTCGCGAACGGATTGACCTAACCCAAAAATTCCTATTGCATCTGAAAGTAGAAACCCGCCCGATTACAAAGGTATGTGAATTTTCTCCCTAGGTCATTCTGGTTAAGCGTTTGGAGCAGCAGAATTGCGAAAAATTTGTTGTCTTCTCAACCATTTCTTGTCTTCAAACCCCCATATCTCGCGAACGGATTGACCTAATCCAAAAATTCCAATTGCATCTGAAAGTAGAAGCTCGCCCGATTACAACGGTATGTGTATTTTTTCCCTAGGCCATGCTGGTTAAGCGTTTCGAGCAGCAGAAGTGCGAAAAATTTGTTGTCTTCTCAACCATTTCTTAGCTTCAAACTCCCATATCTCGCGAACGGATTGACCTAACCCAAAAATTCCTGTTGCGTCTGAAAGTAGACACTCGCCCGATTACAACGGTATGTGTATTTTTTCCCTAGGCCATTCTTGTTAAGCGTTTGGAGCAGCAGAATTGCGAAAAATTTTTTGCCTTCTAAACCATTTCTAGGCTTCAAACTCCCATATGTCGCGAACGGATTGACCTAACCCAAAAATTCCTATTGCATCTGAAAGTAGAAACTCGCCCGATTACAACGGTATGTGTATTTTTTCCCTAGGCCATTCTGGTTAAGCGTTTGGAGCAGCAGAATTGCGAAAAATTTTTTGCCTTCTCAACCATTTCTTGGCTTCAAACTCCCATATCTCGCGAACGGATTGACGTAACCCAAAAATTCCTGTAGCGTCTGAAAGTAGAAACTCGCCCGATTACAACGGTATGTGTATTTTTTCCCTAGCCCATTCTGGTTAAGCGTTTGGATCAGCAGAATTGCGAAAAATTTGTTGTCTTCTCAACCATTTCTTAGTTTCAAAGTCCCATATCTCGCGAACGGATTGACCAAACCCAAAAATTCCTATTGCATCTGAAAGTAGAAACCCGCCCGATTACAACGGTATGTGTACTTTTTCCCTAGGCCATTCTGGTTAAGCATTTGGAGCAGCAGAATTGCGAAAAATTTTTTGCCTTCTCAACCATTTCTTGGCTTCAAACTCCCATATCTCGCGAACGGATTGACCTAACCCAAAAATTCCTATTGCATCTGAAAGTAGAAACTAGCCCGTTTACAACGGTATGTGTATTTTTTCCCTAGGCCATTCTGGTTAAGCGTGTGGAGAAGCAGAATTGCGAAAAATTTTTTGCCTTCTCAACCATTTCTTAGCTTCTAACTCCCATATCTCGTGAACGGATTGACCTAACCCAAAAATTCCTGTTGCATCTGAAAGTAGAAACTCGCCCGATTACAACGGTATGTGTATTTTTTCCCTAGCCCATTCTGGTCAAGCGTTTGGAGCAGCAGAATTGCGAAAAATTTGTTGTCTTCTCAACCATTTCTTAGCTTCAAACTCCCATATCTCGCGAACGGATTAACCTAACCCAAAAATTCCTATTGCATCTGAAAGTAGAAACCCGCCCGATTACAACGGTATGTGTATTTTTTCCCTAGGCCATTCTGGTTAAGCGTTTGGAGCAGCAGAATTGCGAAAAATTTGTTGTCTTCTCAACCATTTCTTGGCTTCAAACTCCCATATCTCGCGAACGGATTGACCTAACCCAAAAATTCCTATTGCGTCTGAAAGTAGAAACTCGCCCGATTACAGCGGTATGTGTATTTTTTCCCCAGCCCATTCTGGTTAAGCGTTTGGAGCAGAAGAATCGCGAAAAATTTGTTGTCTTCTCAACCATTTCTTAGCTTCAAACTCCCTTATCTCGCAAACGGATTAACCTAACCCAAAAATTCCTATTGCATCTGAAAGTAGAAACCCGCCCGATTACAACGGTATGTGTATTTTTTCCCTAGGCCATTCTGGTTAAGCATTTGGAGCAGCAGAATTGCGAAAAATTTTTTGCCTTCTCAACCATTTCTTGGCTTCAAACTCCCATATCTCGCGAACGGATTGACCTAAACCAAAAATTCCTATTGCATCTGAAAGTAGAAACTCGCCCGATTACAGCGGTATGTGTATTTTTTCCCTAGGCCATTCTGGTTAAGCGTTTGGAGCAGCAGAATTGCGAAAAATTTATTGCCTTCTCAACCATTTCTTGGCTTCAAACTCCCATATCTCGCGAACGGATTGACCTAACCCAAAAATTCCTGTTGCGTCTGAAAGTAGAAACTCGCCCGATTACAGCGGTATGTGTATTTTTTCCCTAGGCCATTCTGGTTAAGCGTTTGGAGCAGCAGAAGTGCGAAAAATTTGTTGTCTCCTCAACCATTTCTTAGCTTCAAACTCCCATATCTCGCGAACGGATTGACCTAACCCAAAAATTCCTGTTGCATCTGAAAGTAGAAACTCGCCCGATTACAACGGTATGTGTATTTTTTCCCTAGGCCATTCTGGTTAAGTGTTTGGAGCAGCAGAAGTGCGTAAAATTTGTTGTCTTCTCAACCATTTCTTAGCTTCAAACTCCCATATCTCGCGAACGGATTGACCAAACCCAAAAATTCCTGCTGCGTCTGAAAGTAGAAACTCGCCCGGTTACAACTGTATGCGTATTTTTTCCCTAGGCCATTCTGGTTAAGCGTTTGGAGCAGCAGAATTGCGAAAAATTTGTTGTCTTCTCAACCATTTCTTAGCTTCAAACTCGCATATCTCGCGAACGGATTGACCTAACCCAAAAATTCCTATTGCATCTGAAAGTAGAAACTAGCCCGATTACAACGGTATGTGTATTTTTTCCCTAGGCCATTCTGGTTAAGCATTTGGAGCAGCAGAATTGCGAAAAATTTTTTACCTTCTCAACCATTTCTTGGCTTCAAACTCCCATATCTCGCGAACGGATTGACCTAACCCAAAAATTCCTATTGCATCTGAAAGTAGAAACCCGCCCGATTACAACGGTATGTGAATTTTCTCCCTAGATCATTCTGGTTAAGCGTTTGGAGCAGCAGAATTGCGAAAAATTTGTTGTCTTCTCAACCATTTCTTGTCTTCAAACTCCCATATCTCGCGAACGGATAGACCTAACCCAAAAATTCCTGTTGAATCTGAAAGTAGAAACTCGCCCGATTACAGCGGTATGTGTATTTTTTCCCTAGGCCATTCTGGTTAAGCGTTTGGAGCAGCAGAATTGCGAAAAATTTATTGCCTTCTCAACCATTTCTTGGCTTCAAACTCCCATATCTCGCGAACGGATTGACCTAACCCAAAAATTCCTATTGCATCTGAAAGTAGAAACCCGCCCGATTACAAAGGTATGTGAATTTTCTCCCTAGGTCATTCTGGTTAAGCGTTTGGAGCAGCAGAATTGCGAAAAATTTGTTGTCTTCTCAACCATTTCTTGTCTTCAAACCCCCATATCTCGCGAACGGATTGACCTAATCCAAAAATTCCAATTGCATCTGAAAGTAGAAGCTCGCCCGACTACAACGGTATGTGTATTTTTTCCCTAGGCCATGCTGGTTAAGCGTTTCGAGCAGCAGAAGTGCGAAAAATTTGTTGTCTTCTCAACCATTTCTTAGCTTCAAACTCCCATATCTCGCGAACGGATTGACCTAACCCAAAAATTCCTGTTGCGTCTGAAAGTAGACACTCGCCCGATTACAACGGTATGTGTATTTTTTCCCTAGGCCATTCTTGTTAAGCGTTTGGAGCAGCAGAATTGCGAAAAATTTTTTGCCTTCTAAACCATTTCTAGGCTTCAAACTCCCATATGTCGCGAACGGATTGACCTAACCCAAAAATTCCTATTGCATCTGAAAGTAGAAACTCGCCCGATTACAACGGTATGTGTATTTTTTCCCTAGGCCATTCTGGTTAAGCGTTTGGAGCAGCAGAATTGCGAAAAATTTTTTGCCTTCTCAACCATTTCTTGGCTTCAAACTCCCATATCTCGCGAACGGATTGACGTAACCCAAAAATTCCTGTAGCGTCTGAAAGTAGAAACTCGCCCGATTACAACGGTTTGTGTATTTTTTCCCTAGCCCATTCTGGTTAAGCGTTTGGATCAGCAGAATTGCGAAAAATTTGTTGTCTTCTCAACCATTTCTTAGTTTCAAAGTCCCATATCTCGCGAACGGATTAACCTAACCCAAAAATTCCTATTGCATCTGAAAGTAGAAACCCGCCCGATTACAACGGTATGTGTATTTTTTCCCTAGGCCATTCTGGTTAAGCGTTTGGAGCAGCAGAATTGCGAAAAATTTGTTGTCTTCTCAACCATTTCTTGGCTTCAAACTCCCATATCTCGCGAACGGATTGACCTAACCCAAAAATTCCTGTAGCGTCTGAAAGTAGAAACTCGCCCGATTACAACGGTATGTGTATTTTTTCCCTAGCCCATTCTGGTTAAGCGTTTGGATCAGCAGAATTGCGAAAAATTTGTCGTCTTCTCAACCATTTCTTAGTTTCAAAGTCCCATATCTCGCGAACGGATTGACCAAACCCAAAAATTCCTATTGCATCTGAAAGTAGAAACTAGCCCGTTTACAACGGTATGTGTATTTTTTCCCTAGGCCATTCTGGTTAAGCGTGTGGAGAAGCAGAATTGCGAAAAATTTTTTGCCTTCTCAACCATTTCTTGGCTTCAAACTCGCATATCTCGCGAACGGATTGACCTAAACCAAAAATTCCTATTGCATCTGAAAGTAGAAACTCGCCCGATTACAGCGGTATGTGTATTTTTTCCCTAGGCCATTCTGGTTAAGCGTTTGGAGCAGCAGAATTGCGAAAAATTTATTGCCTTCTCAACCATTTCTTGGCTTCAAACTCCCATATCTCGCGAACGGATTGACCTAACCCAAAAATTCCTGTTGCGTCTGAAAGTAGAAACTCGCCCGATTACAGCGGTATGTGTATTTTTTCCCTAGGCCATTCTGGTTAAGCGTTTGGAGCAGCAGAAGTGCGAAAAATTTGTTGTCTCCTCAACCATTTCTTAGCTTCAAACTCCCATATCTCGCGAACGGATTGACCTAACCCAAAAATTCCTGTTGCATCTGAAAGTAGAAACTCGCCCGATTACAACGGTATGTGTATTTTTTCCCTAGGCCATTCTGGTTAAGTGTTTGGAGCAGCAGAAGTGCGTAAAATTTGTTGTCTTCTCAACCATTTCTTAGCTTCAAACTCCCATATCTCGCGAACGGATTGACCAAACCCAAAAATTCCTGCTGCGTCTGAAAGTAGAAACTCGCCCGGTTACAACTGTATGCGTATTTTTTCCCTAGGCCATTCTGGTTAAGCGTTTGGAGCAGCAGAATTGCGAAAAATTTGTTGTCTTCTCAACCATTTCTTAGCTTCAAACTCGCATATCTCGCGAACGGATTGACCTAACCCAAAAATTCCTATTGCATCTGAAAGTAGAAACTAGCCCGATTACAACGGTATGTGTATTTTTTCCCTAGGCCATTCTGGTTAAGCATTTGGAGCAGCAGGATTGCGAAAAATTTTTTACCTTCTCAACCATTTCTTGGCTTCAAACTCCCATATCTCGCGAACGGATTGACCTAACCCAAAAATTCCTATTGCATCTGAAAGTAGAAACCCGCCCGATTACAACGGTATGTGAATTTTCTCCCTAGATCATTCTGGTTAAGCGTTTGGAGCAGCAGAATTGCGAAAAATTTGTTGTCTTCTCAACCATTTCTTGTCTTCAAACTCCCATATCTCGCGAACGGATATACCTAACCCAAAAATTCCTGTTGAATCTGAAAGTAGAAACTCGCCCGATTACAGCGGTATGTGTATTTTTTCCCTAGGCCATTCTGGTTAAGCGTTTGGAGCAGCAGAATTGCGAAAAATTTATTGCCTTCTCAACCATTTCTTGGCTTCAAACTCCCATATCTCGCGAACGGATTGACCTAACCCAAAAATTCCTATTGCATCTGAAAGTAGAAACCCGCCCGATTACAAAGGTATGTGAATTTTCTCCCTAGGTCATTCTGCTTAAGCGTTTGGAGCAGCAGAATTGCGAAAAATTTGTTGTCTTCTCAACCATTTCTTGTCTTCAAACCCCCATATCTCGCGAACGGATTGACCTAATCCAAAAATTCCAATTGCATCTGAAAGTAGAAGCTCGCCCGACTACAACGGTATGTGTATTTTTTCCCTAGGCCATGCTGGTTAAGCGTTTCGAGCAGCAGAAGTGCGAAAAATTTGTTGTCTTCTCAACCATTTCTTAGCTTCAAACTCCCATATCTCGCGAACGGATTGACCTAACCCAAAAATTCCTGTTGCGTCTGAAAGTAGACACTCGCCCGATTACAACGGTATGTGTATTTTTTCCCTAGGCCATTCTTGTTAAGCGTTTGGAGCAGCAGAATTGCGAAAAATTTTTTGCCTTCTAAACCATTTCTAGGCTTCAAACTCCCATATGTCGCGAACGGATTGACCTAACCCAAAAATTCCTATTGCATCTGAAAGTAGAAACTCGCCCGATTACAACGGTATGTGTATTTTTTCCCTAGGCCATTCTGGTTAAGCGTTTGGAGCAGCAGAATTGCGAAAAATTTTTTGCCTTCTCAACCATTTCTTGGCTTCAAACTCCCATATCTCGCGAACGGATTGACGTAACCCAAAAATTCCTGTAGCGTCTGAAAGTAGAAACTCGCCCGATTACAACGGTATGTGTATTTTTTCCCTAGCCCATTCTGGTTAAGCGTTTGGATCAGCAGAATTGCGAAAAATTTGTTGTCTTCTCAACCATTTCTTAGTTTCAAAGTCCCATATCTCGCGAACGGATTAACCTAACCCAAAAATTCCTATTGCATCTGAAAGTAGAAACCCGCCCGATTACAACGGTATGTGTATTTTTTCCCTAGGCCATTCTGGTTAAGCGTTTGGAGCAGCAGAATTGCGAAAAATTTGTTGTCTTCTCAACCATTTCTTGGCTTCAAACTCCCATATCTCGCGAACGGATTGACCTAACCCAAAAATTCCTATTGCATCTGAAAGTAGAAACTCGCCCGATTACAACGGTATGTGTATTTTTTCCCTAGGCCATTCTGGTTAAGCGTTTGGAGCAGCAGAATTGCGAAAAATTTTTTGCCTTCTCAACCATTTCTTGGCTTCAAACTGCCATATCTCGCGAACGGATTGACGTAACCCAAAAATTCCTGTAGCGTCTGAAAGTAGAAACTCGCCCGATTACAACGGTATGTGTATTTTTTCCCTAGCCCATTCTGGTTAAGCGTTTGGATCAGCAGAATTGCGAAAAATTTGTTGTCTTCTCAACCATTTCTTAGTTTCAAAGTCCCATATCTCGCGAACGGATTGACCAAACCCAAAAATTCCTATTGCATCTGAAAGTAGAAACCCGCCCGATTACAACGGTATGTGTACTTTTTCCCTAGGCCATTCTGGTTAAGCATTTGGAGCAGCAGAATTGCGAAAAATTTTTTGCCTTCTCAACCATTTCTTGGCTTCAAACTCCCATATCTCGCGAACGGATTGACCTAACCCAAAAATTCCTATTGCATCTGAAAGTAGAAACTAGCCCGTTTACAACGGTATGTGTATTTTTTCCCTAGGCCATTCTGGTTAAGCGTGTGGAGAAGCAGAATTGCGAAAAATTTTTTGCCTTCTCAACCATTTCTTAGCTTCTAACTCCCATATCTCGTGAACGGATTGACCTAACCCAAAAATTCCTGTTGCATCTGAAAGTAGAAACTCGCCCGATTACAACGGTATGTGTATTTTTTCCCTAGCCCATTCTGGTCAAGCGTTTGGAGCAGCAGAATTGCGAAAAATTTGTTGTCTTCTCAACCATTTCTTAGCTTCAAACTCCCATATCTCGCGAACGGATTAACCTAACCCAAAAATTCCTATTGCATCTGAAAGTAGAAACCCGCCCGATTACAACGGTATGTGTATTTTTTCCCTAGGCCATTCTGGTTAAGCGTTTGGAGCAGCAGAATTGCGAAAAATTTTTTACCTTCTCAACCATTTCTTGGCTTCAAACTCCCATATCTCGCGAACGGATTGACCTAACCCAAAAATTCCTATTGCATCTGAAAGTAGAAACCCGCCCGATTACAACGGTATGTGAATTTTCTCCCTAGATCATTCTGGTTAAGCGTTTGGAGCAGCAGAAGTGCGAAAAATTTGTTGTCTCCTCAACCATTTCTTAGCTTCAAACTCCCATATCTCGCGAACGGATTGACCTAACCCAAAAATTCCTGTTGCATCTGAAAGTAGAAACTCGCCCGATTACAACGGTATGTGTATTTTTTCCCTAGGCCATTCTGGTTAAGTGTTTGGAGCAGCAGAAGTGCGTAAAATTTGTTGTCTTCTCAACCATTTCTTAGCTTCAAACTCCCATATCTCGCGAACGGATTGACCAAACCCAAAAATTCCTGCTGCGTCTGAAAGTAGAAACTCGCCCGGTTACAACTGTATGCGTATTTTTTCCCTAGGCCATTCTGGTTAAGCGTTTGGAGCAGCAGAATTGCGAAAAATTTGTTGTCTTCTCAACCATTTCTTAGCTTCAAACTCGCATATCTCGCGAACGGATTGACCTAACCCAAAAATTCCTATTGCATCTGAAAGTAGAAACTAGCCCGATTACAACGGTATGTGTATTTTTTCCCTAGGCCATTCTGGTTAAGCATTTGGAGCAGCAGAATTGCGAAAAATTTTTTACCTTCTCAACCATTTCTTGGCTTCAAACTCCCATATCTCGCGAACGGATTGACCTAACCCAAAAATTCCTATTGCATCTGAAAGTAGAAACCCGCCCGATTACAACGGTATGTGAATTTTCTCCCTAGATCATTCTGGTTAAGCGTTTGGAGCAGCAGAATTGCGAAAAATTTGTTGTCTTCTCAACCATTTCTTGTCTTCAAACTCCCATATCTCGCGAACGGATAGACCTAACCCAAAAATTCCTGTTGAATCTGAAAGTAGAAACTCGCCCGATTACAGCGGTATGTGTATTTTTTCCCTAGGCCATTCTGGTTAAGCGTTTGGAGCAGCAGAATTGCGAAAAATTTATTGCCTTCTCAACCATTTCTTGGCTTCAAACTCCCATATCTCGCGAACGGATTGACCTAACCCAAAAATTCCTATTGCATCTGAAAGTAGAAACCCGCCCGATTACAAAGGTATGTGAATTTTCTCCCTAGGTCATTCTGCTTAAGCGTTTGGAGCAGCAGAATTGCGAAAAATTTGTTGTCTTCTCAACCATTTCTTGTCTTCAAACCCCCATATCTCGCGAACGGATTGACCTAATCCAAAAATTCCAATTGCATCTGAAAGTAGAAGCTCGCCCGACTACAACGGTATGTGTATTTTTTCCCTAGGCCATGCTGGTTAAGCGTTTCGAGCAGCAGAAGTGCGAAAAATTTGTTGTCTTCTCAACCATTTCTTAGCTTCAAACTCCCATATCTCGCGAACGGATTGACCTAACCCAAAAATTCCTGTTGCGTCTGAAAGTAGACACTCGCCCGATTACAACGGTATGTGTATTTTTTCCCTAGGCCATTCTTGTTAAGCGTTTGGAGCAGCAGAATTGCGAAAAATTTTTTGCCTTCTAAACCATTTCTAGGCTTCAAACTCCCATATGTCGCGAACGGATTGACCTAACCCAAAAATTCCTATTGCATCTGAAAGTAGAAACTCGCCCGATTACAACGGTATGTGTATTCTTTCCCTAGGCCATTCTGGTTAAGCGTTTGGAGCAGCAGAATTGCGAAAAATTTTTTGCCTTCTCAACCATTTCTTGGCTTCAAACTCCCATATCTCGCGAACGGATTGACGTAACCCAAAAATTCCTGTAGCGTCTGAAAGTAGAAACTCGCCCGATTACAACGGTATGTGTATTTTTTCCCTAGCCCATTCTGGTTAAGCGTTTGGATCAGCAGAATTGCGAAAAATTTGTTGTCTTCTCAACCATTTCTTAGTTTCAAAGTCCCATATCTCGCGAACGGATTAACCTAACCCAAAAATTCCTATTGCATCTGAAAGTAGAAACCCGCCCGATTACAACGGTATGTGTATTTTTTCCCTAGGCCATTCTGGTTAAGCGTTTGGAGCAGCAGAATTGCGAAAAATTTGTTGTCTTCTCAACCATTTCTTGGCTTCAAACTCCCATATCTCGCGAACGGATTGACCTAACCCAAAAATTCCTATTGCATCTGAAAGTAGAAACTCGCCCGATTACAACGGTATGTGTATTTTTTCCCTAGGCCATTCTGGTTAAGCGTTTGGAGCAGCAGAATTGCGAAAAATTTTTTGCCTTCTCAACCATTTCTTGGCTTCAAACTGCCATATCTCGCGAACGGATTGACGTAACCCAAAAATTCCTGTAGCGTCTGAAAGTAGAAACTCGCCCGATTACAACGGTATGTGTATTTTTTCCCTAGCCCATTCTGGTTAAGCGTTTGGATCAGCAGAATTGCGAAAAATTTGTTGTCTTCTCAACCATTTCTTAGTTTCAAAGTCCCATATCTCGCGAACGGATTGACCAAACCCAAAAATTCCTATTGCATCTGAAAGTAGAAACCCGCCCGATTACAACGGTATGTGTACTTTTTCCCTAGGCCATTCTGGTTAAGCATTTGGAGCAGCAGAATTGCGAAAAATTTTTTGCCTTCTCAACCATTTCTTGGCTTCAAACTCCCATATCTCGCGAACGGATTGACCTAACCCAAAAATTCCTATTGCATCTGAAAGTAGAAACTAGCCCGTTTACAACGGTATGTGTATTTTTTCCCTAGGCCATTCTGGTTAAGCGTGTGGAGAAGCAGAATTGCGAAAAATTTTTTGCCTTCTCAACCATTTCTTAGCTTCTAACTCCCATATCTCGTGAACGGATTGACCTAACCCAAAAATTCCTGTTGCATCTGAAAGTAGAAACTCGCCCGATTACAACGGTATGTGTATTTTTTCCCTAGCCCATTCTGGTCAAGCGTTTGGAGCAGCAGAATTGCGAAAAATTTGTTGTCTTCTCAACCATTTCTTAGCTTCAAACTCCCATATCTCGCGAACGGATTAACCTAACCCAAAAATTCCTATTGCATCTGAAAGTAGAAACCCGCCCGATTACAACGGTATGTGTATTTTTTCCCTAGGCCATTCTGGTTAAGCGTTTGGAGCAGCAGAATTGCGAAAAATTTTTTACCTTCTCAACCATTTCTTGGCTTCAAACTCCCATATCTCGCGAACGGATTGACCTAACCCAAAAATTCCTATTGCATCTGAAAGTAGAAACCCGCCCGATTACAACGGTATGTGAATTTTCTCCCTAGATCATTCTGGTTAAGCGTTTGGCGCAGCAGAATTGCGAAAAATTTGTTGTCTTCTCAACCATTTCTTGTCTTCAAACTCCCATATCTCGCGAACGGATAGACCTAACCCAAAAATTCCTGTTGAATCTGAAAGTAGAAACTCGCCCGATTACAGCGGTATGTGTATTTTTTCCCTAGGCCATTCTGGTTAAGCGTTTGGAGCAGCAGAATTGCGAAAAATTTATTGCCTTCTCAACCATTTCTTGGCTTCAAACTCCCATATCTCGCGAACGGATTGACCTAACCCAAAAATTCCTATTGCATCTGAAAGTAGAAACCCGCCCGATTACAAAGGTATGTGAATTTTCTCCCTAGGTCATTCTGGTTAAGCGTTTGGAGCAGCAGAATTGCGAAAAATTTGTTGTCTTCTCAACCATTTCTTGTCTTCAAACCCCCATATCTCGCGAACGGATTGACCTAATCCAAAAATTCCAATTGCATCTGAAAGTAGAAGCTCGCCCGATTACAACGGTATGTGTATTTTTTCCCTAGGCCATGCTGGTTAAGCGTTTCGAGCAGCAGAAGTGCGAAAAATTTGTTGTCTTCTCAACCATTTCTTAGCTTCAAACTCCCATATCTCGCGAACGGATTGACCTAACCCAAAAATTCCTGTTGCGTCTGAAAGTAGACACTCGCCCGATTACAACGGTATGTGTATTTTTTCCCTAGGCCATTCTTGTTAAGCGTTTGGAGCAGCAGAATTGCGAAAAATTTTTTGCCTTCTAAACCATTTCTAGGCTTCAAACTCCCATATGTCGCGAACGGATTGACCTAACCCAAAAATTCCTATTGCATCTGAAAGTAGAAACTCGCCCGATTACAACGGTATGTGTATTTTTTCCCTAGGCCATTCTGGTTAAGCGTTTGGAGCAGCAGAATTGCGAAAAATTTTTTGCCTTCTCAACCATTTCTTGGCTTCAAACTCCCATATCTCGCGAACGGATTGACGTAACCCAAAAATTCCTGTAGCGTCTGAAAGTAGAAACTCGCCCGATTACAACGGTATGTGTATTTTTTCCCTAGCCCATTCTGGTTAAGCGTTTGGATCAGCAGAATTGCGAAAAATTTGTTGTCTTCTCAACCATTTCTTAGTTTCAAAGTCCCATATCTCGCGAACGGATTAACCTAACCCAAAAATTCCTATTGCATCTGAAAGTAGAAACCCGCCCGATTACAACGGTATGTGTATTTTTTCCCTAGGCCATTCTGGTTAAGCGTTTGGAGCAGCAGAATTGCGAAAAATTTGTTGTCTTCTCAACCATTTCTTGGCTTCAAACTCCCATATCTCGCGAACGGATTGACCTAACCCAAAAATTCCTATTGCATCTGAAAGTAGAAACTCGCCCGATTACAACGGTATGTGTATTTTTTCCCTAGGCCATTCTGGTTAAGCGTTTGGAGCAGCAGAATTGCGAAAAATTTTTTGCCTTCTCAACCATTTCTTGGCTTCAAACTCCCATATCTCGCGAACGGATTGACGTAACCCAAAAATTCCTGTAGCGTCTGAAAGTAGAAACTCGCCCGATTACAACGGTATGTGTATTTTTTCCCTAGCCCATTCTGGTTAAGCGTTTGGATCAGCAGAATTGCGAAAAATTTGTTGTCTTCTCAACCATTTCTTAGTTTCAAAGTCCCATATCTCGCGAACGGATTGACCAAACCCAAAAATTCCTATTGCATCTGAAAGTAGAAACCCGCCCGATTACAACGGTATGTGTACTTTTTCCCTAGGCCATTCTGGTTAAGCATTTGGAGCAGCAGAATTGCGAAAAATTTTTTGCCTTCTCAACCATTTCTTGGCTTCAAACTCCCATATCTCGCGAACGGATTGACCTAACCCAAAAATTCCTATTGCATCTGAAAGGAGAAACTAGCCCGTTTACAACGGTATGTGTATTTTTTCCCTAGGCCATTCTGGTTAAGCGTGTGGAGAAGCAGAATTGCGAAAAATTTTTTGCCTTCTCAACCATTTCTTAGCTTCTAACTCCCATATCTCGTGAACGGATTGACCTAACCCAAAAATTCCTGTTGCATCTGAAAGTAGAAACTCGCCCGATTACAACGGTATGTGTATTTTTTCCCTAGCCCATTCTGGTCAAGCGTTTGGAGCAGCAGAATTGCGAAAAATTTGTTGTCTTCTCAACCATTTCTTAGCTTCAAACTCCCATATCTCGCGAACGGATTAACATAACCCAAAAATTCCTATTGCATCTGAAAGTAGAAACCCGCCCGATTACAACGGTATGTGTATTTTTTCCCTAGGCCATTCTGGTTAAGCGTTTGGAGCAGCAGAATTGCGAAAAATTTGTTGTCTTCTCAACCATTTCTTGGCTTCAAACTCCCATATCTCGCGAACGGATTGACCTAACCCAAAAATTCCTATTGCGTCTGAAAGTAGAAACTCGCCCGATTACAGCGGTATGTGTATTTTTTCCCCAGCCCATTCTGGTTAAGCGTTTGGAGCAGCAGAATCGCGAAAAATTTGTTGTCTTCTCAACCATTTCTTAGCTTCAAACTCCCTTATCTCGCAAACGGATTAACCTAACCCAAAAATTCCTATTGCATCTGAAAGTAGAAACCCGCCCGATTACAACGGTATGTGTATTTTTTCCCTAGGCCATTCTGGTTAAGCGTTTGGAGCAGCAGAATTGCGAAAAATTTTTTGCCTTCTCAACCATTTCTTGGCTTCAAACTCCCATATCTCGCGAACGGATTGACCTAAACCAAAAATTCCTATTGCATCTGAAAGTAGAAACTCGCCCGATTACAGCGGTATGTGTATTTTTTCCCTAGGCCATTCTGGTTAAGCGTTTGGAGCAGCAGAATTGCGAAAAATTTATTGCCTTCTCAACCATTTCTTGGCTTCAAACTCCCATATCTCGCGAACGGATTGACCTAACCCAAAAATTCCTGTTGCGTCTGAAAGTAGAAACTCGCCCGATTACAGCGGTATGTGTATTTTTTCCCTAGGCCATTCTGGTTAAGCGTTTGGAGCAGCAGAAGTGCGAAAAATTTGTTGTCTCCTCAACCATTTCTTAGCTTCAAACTCCCATATCTCGCGAACGGATTGACCTAACCCAAAAATTCCTGTTGCATCTGAAAGTAGAAACTCGCCCGATTACAACGGTATGTGTATTTTTTCCCTAGGCCATTCTGGTTAAGTGTTTGGAGCAGCAGAAGTGCGTAAAATTTGTTGTCTTCTCAACCATTTCTTAGCTTCAAACTCGCATATCTCGCGAACGGATTGACCTAACCCAAAAATTCCTATTGCATCTGAAAGTAGAAACTAGCCCGATTACAACGGTATGTGTATTTTTTCCCTAGGCCATTCTGGTTAAGCATTTGGAGCAGCAGAATTGCGAAAAATTTTTTGCCTTCTCAACCATTTCTTGGCTTCAAACTCCCATATCTCGCGAACGGATTGACCTAACCCAAAAATTCCTATTGCATCTGAAAGTAGAAACCCGCCCGATTACAACGGTATGTGAATTTTCTCCCTAGATCATTCTGGTTAAGCGTTTGGAGCAGCAGAATTGCGAAAAATTTGTTGTCTTCTCAACCATTTCTTGTCTTCAAACTCCCATATCTCGCGAACGGATAGACCTAACCCAAAAATTCCTGTTGAATCTGAAAGTAGAAACTCGCCCGATTACAGCGGTATGTGTATTTTTTCCCTAGGCCATTCTGGTTAAGCGTTTGGAGCAGCAGAATTGCGAAAAATTTATTGCCTTCTCAACCATTTCTTGGCTTCAAACTCCCATATCTCGCGAACGGATTGACCTAACCCAAAAATTCCTATTGCATCTGAAAGTAGAAACCCGCCCGATTACAAAGGTATGTGAATTTTCTCCCTAGGTCATTCTGGTTAAGCGTTTGGAGCAGCAGAATTGCGAAAAATTTGTTGTCTTCTCAACCATTTCTTGTCTTCAAACCCCCATATCTCGCGAACGGATTGACCTAATCCAAAAATTCCAATTGCATCTGAAAGTAGAAGCTCGCCCGATTACAACGGTATGTGTATTTTTTCCCTAGGCCATGCTGGTTAAGCGTTTCGAGCAGCAGAAGTGCGAAAAATTTGTTGTCTTCTCAACCATTTCTTAGCTTCAAACTCCCATATCTCGCGAACGGATTGACCTAACCCAAAAATTCCTGTTGCGTCTGAAAGTAGACACTCGCCCGATTACAACGGTATGTGTATTTTTTCCCTAGGCCATTCTTGTTAAGCGTTTGGAGCAGCAGAATTGCGAAAAATTTTTTGCCTTCTAAACCATTTCTAGGCTTCAAACTCCCATATGTCGCGAACGGATTGACCTAACCCAAAAATTCCTATTGCATCTGAAAGTAGAAACTCGCCCGATTACAACGGTATGTGTATTTTTTCCCTAGGCCATTCTGGTTAAGCGTTTGGAGCAGCAGAATTGCGAAAAATTTTTTGCCTTCTCAACCATTTCTTGGCTTCAAACTCCCATATCTCGCGAACGGATTGACGTAACCCAAAAATTCCTGTAGCGTCTGAAAGTAGAAACTCGCCCGATTACAACGGTATGTGTATTTTTTCCCTAGCCCATTCTGGTTAAGCGTTTGGATCAGCAGAATTGCGAAAAATTTGTTGTCTTCTCAACCATTTCTTAGTTTCAAAGTCCCATATCTCGCGAACGGATTGACCAAACCCAAAAATTCCTGCTGCGTCTGAAAGTAGAAACTCGCCCGATTACAACGGTATGTGTATTTTTTCCCTAGGCCATTCTGGTTAAGCGTGTGGAGCAGCAGAATTGCGAAAAATTTTTTGCCTTCTCAACCATTTCTTGACTTCAAACTCCCATATCTCGCGAACGGATAGACCTAACCCAAAAATTCCTGTTGAATCTGAAAGTAGAAACTCGCCCGATTACAGCGGTATGTGTATTTTTTCCCTAGGCCATTCTGATTAAGCGTTTGGAGCAGCAGAATTGCGAAAAATTTATTGCCTTCTCAACCATTTCTTGGCTTCAAACTCCCATATCTCGCGAACGGATAGACCTAACCCAAAAATTCCTGTTGAATCTGAAAGTAGAAACTCGCCCGATTACAGCGGTATGTGTATTTTTTCCCTAGCCCATTCTGGTCAAGCGTTTGGAGCAGCAGAATTGCGAAAAATTTGTTGTCTTCTCAACCATTTCTTAGCTTCAAACTCCCATATCTCGCGAACGGATTGACCTAACCCAAAAATTCCTGTTGCGTCTGAAAGTAGACACTCGCCCGATTACAACGGTA